>NW_006921672.1:8543239-8594096 GCF_000298275.1 Orycteropus afer afer | reverse complement strand
AAATCTTCACCCAAATCCTAATAAAAAAAAAAAAAAAAGAGAGAGAGAGAGAACAATGATCAGCATAGGAAAACTATCCAAGTGACCCAAATCAAATGCCATCTCTTCCATGAATTCTTCTCTGATCTATCCTGCCTGCCAGAGAAGGTCCCTTTCTTACCTGAAATCCTGTAGAATATTGGGAAACTGTTTATGTTCATACTTTCTCTCTTCTAGAAGACTGAGAACTCTTGAGGGCTGGAATTAGTTCTTGATGATGATGATTATTTTTTTAAAATTCCAGTGCTAGCATACTGCTTGGCACATGGTAGTAGGTCAATAGATATTTGTTAAATTTTGTCAACAAGAACTTCACAGTCTGGGAGGGAGACAGACGTGCATCCAGCTACTTCTAACACTAGGCAGGATGTGTTAGGTGATATAACAAAGGTACAAGGAGAGCTATGTTGGAAAGGAGGAGGGAGAGAGCTATTCTAAAGAGGGTAGGAGCTTTCACTGGGAAGACGGCATTTGACCTGAGCCTTGAAAGGCAACAGGAAGAAAAGAGGGTAGGAGGGGGGGTTCTGGGGTGGACAATATAAAGGACAGCAGGAAGTTGAGAGAACATAAGAGTTCAGAAAATGATGAGGGCACAGGGACTGCCATGGTTGCAGGGAGATGAGGTGGGGAAGACCAGAAGAAGGGGAAGGGCATTGAAGGGCATTGTGCTAGGATGTTGTAACTTTGTCTTGTAGGAGAGAGAACTATGGATGTTTTGGGAACAAGAGCGTGATATTGTCATTTTGTAAGTTTGAAAGATCTCTCTGGGGTAAGTGTTAAGAAGAGAGAGGAGGATATAGGACTATAAGCTAAAGCCTTGGTTAGAAGGCTGTGGCAAGAATACAGGTGAGATGTGTCTTCCAGCCAAACAAAAGACAGGCATAAGAGTTGAACATGTACCTGACGTAGATACGCCCCTTGGAGAGAACAATCATGGGAGACAGAAGGGCTGCTTATGCACAGGGAGACAGCTCAGGGGGCAGGAGTGCATGGAGGGATGGACACTGGGAAGAGGTAACTATGGGGAGGAAGTGGGAAGGGAGGTGTTGCATTGGGGTAAACTGTCAATGTCATCAGACAATGTGTATGTGAACTGCTGTATGGAAAGTGAATTTGCTCTGTAAACTCTCACCCAAATCACAATTAAAATTAAAAAAAAAAAAAAAAAAGAATGCAGGTGAAAGATAAGGAGTCCTAAAGGAGGGTTGTAGGAGCTCTGGTAGCGTAGTGCCTAAGGCACTTGACTGCTAACCAGAAGCCTGGCAGTTCAAACCCACCAGCCACTCCTTGGAAGGAAGGTTGGGCAATCGTGGATGGATGGATGGATAGATGGAGACTGCTGTATCCTGATGCTGGCTTGCCTTGGCTCACGAAAGCTCATTGTCAAATTTTGGCGAATTCTGCCAGCTAGTTGTTAAACACAGTAATTTAAAAATATTGTTGTTTGCTGTTAGATAGATAGAGATAAATATTGATTTGGGTGAAGAGAAGGGCAATGTACCAAATGTGAGTGACCAATATGGCAGCATTGAGGATAAGAAAGACATAGGTACATGGGAAGTACAGATAACAAACATGAACCCTTTTACATATACAGTACTGAGTTGTCAGTGAAGGCAAACATGGGTATATGGACGGATAGATAGGTGGACAGGCTAAACAATTGTTGTTGTTGTTGTTATAGGCCGTCGAGTCAGCCCTGACTCATAGCGACCCCTCCTTGGGTTTCCGAGGCAGTAACACTACAGAAGTAGGATTGCCCAACCTTCCTTCCAAGGAGTGGCTGGTGGACTAAACAATTAGGTATGTCTAAATGGGGAGTGTATCCAAGATCATATATAGGGTTGGCAGACAATGGTCCTATAAGTTTATGTGAGTGATCAGAATTCCCAGGTGTATAGTAGAGCTGACAAGGGGCAAGGTTGTGGTCACTGCTTGGTCACAGCCAGCTACCCAGAGCGACCGAGTAGTTGAACCTGCGGGCTTGGGACCATAGTTGCAGGGGACATCAAGCTCAACTGGCATAACATACTATACAAAATATTGTTCCACCTCCTACTTTGGCGAATAGCGACTGGGATCTTAAAAGCTAGCAAGCTGCCATCTAGATGCAACAATGGGTCTCTCCTCGTCAAGAAGAAAGAAGAAAACCAAAATTAATGGAAACAATCAGTCCTAGCAACTGGTACACCATCCGGTCTGCAACCTATACAACTATGAGACCAGAAAACTAGATGGTGCCCGGCTACTACTGTCATCCACTTGGAAGGGATATAAGAGATCCTGTACAGAGAGGGAGAACAATGTGGAACAAAACTCAAAATCATTTGGTAAAAAAAAAAAAAGGGGGGGACCAGGTTTGCTGGTCCGATAGAGCCTGGTGGAACCACTGAGACTATGGCCCCTGGCTACCCTTCAGGTCTGGAATTGAACCCACACCTGTGGTTTCCAGCCAAACAAAATACAGACATATGAGTTAAACATTTACTTCAAGTAGATACACGCCCTGGAGAGAACAATCATGGGAAAAGTAAGGGCAGTTTATGCACAGGGAGACAGCTTAGGTGACAGGGGAGTATGGAGAGATGGACACTGGGAAGAGGTAACTATGGGGAGGAAGTGGGAGGGGAGCTGTTGCATTGTGGTAAACTGTGGTCAATGACATGCGACAATGTATATGTGAACTACTGTATGGAAAGTGAATTTGCTCTGTAAATCTTCACCCAAATCAAAATAAAATAAAATATATATATATTGTTGTTACTGTGTGCCAAGTCCATTCAGACTCATAGTGACCCTACAGAACAAAGTGGAACTGCCCTGTAAGATTTCCTAGCCTGAGATCTTTACAGGAGTCAATCACCATGTCTCTTTTCCCAAGGAGCAGCTGGGGGGTTTGAACCACTGATCTTTTTTGGTTAGTAGCCAAGCACTTAACAATTGTGCCACCAAATCAAAAAACCAAACCCACTGTCATCCAGTCGATTTTGATGCAAAGTGACCCTATAGGACAGAGTAGAGTTGCCCCTTAAGGTTTCCAAGGCAGAGCAGCTGGTGGGTTCAAACTGCTGACCTTTCAGTTAGCAGACAAGCACTTTTACCACTGCACCGCCAGGGCTTCTTACTTATATATATATACAACATACATATTATATACAGATTTATATACAGTATGTCTATGAAAGCTGGAACCCATGTAAGCAAAAACCTGTTAGACAAAGAAAACTCAGATATTTTCCAGTAAAATGAGCAATGGAAACGTGGTAAGACTTCACCCTGTCAAAAGTGGAAAGCTTTCAAGATCCAGAAAAGCAAAGCTCTCCTATCAAGTTCCAGCTGTCATGGTTGCATTGTGTATATAAATTACAGTCAAATGAATGATTACAAATAAAAGTAATTCACTTCCTAAGTAGTCCAAGGGACTAGTTGACCATGTGATCCTCAGTCTACATGACCGTAAGACCAGAAGAACTAGATGGTTCCTGGCTACCACTGTCAACCACTTGGAGGGGGATCAGTGCAGGAGATTCTGGATAGAGTGGGAGAACAATGTGGAACAAAACTTAAAAATCAGACAAGGCTTGCTGGTCTGATAGAGCCAGGTGAGACCCCTGAGACTATGGCCCCTAGCTACCCTTCAGGTCTGGAACTGAACTCACTCCTGTAGCTCCCAGCCAAATAATAGACAGGCATATGGGGTGAACATTTGCATCAGGTAGATAAATTACTCAGAGCAATCAATCATGGGAGAAGAGAAGGGCAGTGTTTGCACAGGGAGACAGCCTAGGGTGGGGTGGGGTGGGAGCGCATTGGAGGGAAGGATACAAGGAAGAGATAACTGTGGGGAGGAAGTGGGAAGAGAGCTGTTAAATTGTGGGGAATTGCAGTCAGTGTCATGAGACAAAATGTGTCTGAACTGCTGTATGGAAAATGAATTTGCTCTGTAAACATTTACCCAAATCACAATAAAAATTTTTTTTTAAAATTTGTTTCCTCATTATTTTACTGCATTTTACTACTATCTGTGTTCTTAAGGGAACCTCTGATAGCATAGTGCCTAAGGCACTTGACTGCTAACCAGAAGGGTGGCAGTTCAAACCTACCAGCCACTCCTCAGAAGGACAGTTGGACAATCTACTTCCGTAGTGATACCGCCTCGGAAACCCAAGGAGGGGTCGCTATGAGTCAGATCTGACTCAATGGCAATGAGTTTGGTTTTAGCGTTCTTGAGGTTATTTGCAGTTATTGTTTTGTATGGTGGAAATACTATGAAATAGCTTGTTACTACACCTCTCTTCCCAATACCACATTCAAACATGATGAGGGAATTTACACCATGGGAATTAACAAAAGCTACAAATCAGGGCTCTTTTTCCGGAAGGTGGTTGTTGAACATTGACCACACTGGACTGACAGACAAATGGATGGGTAGAGGGACTGTGCTTGTGCTACCCTCCAGTAAGAGAGAGGAGCTGAAAGAAAACCATATTAGAGCCAAAAGTCCAGAGGCAGCCACTGTCACAGTGGAGACTTCGCTTCCTGTCCCCTCCCCCAACCACTCCCCCTCACTTTAACTCCACTGTCTCCACAAGTTGGTGTAACCGCAGTGTGTCCTCTCGGAGGTCCTGGTAAAGGGACTCATCCTTCATAATCAGCAGGTACAGATCCTGGGGAGAGCAGGAAAGAGAAGGTGAAGGCAAGGGTCTCATCCCAAGGACTGCTCTCTTCAAGGCCTCCATGCTTTTAAGCACAGAAGATCCACTACAAGCTAAGGCGCATCGGTGTCTTTTCCTTCCAGGTTTCCAGCTTGAGGAGCATGGCTCCATCAAAAGCCCACCTCCCACCCAGTTCCAGAACCAATAGCCTGCTCACTCCCACCTTTCCATCCCCCAGGCCCACCTTGATGATGCGGCCAGCCCCCTCTTCCTCCTGCAGCAGCCCCTGGTAGGTGTCCAAGAAATGGAGGAGCATGGCTAAACAGGCCTGCTTCCGGCCCAGCCCATCAGGACCCTCCATGCCCCCTGCCCGAACAAAGCTGACCCCTAAGTTAAGGAAAAGCCCTAGGAAGGCAGACTGGAGGAAGCTGAGAAGGGAGATTGGAGGCCATTTGCTCCCAAATACTCTCTAGATTTGAGGCCAGGGAGAAAGGAGGTCCAGAGGTGCCTGGAGCCAAGACCACTTCATGCCCCAGTCCAGGTTTGTGCTTAGGGTAGATAAGGATGGCACCCACCTGTTTGAATTTCACTTGTGGACACCCTGCCCAAACCCATCCAATGCCTGGCCAGCCCAGGGCCTGGAGTTCACAGTGGTCTGATGGCTGACAGAGGCCAGTGATGCTTACCCCAAACCTGACCATACCTCAATGTAAGGCCTAATGTTTCTAAGAGAGCCTAGGATACCCAACTCAGTGCCCTGATGTTTACAATTAGGTCTTCAAATAATTAAATGAGAGGCTCTGTACTTACGCAAAACTCTATGAATAGCCCAGCCAGTGGCAGGTCTCTAGCAGACCCTTCTAAAGCATAGCCCTGACCTAATGTTTACATCAGACCCTGTAATAACTCACTGGGTATCCAGACATTTACAGCAATCATTCAGTGGGAAGAGAGGCACTCTTAATAGATTAATAACACCTTATTTGTGTACAGAGATCAGCAATCTCCAACGCACTCTCACATCTGCTAACATATTGATCTTTACAACACCAGGGCAGGTGCTGTTTACCCCTATTTTACAGAAAAGGAAACTGAGGACCCAGAGTGTTAGATTCTCTGTACAAAATCACACAGCTGGTGAGTAGGAAAACTAGGACTGAGCCCCAGGTGTGTTTTCTAGGGGAGGACCTCAGCTCTGATATCACATGGTGTAGGGTGGCTCCTTCCTGACCTCTCCTTTGCAAGTTCCACAAAAGGATATTACTGGTGTAGCTCCTGCAGAAATTTCTCCGTGGGGAGGAAGAGAGAATGGGTGAGGACTATGTCATCCAGCAGGACATCTGTGAAGATCAACGGGCACCACTGAGGTTAAGAGGGCACTTCCAGCACCAGACTGGAAACCCACCAACATCTTCCTTGCTTCTGAGGGTGAATTCTCTTTACCCAGGCTGAAGCCACAGCCACCTGCCCCATCAGGCACTGCATATGCACATACATGCATGTGCGCATACACACACACGCACACACACAAGTGAAGGTTCTGTGCAGCCGCTGTGGGGGTGGAGTTGGCAGCTGCCAAGGCAGCTGGAGTGGGGGGACACCCTTTGATGGCCATGACCACTTCTCTTCAGTATGTGGGAAGCTGGTCAGATAATATACCAAGTTTGAAACCTGCCCAAAATAAGAGAGAGTCCACAGAAGGGTCTCTGGATAGAGAACTTCTGAATATAGAATGTGTGTATATGTGCGTATGTCTCAGAATTCCTCCTCCCTTCCCCACTCCCTATTTAACAGCTTTGAGTTCCAGCCAGGCAGGTAAGAACCAGCCTCATTAAAAGGGAGAGGAACAACTGGCATCTCTTTGATCCTAAGCTTTAAATAGAAACACTCTTGTCCTCTGGGTGCCCAGAGATGGAAGGGTTAATGATGGGAGGATAGAGGGGAGTGGCTCTTCTCACCCCCCACTTTCCCCTCCACACCCCTGTCTGGGCCTGGGCCTGGCTCAGCCAGTCGGCCAGGTACAAGGTCGCCCTGACTTGCAGCCAGCCCTGGGGTGGGGCATGGCAGCCTGGCACACACAGACAGGCAGGGTGCAGGGAAGGAGCCAGGTGTCCTCATCAGGACAGGTTAGGGCCAGGTCCCCAGGTACTTCCCTAGGACAGAACCAAAGCTTCTGATGATCCTTGGATCACCATCCCCTGACCTCTAATTCTAGTCATGAAGAAGGAAGAGGAGAACTAACATAAGATCATCTACTGCAACTATTGCATTTCACAAACAAAAAACTGAGGCCCAGAAGTGGGAGGGACTTGCCTAGAGCTGGAATAAGAACCTAGGTTCTTGATTCTTTGCTTTTTTCCCAATATGCCTGAGGCAAGCAGAGTGTCAGAGTAGAGCTTAGTGGTCAGGTGGGGCTGCTTAGAAGTTTGGGAGGCTTAGGCTAGGTTTGGAGTATCTTCTGTAAGGCCACACATCCTGGGAGGGAACCAAGATGGCTGAAGAATATTGGTTATGTTGGGAAATACCAGAGTGGTGGATTGTGCTGATTCTGGTTCACTCTGGGATGGTTATGGGTCCCAATTACTCTAGGGATCTAGTCTGTTGGGCCAGCAATACAGGTGACTATCAACTCAGTACACTTACTCCTGTTGGGACTGAGCAGAGTGGGTGGCACCAGCCTTCTGTGGAACGGGGAAGACATTCTCCCCCTTTTCCTCTCTGCCCAGCCACCTTGCTGTGCTCTTAAAATTAGTCAATTCCTAGCCCTGACTCCCAGCTCTAGGGATGGGGGCTAGGAATCAGGATGATATCCCTCCTAGATTCTTTCTCTCACAGGGAAGCTACACCAGAGCAGAGGCACAGGAACGCGGGCAGAGTGGAGGAGAGGCTGATCAGGGGGCTACAGTTTGGCATCTGTCTCTTCCAAGGCAGGCTCTGGTCCAAAGCACAGCCTCCCCAGGGAGTGTGTCATAGAGAAACAGGGTGTGTGGTGTAGGCGGGAAGTTATGGTTAGGAGAGCTGTGTGTGTGTCTGATATTTTTCTAATTAAATCCAAAAGGTGTCAGCTCCCCAGGGCAGCGGCAGCCTGAGCCAAAGGAAGGGTCCCAGGGCTCAGGGAAAATATAGGGGAGTGAAGCCCCACTCCATACACCTAGGTTTGGGCTCCCTGAAGAGAGCTGAGAGTAAAGTGTTACATCGCCCCCCACACACACACCTTAAGGCCCTCAACCAGGAGCTCCCAACCCTCAGACCAGGTTTAATGAAATGCCTACAGATAAAGACCCTTAAGGAGCCCTGGTTGTGCAGTGGTTAAAAGCTTGGCTGCTACTCAAAAGGTCAGCAGTTTGAATCTACAGTCACTCTACTAGAGAAGGATGTGGCAGTCTGCCTCCATAAATATTACAGCCTTGGAAACCCTATGGGCAATTCTACTGTGTCTTAATAGGGTTGCTATGTCAGAATTGACTTCATGGCAATGTTTTTTTTTTTTTTTTTTTTAAGACCCTTAGATTCTCCAGCTCAGTCACCAACCAGCAATATGTGGCCTCAGTTTCCTCAAAAGCCCCTTAGTAGGGGTGCTGGTGGGAAGTAGTGAAATAGCATCATCGTTTAGGGACTAAGCCTCTCAGGGTGTGGTTATTATTTTTTAAAGAGGCCGTGTGGTGTGCTGAGGCCTGACACTGAAAGGGCAAAGAGTTGGAGAGGCTCAGACCCCCCAGATGCTGCAGGGCCCTAATGCCTACCCAGCCACCTCTTCCTCCACAAACACCTTCCGAGTCCACTTCACAGGCAGACCCCAGACCACCTCCTCAAGCTGCTAAGAACAATGCATCTCTTTGCCCAAGACTAAAGGGGTAGCTTGGGCCCTGTGCCTCTTTGACACTGTCCCACAGAGTGGGCAGCCCTGTGCTCTAAGGCTTCTAGACAGAATCAGGGACCCCTGTAAGGTCTTCCAAGGCTTTGAGCATCTCTGGAGGGAGGCACCAGCTGCTCTGGGCAGCTTCCATCTTAGTATGTCAGGCTCTAATTTGGGGCCACAGGATGGAGTAGTCAACATCAGGAACCCATGGAGGTCTGTGGATAAAATGTCCAACGGAAAGGAAGGGTGGCTTAAAGAGAGAGAAAGAGGTTCAGCTTTTTCTCCAGCCAACAGTGAGGCTGCTACTGGGAGGAAGGTGGCCACTACCCTTCTCTTCTGAAGGCAGGTCTGTGTCTATCCCCTTCACCTGACCTCTCAAACCCCCACTAAGGCTACAGCATAGGGTCATCCCACCACCCAAGGACACGGAAAGGAACCAGGCTGTAATTCCTCCACTTGGGGTTGGATGAGCCAACCCACTCCTTACCTGAGGCGGAGCTGTCCCTGGTGGCCCCTCCGGCCAACCGCTCCAGAACCCGGTTCAGAAGATGCTCTGGTCGCTCGGGGGCGCCCAGGGGAGCCCAGGGCGGTGAAGTCAGGGGCTCTCCGGGGGATAGCTCGTCTGAGGAGTAGGAGGAAGGGGAGCGTAGGGGTCCCCCTCCCCCGAGCGGCCCGGGCCCAGACACCTCCTCCAGTTGCAGCCAGCAGGGCCCCATGTTGCCCGGCTCCTCCGCGAGCCCCGTGGGCTCGACCCCTTCCTCCTCAGGGGGCGGCTCCAGCCCCGGCTCGGCGGGGGGCTCCCGAAGGAAAGCAGGGAGCAGCAGCCTAGACACGCTCTGACGACGCTGCAGCGGCCGCGGTCCTCCGGCTGGACCGCCGCCCCCGCCAGGTCCCCCACCCCCTCCAGGTCCACCGCAGCTCCCCGGACCCCCGCCGGAACCTCCCGCCACCGTTCGCCCCGCCAGCTGCGACGTCTGTTTCTTCAAAAATTTCTCCAGCGGCTTCATGCCCCCCCCGCCCCTCTCCTCGGGGCCGCCGGGGGACCCAGGTGTCCCAGGCGCGGGCGGGGGGGGCGGGGACACGATGCTCAGAGCCGGAGGGGCAGAGCGGAGGGCCGTGCCAGGCGCCGGACTGGGGGCCAGAGGTGCCCGAGGCTCGCTGGCCGGAGTCCAGTGGCCAGTGGCCGGGGGAGGTGCCAGAGGGGAGGAGTGCCCGTTCTCAGTAGCCCCCCATGCCAGCTGCAGCCGGCACGCGGCCCAGAGGGTGGGCAGGCTGCAGGGCCAGTGCCCCCGGCTCTGCTCTCCTGGGCCAGGCTGCGGCGACAGAAGCCGCGGGCGGAGCGCAGGACTGCGAGGACGCGGCGGCGGCGGCTGCGCTCCTGGTCAGGGGGAAGGTGGCAGAATTGAGACCCCGCCCCCTCCTCCCGGCCCCGCCCAGACCCCGCCCCCGCTCGCCCTGGTTCCTCCCCCTGGGCGGAGGGAGGCCTGCGTTTGGGCGATGGAGCTGACCGTGAGAGAAACAGTCAGGGGCTGAACGGGATAGAATTCGGAGCAGATAGGGAGGGACATCCAGACATGAAGGGCAAAGAGGAGGTAATGATTTACCAATGAAGAGGGCTTCCTGCCTCAGGGGCTTACCGGAACCCTTAGTTCTCTAAAGCTAGAGCAGGTCTGTAGCCTGCACTCCTTAACGCACCTACCTGTATGCAGAGGAGACCTACGGTTGCCGATTGGGTGCTCCCACTCCCCAACCCAAGAGTGTGTCATACTCGTAAGAATATATGGCCTTTATAAGGGTTGGGTAGGCCTCCTGGGTGGATTGGCATTGACACTGGGGGTGGTGCCCATCTGCCCTCTCTGGGCCTGACCCATGAGAGGCAGGTACTAGCAGGCACATAGAAGCCAGGCAGGGAGCAGCAGGTTGTGGCAGGTCTGAGGTGAGGAGAGGAGATAGCAGGCATAGGGGAGGAGACAAGGAGCACAAGGGCACCTCTGCCCAGCTGGCAGCAGAGCAAGCCAGCACCGCAGAGGTGAATGATAAGCCCCTGAACTGCCAATCAATGTCATGCATAGTATCAGAGTCCCCAGAGCTAACATAGCCAGGAGTGAAAAAAGTGGTACAAACTTCCACTCCAAATAATTCTTATTTCTGACACCTGAATCAAGAGCATTCTATCCCCAGGGATACACTGCCCCCAGAAAGAGAGGTATATAGACACATTTGGTGTGAGCACACCCGGGTTATGATTACAAGGTGGGGGAGTGGCACTAGGTTCCAAATGAGTTGAGGTTCCTTGGACAATGCCCCACCCCTGTTTACTGTGCACTGACCAGGACCAGGTGGGGTCAGGAATGCTAAAGACTGGGAGTGGTGGTAGAACTGAACAGGGTGTATACTACACATGTGTCACTGTGTGCATCTGATCCCATGTGTGCTAGAACATGTGTTCACAGAAATAGAGCTTGCACACCCATCTGTTTTGTGGATTTGGAGAGGGAAAAGAAGAGAGAGCATAATTTTGGCTAAGAAGCTAGACTAGAGGTCTGAGTATCAGGCTTTGTGGACTCTCCTGATTGGACACCCCAGCACCCCCAGGTTGAAAGGGGAACTGGCTGGATGGTTTGGAGCTCCCCAGGCAGTGTTTTATGAACCGAATGGGAAGAGGGGAGGGCTCCTCTCTCAGCACATGCCACAGTTACCAGATTAAGCTGGTTGCCTTGGTAACCTCCTCTCTGGGCAGGATTTGGGATTGTCGGTTAGGAAGGGCGAAGAATTGGGGAGGAGTGTGAAGAGTGTGGGGCGTGGAAAAAAAGGGGCAGAGACTTCTGGAAACTGGAAGCATGGGGAACAAGACCCAGCACCCCTCTAACTACTCAAGGCTATCAGGCAGAGATGAAGTTCAAGACCTTGAATCAAGGAGGAAAGCCAGCACCAAGTTAAGATCCTCCTAGACCAGGAACAGAATCACAGCTATTCAAAAAAGCTGATGATGGGGCCACACCCCAGAATAAAATCAGATTTTCTGAGGTGGGGCCAAGGTATATGGAAAATTTTTTAAGTTACCCAGGAGATGTTTTTTTTTTTTTTTTGGTGGGGTGGGGTGGGGCTTAACAAATTTATTTTCTCACAGTTTAGGCAGCTAGAAGTCTGAATTCAGGGTGCCGATTCTAGGGGAGGGCTTTCTCTGCTGGCTCTGGGGGAAACTCCTTGTCTCTTGGAGCTTCTGCTTCCTGGGCCATCTTCATGTGACTTGGCATCTCTCTCCCCTATCTCTGCTCTCCTTTGCCTGTTTGATCTCCTTTACATCTCAAGAGTCTGACTCAGGACACACCCTACACTAATTCCCCAGGTGATTCTACTAGCCAGGGTTTAGGATCACTGACCTAGGGACAACACAACCCAAGTGGGCTACAGTTGCTGGGAGACAACTTCAGGACTCCAAGTCTGTGCGGTTCTGACCAACATAGCAGGCTTGTGTGCTGACCCCAAGGAGGAAGAGGGTGGGCAGGTACTGTTATCATGGAAGAAATAAAGATAAGAAAGTGATGAGAGTAAAGACTGTGAGAAGTTGGGGGCAAAAAGGTTTAACTAAGAGCCCACTGCATGGGCTTCTAGGAGACTGAGCAACTGCAGGGCTATCTACGTGAGGCTGATCTGTTGCTATCCCTTACACTCCCCTTCTTTCTGCCCACCAGGAGGCAGGCTGGGAAGGCAGAGAACCTATGGGCTTTGCTGAGCTTGAGTTTCTTCTTGCTGAGCTGGTTACCAGGGCAACAGAGAGAGCAATGGGATCTAACTGCAGGACTAGGGAAGCAAGAGGCAAGGGTGAGGGGGAAGCATCTCTTACACTTTCATTCCTCCTGCCAGTAACCCACCCCCAAGGCTGGCTGCTGTTCTTTGCATGACCCCAGGAGACCAGGCCCATAGTTACCCATCACCCTGCGGGGGAGGGGAGTAGCAGCAACCTGACAGGATTCAAAGGTGAATTAGGGATGGGGGTCAGGATATGGTCCTCCTTCACAACAGCAGGGCTGTGGGAGCATTTCATTTGTCATTTTAAGATGCACCATGATGCCTATGCCCTCAGTGAGAGAAACCCTGGACCAAAGAACAGGTGTTGCAGCTCCACGTTCAACGCAAGTGCTCCTCATCAGGGCACGGCCCGTTTACTACGTCCACCCCACCCAGGGCCTGGAGGAGGGAAACAGGCAACTTGACACTGGGCATTGCTCTATGTGCACTGGGGGCCAAGTGGCCTAGTTCAACAGTAGCATGAGCCATAGCTAGTGGCTTTCCATTTCCCCTACCCTTTCCTAGTACTGAGATCGATAAGAACCTCTCCCTTAGACTGCAGTCCTTGATACTGAAGTGCCAGACAGCTTTACTTTTCAGAGAAAGACAGCACTCTGCGTCTCTCCCTCGCTATGGACCTTGTACCATTGTACTGATGTTTTGGGGCACACAATCCTGGGAGATTTACTTGCCAAAAACAGAGGGAGGCATAAAGGACACTAAGTTCTTGTGAGTAGCATCTCAATTGTTCTTGTATCTCCGACATTTCCAGTCTAAGAGACTGTATGATATCCTGGTGTCTACATGTTAATGTGGGTAGGAAAGGTGGGGAGTACAGACACACGTATGGCCTCAGAGGGTTCCCTTACCTCTTTGGGCTTCCATTTCACCAATCTGAGATGGCTCAAGCTGTGACTATGATTCTGCAATGGAATTAGGGAGTCCCTATCTTTCCCACCCTCCCAAATCAAGAGCAATGGAAAACACTGAGAAGGGAGTCAAGTTTACGGTCTAAATTTTATTATCACCAAGTCACAATGCTGAGCACAAATTTGCACCCTTTAAAACAGTAACAACAACAACAACAACAAAAGAAACCAACCAACAACATATGAAAAAATCCTTGCAACTCAACACAGGGGACTGACAGAGACAACTGTCACAGTGTATTAAGGTCTGAGAATCCGGGCATGCTGCCCACAGGCTTGGGGAGAAATCTTCAGGTTTAAGGCAAAGGAACAGCCTATAAAAGCCACAACTACCAGTTACCCCCAGAAAAATTTTTTTTTTCCTCCTTGAGGGTTACAGTTTGAATATGCCTTTTCCTCCACACCCCACACCTGTGACTCAGAGTGGTTAGGCCAGCTGCCCAAGAGAAGTAATAGAAACAAAACAGTGACATTACTGGGGGAGCTAGATACATAGATGCCACCTTCTCCCCCAGGTTCTGTAGCAGGACAGGGACAGCAGCCAAGTTACCCCTGGCAGACACAAGTGCTGCAATAATGGGAATCTCTTCTGCACAGGTGGCAGGAGAGTGGTTTAGCGCCATGGACAGTAAAGGAAGGAGGAGAGCCCTTGCCCAGAGAGTGACTGGTTTCCTTGGGCCTTAAGCCCAGGTGTGGTACTTATTTCTGTTTGCAAGGACAGGAATAAAAGATGATGGGAATTTAGGCATTATCATCTAAAACACCTGTAGCAGGACGTGTAGAAGAGCTGCAAAGATGCAAAGCAGAGGGTAGACTGCTTGCTGGATAATACTTGCCTCGAGAGAGATGCATTGGTCCACTGCAACTGAATAGGAAGAGGAGGAGGGATGGAAAGAAGAGCAGCAGGGCCCTCTATTCCCACTGACCTCAAAGACTGAACCTTGAAGACTGTGTGAATACAAACCCCTAAGGTGCAAAAGGCTCTCCCTCCATCCTCCCTTTCTCACAAAGGCACCCGGTTTACTATCTCTCTCCACAGTAAAGACTGTGTTCTCAGTAGAGAACTGAAGACCTCTAGAGCACAGGAACTGATGAAAGCTCAGAAAGGAGGGCTCCTACCCATGCACTTTGAGCTTTCTCCACAGATAGCTATGCTTCCACAGGGTTAGAGCAGTTAAGAGAATCCAAGGGTACCAGGGAGTAATTAATAAAAGCCAACCAGAATTGGAAGGCCAGCTCTTTGAAGACTTAGTTGAGGAAGGCTGACTAGTACAATCTCAACTGTCTGAGATACTGCAAAGAGCCAAAAGGGAACCCAGAGGAGCCAGCAAACCAGCAGAATGAACTTGTTTTACTTAAAGATGGATAAAGAGAGCAAGAAGCAGGAAGAGAAAAAACTAAGATAGTATTCAAGAATAGCAAGCTAGGTTTTAAAAATTAATATTCTTATCAAACAAAACAGGAAAAAGCTTCCCTAGGAGCAAAAACACTTTAATTTCCTGGGAGAAAGTGAAGAAGAGCAAAAGATGTTGGCCTCTAGATCGAGGCTAAGAAGCCTGGTCTGTCTGGATCTCCTCCCCTAGGCTCACCCAACCCAAGTAAAGAGTGGAGGTGGGAGGGGGTCTTCTTGCTTCTCCCTCTTTCCAATAGAGTCTGGCCTCAGAGGAATGCAGGGATCCTCCTCCTTCAGCCACTTGCTGATGGGAGCCACCCTGTATCTTTGTAGTAGACAGCCAGTTGTATTTCTCTTCTCTCCTGAGTTCTCACCTCTGTAGTTCTGACAAAGGTGGGGAAAAGGGAAGAACCACCAAAGTGTTAGTGGACCTTCTGGCATTTTATAAGCTGTTTTCAGAAAGCCACATTCTAGAGAATTTGTTTTAAATGTCCTTTTTTTTTAAAAAAAAAAAAAAAAAAACACACTTTCTCCTCTGTGATCTTCAGAACTGGCTCTGATGTAAACCTCAAATTTAGATTTCCCCTTTCCTTGGTCAAGTCAGATTACTTCCTGTATTTTTTCCTTGCAGTGTCCAAATGAAATTCTGCCAAGCTAACAATGGTTTCTACTTCAACCCTGCCCAACGCATAATAAGCAGAACAAAGAAACTGGCAAATTTCAGGACTCCTTTAAGCCTCCCCTGAGATAACTTATGATTACATTAATTCGTAAATTAGAAGATTCTGCTTACTTATTAAGCAAGTAAGTATGAGTATCAGTTTTAAGAATGTTGTAAGAGTCACAGTAAGTTATGTACTTACTTTTTTATGTTAGATTTAAAATAGTCACAAACTCAAATTAACTGGAACCCCTGCTTACAACCTGAAACAATAAAGTTGAGATATATCACCAGGTCACACACAAAAAAAGACTCTTTTCCACAGAAACACACCAAGAAGAGGAAAGAAACCCTCTGGGAAAAGTAAAGCCCACTGATGCATGATGTGCCTTAAGTATGGGAAGGTGCTCTCATACCTCAGGTGGTGGGGGCTTGATGGTGACTGGCTGGGGAGTCCTCCGGGGTGGGGAGGGCTTTGGTTGCACCTGCTGCTGGGCGGGGTTATAGTAGGTCACGCCTCCATATACCTGTGATGGGGCCTGGGACCCCACAAGGCAGAAAAAAAAAGTGAGGAATTAATTTGTCCAAACTATGATGAAGAGGAAACATTATTTAGTCACAAAAAGAACACTAATTGGTAACTTTATAATTTTAATATCACTAAACTGCTGCCTTTTAAAATAAAATGACTACTCATTTCTGTCTTAATATGTCACTCTGACTCCTACTTCCTCCAAGTACTGCCCCTGCCCAGCTTTCTCTAATTCCTACCATCAACTGACAAATGGAGGAAGCTGGGGTCATTGGTGACACTCCAGATATCAGAAGTCAACCTGTTGGGAGTTATCAGGACAGAGGTAGGGCTATAAAGAGTAGAACACAGCTTCTTTATGCAGCAGACATAGTCACCTATGATGGACAAAACACCTGAATAAAACACCAGTACAAAGAAACTGAAGCGAACAGACGCTGAGCATTACATAAGCTGCATTTCCAGTTCCTGACCACCAAGAGGCACTCTGGTGCCACATGCAAATTAGTGGCACCGAAATGTTCCCGCAAATTCCTTTAGAATTCTCCCCATACCCTACATTCCTGTGTGATTTAAGGGGTATGTACCTAAAAAGACCTGCTCATTAGCCATCTCACCTGTGTATTAGGATACAGATGAGGAGGTGGTGGGGGAGGCAGTGCCCCTGGAGCATACGGGTAACTGGGATTACCAAAGTTCATGACGCCTGGAGCAGAAAAGTAAGTAGGAGCAAGCAGCTGCTGTGGTGGTGGCTGTCCTGGAGACATGGACACTGGTGGAGGATAAAGGCCTGGACTGGGCAGAGGTGCCGGTGTCTGGTGGGGATGTAAACCTGGATAAGGGGAAGAACACAAAATATGAAACAGAAGGTAACACCATTTCCATGGGATGGCCAAGCTGGACTGCTAAGCACAGGCTCAGGATAGAACTCCTCAGCACAGACCAAGGTGGAGTTTCTGTTGCCCAAGCAGCCATGGTAGCGTGCTTCAGAGGCAAGCCGCTGAAAGGAGAATGGGGTTAATAAAGCCCCTCACACGCATCCTCACATACTGGGAGTGTATAAGCAGAAGGGTAAAGCTTACCTGGGTGTGGAAGGTGCATTTCTGGCTGCACAATCATGCCCTGAGGAGGTAGTGAGGCAGGGCTATCACCATGGGTATAGATTGGTCCCTGGAACTGCACTGTAAGATACCACATTAGACTCTCAGAAATTCTCATTGTACAAATCACATGGACAAGTCTCCCTGTCCCCCAAACCCTTTAAAATATACTCTCAATTTTCCATGTGAAGTAAACAGCAAGCAGACAATGTTTGATAATCATTGTGAGAAGTCAGGAGGGAAATTAGGGAGGCTGGAGACTAGTCTCTCAGCTCATTTCACCCTGTGAAGAAGGGTAACCCCTGCCCCCAACAATAAGACGACACTCACATGGATCATAGTAATGCCCCTCCATGATACTG
Source organism: Orycteropus afer afer (assembly GCF_000298275.1). Taxonomy (NCBI): domain Eukaryota; kingdom Metazoa; phylum Chordata; class Mammalia; order Tubulidentata; family Orycteropodidae; genus Orycteropus; species Orycteropus afer. The sequence goes on along the minus strand of NW_006921672.1, from coordinate 8,576,774 downwards.
ATATGCACAGGGGGAGCAGGGGGCTCTGGCACAGGTCTTTGCCGCTGGGATGAATAGCGTTTGGCTCGACCACCTTGGACACCCTAAGACAAAAATTAAAGGCCTAAGTAAGAAGACTTCACATCAAGTCCTCCCTTCCTTTACGTGCTGCAAAACACTTGGGACATGGCAGGTTTTTAATATGCATTTGTAAAGTGAATTGAAAAATCAATTAAAAACATCAAGATTTGTTAACTTGAATCTAAACCCTCTATTCTACATTTCTGAGATCCAAATTAAAAGATGAGTAATCAATGGGAAAACTGACTTCAAGATCTTATTCTGGCTTTAAGAGCAAATAAACTGTAACATGCAGTCCCTTCCCAGTCTATCCCCTTTCCTTTCTGTACCATTTCTTCCATCCGGTTAAACTGAGGTGGTGGTCCTGCTCCCATGTGGATGTGGCTGGGCATACCTATAAAACACCAAAACATCACTGCAGAAGAGCAAACAGACATGAGTGGGACTCAGAAGTAGCAAGAAAATGTCAGGCTGAAGAATCCAACACGGGGAATGGCTTTTAATTCCTTTTAAATCTCTGCTTCTTGTCAACACAAGAAGCTCTGGTAGTGTAGTGGCTAAGGCAGCTGGATGCTAACTACAAGGCTGGACTTCAAACCCACCAGCTGTTCCGTGGGAGGAAGATGAGGCAATCTACTTCTATAAAGATTTACAGCCTTGGAAACCCAATGGGGGTCGCTGTGAGTTGGAATTGACTCAATGGCAGTGGGATGGGTTTTTCTGGTTTCTTGTCAACACCAGTATTTGGAAATCTGCCCTCACAGCTCACTACCTTAATACAGCCAAAGTTCTTGAACACCCATAATGGAAAAGAAAATGACTTCAGTGAGAACACCCATGTTCAAATTTTTCCCACCAAATATATCCCTGTACAGAACCCCTGAGAGGTTGTAACTGCACGTTATAGTTATCAAACACGTTGAAAAATCTCAGTCCCAAAGTTCCTGTGCAACAGCTGGGTAAGGGAATGATGGATCTGTAAATTTACCTGATTACATCCTGTTCACAGAGGTTTGGACTGGAAGTTTGGGGAGAGCTTCCCTCTGACAGAAAACGACTTACATAAAAAGAAATATTCTAGAGACAGTCTTCCTATCAGTAGGAGGTGTACTCCACTACACAGAGATCAACACTAGATCCAATTTTGGCTGCAATAGTTTTTGATATTCAAAAATCACTCACACAGAGAAAGATGCTGACACTTCGGTCTTTGAGAGAATCTCCAATCTTAGTTCAGTTAAATGTCATATAAGAAAAATATCCCTCAATCTAATCTGGTTGGTGGAAGACAAAGCAGAAGGGCAAAAGGAATAGTACGTAGATCCTAGTCTCCAGAACTCTGTTGTCCAAGTGATAGCCACTAGACACATGTGGATTTTAACTAATTAAAAATTCAGTTTCTCAGTAACTCTAGCCACATTTCAAATGTTCAAAAGTCACTTAAACATTTCCATCATTCTAGAAAGTTCTATTGGACAACCCTGCTCTGTAAGATCTTCCTTTGAAAAAAATTAGAAAACAGCCTAATCCAAATTCAAGCGAATGCGTTTCTGCCCTCAAACATTTAACCATCAGCTCAACTAATAAGAATACTGCCACCTTCCACTTTTTTTCTACAGAGCGGTAAATGACTCTGTACTCAGGGGCTCTATCCTGAAGGCTGATCAGTTAACAGAAGGCAAAGTAGTGAGACAGTCTTGGGCAATAGGTAAAACTGCTCTGAGAACTTTGGAAGAATATGCCTATGAATTTGTATCTCACAGTTAATGAAAAGGCAGATTTTTGTCAGACATGTGATCCCAGACAGAGACAAGTCCCGTGCCCCTAAACCCAATGAAGCAAAGGAAAAAAGTTAGCTCTTAACTCTAGAGTACCTACCCCGAAGTTCTCGTGGCTGCAGGAATGAAGGCTGCCCTGGAGTCCAATTCTGTTCTGTTATATTTAGCTGTGCCATGTCTTGCTCAAGTCCACCTGTAGTAGAATCCACTGGAGTCTCCCAGTTTCCAGTCTTAGCAGGTGGAGGAGGGGTAGTTTCTGGGACTGGAGGTGCCGGGGTCAGCCCCTCTGGTGGAGGAGGCACCTCTTCTGCAATCTTGACTGCATCTCCAGCTTTGGTTCTGGTTCTTCTTGCTCGAGAATAGGATTTCTTCTCAATAGGCCTGTCAGGGGCTGGGGGTGCAGTGTCAGGACCAGGAGCTGGTGTCTCTGAGGCTGCCTCTTCCTTCTCAGGACTGCCATGCACTAGAGCATCTGCTTCTGGGGATGGATCCCTCACAGGAGTCTGCTCCAACCGCCGTGACCGGTAACTAGTCTCATGCTTAAAAGTCTCACCAGACCGGCCACTCTGTGGCCCACCAGCTTCCACAGGCCTAAAACCAGCACGACCTTCCTTGAAGCCCCCAGATCGAGAGTAATTCCTGGGTGTAGACATGCGGCCAGTACCTGCAGCATTCCTATTAATAAATGTCCTTGGTGACAGGGTACCCCCAGGACCCTGGTGGCGATGGGACTTGTTTGACCGTTCACCAATCCAGTTTGGCTCTCTTTGTGGAGGACTCCCAAACCTAAAAAAAGGGGATGATAAAAGTCTTAGAAACACAGTAACAAAAGGGACCACTGGAGATATAAACTGAGGATTAGGGAGACTCCTCATATGCTGAAGCCATTCAGTAACGGGCTGGAATAGAGGAAGAAAAAGGAGTTCTTTCTAAAAATATCAATAGTCTAGGCCTCCAAAATCTTGTTACCTGGGTTTCCGAATTCTTCGGGGTTTGATGTCATCAGGATTGTGAGCTGAGCGAATGTCATAACCATAAAGAGCAATGAGCTCCTGTCGGGACTTTGGAGCCTGTTCATCCTCCCGGAACTTGTCATGCTCCCAGCGACCCTCATCCTTCCATAGTTTTCGCTGACGCCCCTTAGGTCTGGACAAAACCAAAGACAAAAGGTTGGCAGAATCTTCCAAGTAGAGATACTCATGAAATAAACAGGGCCAGGGAGGGAGAAGTCAGGGACCTTGTGTAGTCTCCCCATCTTCTCAGTCAGGCTATACAAAATTGATCTCCCAAAAGCAAAATTGAATCGTAACACCTCCAGGCCTGCTAGGTTCAAATACAACAGCAATGGCATTGTTTGGAGTCTCCTGTAATGCAGCATATGCGAGTATTTCATATCTGAGAGTCCATGATCATCAGATTAAGGAGGGCAGTTGAAACATGATGATTATGAGAACAGAGATTGTCAGGATATGGATCCCAGCTCCTCCAGCAAGAGTTACCAAATAATCTAAGCTTCACTTTCCTCATGTGTATGAGAATAATCATAATACTGACCTCAAAATGTTGTTTTCAATAGTACGTAACACAGGTAAGGTACTCAGCACAGTGCCTGGCACACAGTAAGCAGTAAACACCTGCTAAATATTAGCATCAACAGCAAGTGGCTGTTACCTGACTTCCTCCTCCTGAGTTTGGCCTCGAAGATCATGCTCAAAGAAAAGCCCTTTCCGGGGTATGTATGCCGGGTTCTTCCGATCCTCATCATCATCCAGATGCTTAGGGCCCTTCTTACCCACTTTGTTCTCTACAGGCTCTGTGCTCTCCTGGAGAAGAAAGACAGGGCTCCTAAGTCCATCCAAGGTTGGGAGCCCCTTTTCCAGCTATAAAGCAGATGCCTTCAAAGGGTACTGACCTGTCCATCTCCACTCTGCCTCTCTCCAGTGACAGTGCCTTTGGTATCAGGCTTTTCTTCTCCCTTCTCTTCTTTTGCTGAAGAATTAGCAGCATCATTGGGCTCTGATTTCAGCTCCACTTTGGAGTTTTCATCTTCACTGTATTCTCCTTCATCACCCTGAAAAAAGTTCCCATGCCAACTGTGAAAGTAAGACCTCAGTGGTACATTTTAATTTCCCATTCTTCAGGAAAACATTTTCTGACAAACTTACCACAAGCCAAACATTAAAAGCAAATGTAATATTTTTACTCAAATTTCTAGCAGGGGTACCCTTAAGAAAAAAAAAAGCACACTTAACACATACATACATATATATATATATATACAAACACACACATACATACATATACACACGCACACACATACTCATATAGGTTTTTCTGGGAAAACATGCAAGAAATCGGTAACAATTTCATAGTTCATAACTATGTGTAGGATATGACTGTTAAATTTTCTGCAGCATGAGATCCCCAGAGCCAACAACTCCATCCATATAATTATAAAATTTTAGGTCTCAACTAAAGCCCAAGTGTGCTCTCTCTCCTCTCCACTATCTTTTCCCTCCTCTTGCCACATCAAGACTGGATAATCCTGTTCGTGACAGAAGCAGTGTTAGGTCTGTCCACACAATGATGGGTCATGAGGCCATTCTCTCACACAGGGACCAATGGAGTCAGGTCTCAAAGATGTGGCTAGCTCTAGGGAGAAAAAAGGAGCTGCTACAAGGCTCATGGTAAGGAGATTAGCTTTAGAAGAGGGTTACTCTCAGCTCCTTGTCCTCTCAGCATTTGGACCTATAGAAGCAGAGCTACAAACTAGAGAGAAAGAGGTTAGAGACCTACAAAGACACAAAGAAATGGGTTCAAGGGAAGATGACCTAGCCCAATCACTGCCTTAATATGTCAGGGTAAAAGAGCATCTCTGCCACCTGATAGGTCAACACATACTGGTCTCTTTTTCTCCTACTGGGTCTGACATTTCCCAAACCAAACGGCACACTCCCTCCAACTGCAGACCCAGGCTGGCCCCCAGAATTTGGTCAAAGAGATTGAATGTGAGATTCCTGATTAAATGAGAAGCTCTCCAATTCTACTCTTTCCAGTGTTCTCTGAATTGAGCTGAGACTACCCGATTGGCCCAGACAAGCCAACTTACATACTTTTGCCTCATCCTTTCTTGCATAGCATCTGGGTGTTTTGGCCTCTAGGTGTTTTCAGTTAGGATTCCCAGTAAGCTGATGCTACTGGTAGGAAACACACAGAATTAAGGGAGACTGCTTGACCACACTCCTACTATGAGAATCAAACCTTTACCCACAGTTTTTTAAGAACCAAATACCCTTAATTCTTCCCATTTCCCTCAATTACATGAAGTTTTCTCTCCTCAGATGGCGATGGGTGGGTGGGTCATCATTCAGTTCTCTCCTTTATCCTTTGTTCCCTACTGGTTTTAGGGCAGATACTGCAACAATCTTCCTTGGTGTATATATGTGACCTTAATTCATTGCCGCCCCCACCCCAACACAGATGAAATTCAAATAGCTTAAAATAGTACCAGCATGATTAAGGAGGCAACTTTGTTTTATGCTCCACCCCCTCTAGTCTGTGGTGGAATGTCAAACCAGGCAACTCTTTTATTCCAAATGAGAAACTAATTTTGTTTCCAGGGCAGGACAGAAAGATACAAATAGCAGAGTGCTGAGGAGACTGCAAATTAGAGTCAAAGCCTAGTCTAACTGAAGCCAAGGTACCACTTCCTAGAATCACAGTGCTTTGGCTCAGAGGTATGGTGGAAACCCTATACTATAGGAGACAAACTCCCCCTTATCATTCAGTGAGCTTGCTTCCCAATTCCGAGGCCTACCTCTTCTCTAAGAAACTGCTTCCCTTGCAGAATTATCATGAGTTTTTGCTCATATGCCCATTCCCTACCTGCTTCAGAATAAGAGATGGGGTTGGTGCCTTCTTCCTTCTAAATATGTCTTCAGCTATAAATCCCCTCCAACCTTATTTTAAACCCCTATTCTTGGCCATATCTTTGTTTCTGTCTGGGCTCCCAATCACTTAAGACCAGACTTGAGCTCACCTCCACTTCAGTCATAATCCATTTTCATGCCCACACTGCACTACAGTCCTTTGTAGGAATAATGTTTTTTTTTTTTAAGTAAACCTGCTCTGCGATAAGCACTCAGCTTCTAACAAGAAGGCTGCTGGTTCAAATCCACCCAGCAGCTCTGTAGGAGAAAGACCTGGTGGCCTGCTCCTGCAAAGATTACAGCTAAGAAAACCCTATGGGGCAGTTCTACTCTGTCACGAGGCATTGCTATGAGTTGAAAAATCAACTCAACAGCACCTAATAACAATAGTCCTTGATCAAAACTGCCTATCATTCCAGTTCTCACTCAGTTATTTCCCTTACCCCATCTCCAACTTCTTATGACATCCACTCCAGTGAGCTATCTTCTCCCTATCAATCAGATAGCAGGAGGCCAGAAGCAGGAGGTACAGCTGAAGCCTAAGGTTGAGGGGCTTTCACCCAGCCCTTAGAGCCTGGCACTCTGAACTCGGACTTAAAGCCTCCAAGCAGTATGAGAACAAACTTCTATTTGTTAAAGCCATCCCATTTGTGGTATATCCTGTCAGAGTGGCACTAGGTAACCAAAATAGGGAACAAAAGCAGGAAACCTCAGAAAACAAGGCACCACATTTTGAACACTACAAGAGAACAGAAGGAGTGCTGTGAAATTAGAAAAAGCCTTTCCCCACCTTCACTTTCTTTTCTCTAATGTATGACTCTAGCCCATTCATTTTGGTCACTACTAATAACATCAATTCCCTTACCACTCTCACATACTCAGGCCTGGATCAACTCAAATGTCTGCTTTCTCTAGGCGTATGACCAGACTACTGACCACTGCTGAAGGAAGGAACAAAGAAAATTCACCTAACTTCACAGGTCAGTGTCACCTCTAACCTCAACAGCCTGACAATCCATCCATCATTTCCCTATGTAGTTCCTGTCCTATTCACCTCAACTACTCAAATCTCCTCTAATCTCTCAATTCCCCCTCGCCTCTCCACCAACCTCTTTTTGGAGCAGATACCTTTCCTTCTATTTCACACACACAAAATTCAAAACAAAGAAAGGATATCAACTTCCTCCCTATACCTTTCCTTCCCACCCATCCTTTCCTTCTCTCTGTAGTGGAAGATGTTTTCCTTCCACTTTGCTTACTATTCCTTCTCATGCAGTCAGTCAGGGATGCCAATACAATTACTACCTACCACTAGCCTTTTCTTCCCTAATTGTTCCTTCCCATCAATCTTCACTCATACATACTCAAAGCTCTCCCATCTTTAAACAAGCACTAAACTGTTTCTTGACTTCATAGCCTTCTGCCCATCTACCATTTCTCTAGCCTCTCCTTCATAGCTAAGTTTCTTTTAAAAGTGTTCTTGGAAGATTCTGAGAAAATGGCAGCAGCATCATTTTTTAATCTCTCCAAATCCCAACATGGAAAGTCAGAGCTTCTAGAGAGCAAACCCAAAACCTCTGGACATTCACAACAAAACTAGGCTACAAGAGACCCTCCCCAAACCCCAAAATACAAGCAACTAAAAACAAAAACACTGACAGCTACAAGAACCACACAGAATTTGTGTCAGCACAAGAGAAAGCAGAGAGAAGCAGAGACCCGAGAACAGGAGAACGCTGAAATAACCAATCATCACTGGAAGGCATAGCAGGCAAAACTGAGAACAGAAGCTAAAACTAGGAAGGGGCTTACCATCTCCAACAGCACGTGAGCACACGAGGTCTATGGCTGCAAGGTCTGAAGGGGCTAGAGTGGTCTACTTCTATGACCTCTCCTAACTGATCTGATGGCCAAGCCTCCCTTCTAGGACAAGGTCCCACAGTAAACAAAAACTGCTGAGAAGACAAACTGCTGAGAAGAGAGCAGTAGAGGGCGAATGAAGAATGAAGGAAAGAGAAGGTACAGAAAGAAGTTAGGGAGGGGAATGTAGTAGTTAAGGTTGTGTGCCAGCTTGGCTGGGCTTCGTTGAGTGGCTGGGCAGCTAGGTAGTTATTCCCCATGATGAGACTGGCAATCAATTCCACGGTGAGATCTACAAAGCAGGTGAGTAGCTGCTTTAGGGATGTGGTCTACTTCCTGTATATAAGAAACAACTTTGGGAATGGTGTTTAGTTTATGGCACACTTGAACCTTGCATGTAGCCAAGTCACTGTTCTGCAGCCTGCCATGCTCTGTCAACCTTGGGATTTTCAATGAACTTGAATTAGTGGCCTGCCATGTTCTTTGGTAACACTGGGACTGTGCCTTTTTACTTGTCAACCTTGAGTTTGTCAGCCTCAGCAGCCAGCTGCTGTCTGAGTGAATAAAAGCCTCCCACTTCAATGGGCCAGAAGCAAGAGGCAAAGCTGAAGCCTAAGGTTGAGGGGCTTTCACCCAGCCCCTAGAGCCTGGCACTCTGAACTCGGACTTAAAGCCTCCAAGCAGTATGAGAACAAACTTCTATTTGTTAAAGCCATCCCATTTGTGGTATATCCTGTCAGAGTGGCACTAAGTAACCAAAATAGGGAACAAAATCAGGAAATCTCAGAAAACAAGGCACCACATTTTGAACACTACTAAAGAACAGAAGGAGTGCTGTGAAATTAGAAAAAGCAACTGTGAACCACAGTTCCTTCTAAAAGATCCAAGAAAACTAACTGTACCTGAACATAAGTAACAGAAGAGGTCAAATACCACATAAATTTACTGTAAGTAAAAAACAAACAAACATCAATACAGAGAAAGATAGTATGACAGAAAGACATGTACATATCATGTTAAAATTGTAACTTCTATTTCAAAATGAGCTAAAAGACGTGTTATAAAAGTTTTTACAAAATTTTTTTTTATAAAAGACAACAACATAAGGCATGGGGAAACATCAATCTACTTCAATCAGAATTAGAGAAACTCAGAAACGAAATGACAAAACTCAGAAAGAAATTAAAAATTGAAAAAGAAAAACCATTTTAGATACAAGGTCCAAACGAGAAGGAACGTAAGAGTGAATAAACTCAACAAATAATGGTTAAAGAGAAAGGAAAAGTGAAAAGAAGAAAAAAACCTAAAAATTAAAAAGAAATGAAGAGATAAAAAGAATGAGAGAACTAGATGGTGCCTGGCTCCCCCTGCCAACCGTTCGGAAAGGGATCAGCATGGGATGTCTTGGATAAAGTGGAGAAAATTGTGAAACAAAACTCAAAATCATAAAAAGACCAGGCTTACTGATCTCATGCACTGGTGAAACCCCCGAAACTAGGCCCCTTGTCACCCTTTGGCCTTGGAACTGAACTCACTCTCACAGCTTCCAGCCAAACAATAAAGAGGCTGGAATAAAGAGGTATAGGGTGAACATTTATACCAGGTTAAGTATACTCCTTAAAGCAATCAACTATGGGAGATCAGAAGGGCAGTATTTGTACAGGGAGACAGCTCAGAGGGCAGGAATACATGGGAAAGGAGGGCACAGGAAAAAGGGAGTCACAAGGAAGAAGTGAAGTGGGAGGAAGGCTGTTGCATTGTGGGGATTGCAATCAATGCCATGAAATAAAACATGCATGAACAGTTGTATGGAAAACGAACAGGCTACGCAAACTTTCACCCAAATCACAATAAAAATTTAAAAAGGAAAAAAAAAAAGAAAAAGAATTAAAGAGAAAGGCATTTAGATAATAAAAGTTCCATGTCTTTCTGGAAAGCACACCACACACTTGAGAATATTGACCCAGAATGACCAACACCAAGACACTTTTTAATATAATTCCTGGACTTTAAAGGAGAAAAAAAAAAAAAAATCCTTTGGACTTCTAGACAAAAACAGCAAGTGACTATAAGGGGAGAAAAAACTAGATGATCATCAGTTTTACTACATATAAGATCTTTGGCTCATACCACCTGTCCATGGGTCTGGAAATACCGATTTGCAGGAAACAAAAAGGACAGGAACATGTTGAATTTTTACCATGAATGTGCAATTATCAAAATCTTGTCAACAGGTAAGTTTTAAAGAAAAGGGATGGAAGACAAACATGTAAACTGAGACTTAAAAAGATCAAATTTTAAGAAATGCACAAGACTGAACTATACTATTCAGGAATATACAGTTGGTAACTAAAAAGAAATCCAAGGAAGGAATTACTATGAAAGTCTGGATATCAAATATGTTTCTCTAATCTAGACTACTGGTTGTTCAATATAACTTCTGGAATGATAGAAATGTTCTTATCTATGCTGTCCAATACAATAGCCACGTGGCTACTGAGCACTTGAAACGTGGCTAGAGCAACTACTGACATTGTAACTTTAATCAATTTAAACAACCATACGTGGCTAGTGGCTACTGGACAGAGCAGCAACAGACCTCTCTCCTAAACTTCAGACGATATATAACAGACATCTCCATTTGAAAGTCCCATAGGTTCCTTCATCTCAAAACATGCAAAACTTAATGCATGTTTTTTCCTGAAAAGTCCTCCTCCTATGGTCCCTTTCTTAGTGAGTAATAGCATTCTTCAACCTGGGCATTCCTTAGACTCCTTAATCAGGTTCCAATTCAACTGATCAAGAAATTCTGTTAACACCACACATCTCTCTTAAACCTGCCCTTATCTTGCCAGTCCCATTTCCATATCCCTTCTTTAGGACACCAACATGCCACTCACTGGACTATCCTAAGAAACTCTTAACAGCTCTCCCTGCCTCCAGACTTGCCTCTTCCAGAATTCATTCTCCACACGTAAGCCTTTACCGGCCTTTCTTTGCCATTAGGATAACATCCCAACTCCTTTACATACAGAATGGAGAGCTAATAGAAATTCACAACCACCAATCTCACTGAATACTTCACACTGTCTGGCAGGCTGTCCAATGTTTCCATTCTCTAGTGAACATTCCTCAGCTCCAAATCCCTTGTCTCCCTCCCTTTTACTCTTAGCATGTAACTTCAACATCTACTTCAGAGAAAATAAAAGCCATCTTATCAATCATCCCATCCCGTCAATTCTATAGCCTGAAAAACTTTCAATTCTGTCCACTTCCGTTTTCCCTGCTGCCACTCTAATCATGGCATGCTTGCCCAGACCTTCACAACAGCTTTTTTTTTTTTTTTTAAATTGTGATTTGGGTGAAAGCTTAGAGCAAAATCACTTTCCATACAGCAGTTCCATGCACCTTGTCTCGTGACATTGATTACATTTCCCACAATGCAACAGCTCCCCTCCCACTTCCTCCCAATAGTTACCTCTTCCCTGTGTCCATCCCTCCATGCACTCCTGCCCCAAGCTGCACACACGGCCCTTCTACTCTCCCATGATTGTTCTCTCCAAGAAGTGTATCTACCTAGTGTAAATGTTCAGCTCATATGCCTGTCTTTTGTTTGGCTGGAAGCCACAGGAGTGGGTTCATATCCAGACCTGAAGGGCAGCTAGGGGCCACAGTCTCAGTGGTTCCATAAGGCTCTATCAGACCAACAAACCTGGTCCCTCTTTTTTTTTGTTCTCCCATTCTATCCAGGATCTCCTACATAGATGCCCCTCCAAGTAGTTGACAGTGGTAACCAGGCATCATCTAGTTCTTCTGGTCTCACAGTCATATAGGTTGAGGACTGCATGGTGTACCAATCACTTGGACTAATTGTTTCCATGAATCTTTGGTTTTCTTCATTCTTCTTTGTTCTGGATGAGAAGAGACCCATCATTGCATCTAGATGGCTGCTTGCAAGCTTTTAAGATCCCAGTCGCTACTTGCCAAACTAGGATGTGGAACAATGTTTTTATATACTATGTTATGCCAATTAAACTTGATGTCCCCTGCGACCATGGTCCCAAGCCCACAGGTCCAACTACTCACTTCCTTGGGTAGATAGCTGTGGCCAAGAAGTGACTACAACCTTGTCCCTTGTCAGCTCTACTATATAGCTGGGAATTCTTACAGAACATATCAGTATGCTTGTAAAAACATTGTCTGCCAACCCTATACATGGTCTTGGGCACAGTCCCCCTGCAGACATACCTAATAGTTCAGCCTGTCCACCCATCTATTCACCCTTATATCCATGTTTGCCTTCACTGACAATGCAGTACTGTATGTGCAAAAGGGTTCATCTTTGTTGTCTGTACCTCCCATGTACCTCTCTATCTTCCTCTTCCTCAACGCCACCATGTTGGTCACTCACATTTGTTGGTACATTGCCCTTCTCTTCACCCAAATCAGTACTTGTCTCTACCTATCTAACAGTGCTCCCCACCACCAGTAACCAACAAAGAAAATCTTCCATATATAAACATTTCCTTGACTTTTCACAATAACAGACTAATACAATGTGTGTCCTTCTGTGGCTGACTTATTTCACTCAGCATAATGTCCTCCAAGTTGATCCATGTTATGCAGTGCTTTGCAGATTCTACATTATTCTTTAGGGTTGCATAGTATTCCATTGTGTGTATGTACCATAATCTGGTTATCCATTCTTCAGCTGATGGACACCTAGGTTGATTCCATCTACAACAGCTTTCTTACTAGCCTTTGTGTCACCATCTTGCTCCCCTTGGATCAAATCTCATCATAGACAAAATAACTGCTATAAATTCTCCAACTTCACTGTGCATAACATCAACCTGGAATCTTATTAAAATACAAATGTCTGAGTTTCACTAGTACCCCCACCCTCAGATTCTGTTTCAGTAGGGTTTGGCCAACTGGATTTTCTGAAGCAGGTGTTCCCTGGATCTGACAAACACTGCTCTAAGATTTAAGTCTAATCATACATACTCTTGCTCACAATCTTTTTATAGTTTACTTCCTTGGAATAAAATCTAAATATAAGGTACTTTAAGCCTCAGCTCCCTTCCTTGTCCTCTTACTTTCCAGCCATATTATGTGTTTCATATCCTCCAACTCACCATGCAGTCCATCCCTTCTTTTCAGTGTTCACTCTGCTTAGAAAATGTTCTGCCTGGGTAATTCCTACTAATCCTCAGGTCTCTGCTTAAACATCCCATCCTCTAAGTGCTTCCATACATCCTAAACTGAGTTAGCTGCCCTGCTATGTGCCCCTAAAGCACCCTTCACTTCCAATATCGTCAATATTGTAGTATTTACTGACACTATTGTATTCCCCCCACCTCAAATCTACATTTTTACCCCCAACCAAGGCTTCTTAAAGATCCCTGGGTAATTTTTATGTAGACATAAGAATCACTTGAAGATCTTGACAAAATTTAAATGACGAATCATTGTATCTACAGCAGAAAGTCAAATTCTCAGCAGGGGGTCAAATTGGAGAGAACCAGTTCAAGTCCTATTTTTAGGCTGTGGTATATGCAGCCCTCTCATATACAAAATATTTCCCATTTCAACATTTTTTACATAGACAATTTAGTTACATTAATTATGTTTATCATGTTGTGCAAACATCATCACTATCCGTTTCTAATACTTTTCACCATCCATAATATAAGGCCAGTAGCCCCGAAGCCATAACTCCCTCTTTCCCCCTTCCTCCCACCCTGGAATTACTTTAACTGTCATCCCCTTCTAACTCAGAATGTAAACTCAATGAAGGCAGAACCACATCTGACTTTTATCTATCACAAAGAAGATACTTATTAAAAAGAAGGAACAAGTAAGGCCCTTCATGATGTGGCCCCTGTTCACCAATTCACCTTTATCTGTGGAACTCATTTTGCCCCAATAATACTCCAGCCACACCAAACTATTTTTGGTTTCCAAATGCTCATCTTCTCTCCTGTCTCTGTGCTTTCTCACCTGTTGTTCTCTCTGTCTAGAACATGTTTTGTCACGCTACAACTTATTTTTCAGGTGTAACAATGCCTAAAATAGATTCAGTGCTCAGTCATGACACCATACTTAACCCTATCTCAGCCACGTCACCAAGTCCTATGATTACTTGAATTTTGCCTGACTTCCTTAGAAAGTCAGAAAATCACTAAAGATAGGAACTTTGTTGTGTTCACTGTTGTGGTTCACTGTTGTATCTCCAGGGCTTAACAAAAAGTCTAAGATGCAGCAACAGTTCTATAAAATTTATCAAAGATTCTTTGATCTATAATACAATTCTCCTGTATGTGACCTGTCACCAAAATCCAATACTTAGAACTCTACTCAAGAATCCCAAGAAATACAAAATAGTTAACTGTGAGTTCCTAAAAATTAGACCTTTATGTGCTTGAAAAGAGTTAAAAGAGACCCCACAGATCAGGGAAAAAAAATTTGGCAACAGCACATCGTTCCTCATCCAGTGTAAAGAAGAATGAAAACCAAAGATGCATGGCAACATTTAGTCCAACGGACTAGGAGACCACGTGAACCTCAGCCTATATGACCATGAGACTACAACGACTAGATGGTGCCTGGCTACCACTGTCAACCACTCAGAAAGGGATCGGTACAGGAGATCCTGAATAGAGTGGGAAAACAGTGTGGAACAAAACTCAAAATCAAAAAAAGTCTGACGGAGCCCAGTGAGATCCCCAAGACTATGGCCCCTAGTTACCCTTCAGGTCTGGAATTAACTCACTTCCAAGGTTTTGGCCAAACAATAGACAAGCATGCAGGGTAAACATTTACATCAAGCAGATACAGTCCTTACAGAGATTAATCACAGGAGAAGAGAAAGGCAATGTTTATACAGGGAGGTATCTCAGGGACAGGAATGCATAGGAAACAAGGACACAGGGAAAAGTAATTACAGGGAGGAAATGGGAAGAGAGCTATTACATTGTGGGGATTGCAGTCAATGTCATGAAACAAAATGTGTATCAACTGCTGTATGGAAAATGAATTTGCTCTATAAACTTTCACCCAAATCATAATAAAAATTAACATACTGGAAATGGAAAACATTTAATAAAAATTAACATACTGGAAAATCAGCATACTGGATAAAGGGGTTAAGATTAACAACAGAAAGACAAATAATCCAATTAAAAAATGGACAGAAAACATGAACAGACATTTTACCAAAGAGGACGTTCAGGTAGCTAACAAAGACATGAAGAAATACTTGCAATCGTTAGCCATTACAGATGCAAATCAAAACAGTAAGATATCAACTCAACTCAGCTCTAATAGCAAAGTAAAAAAAAAAAAAACCCAGAAAACAATAAATGCTGGCAAGGGAGTGGAGGGATGGGATCCCTCATATACTGTTGGTGGGACTGTAAAAGGGTACAGCCTCTGTGGAATATGGTATGGTATTTCCTTAAAAAGCTGGAAAGAGAAATACCATAGGATCCAGCAATCCCACTACTAGGTATATATCTTAGAGAAAAAACAGCCATGACACAAACAGATACATGCACGCCCATGTTCACTGCAGCACTATTCAGAGAAACAAAAAGATGCAAACAACCTAAATGCCCTTCAACAGAAGACTGGATCTACAAAGTGTAGTACATACACAAAACGCAATACTGTTGTTGTTGTCGTTAGGTGCCAGAATACTATGCAACGTTAAAGAACAATGATGAATCTGAAACATCTCATAACATGGGTGAACTTAGAAGCCATTAAGCTGAGTGAACAGTCAATTACAAAAAAAAAAAGATACATTGTATGAGACCACTATTGTGAAAAATCAAGAAAAGGGTTTCACAAAAAAAATATTCTTTGATGGTTACCAGGGGTGAGTGGGAGACGGAGGGTAAACCACTAACTAAAAGGTAGACATGTATTAACTTGGGTGAAGGAAATTTAAAAAAAAAAAAAAACAATCACAGGAAACAGCCACTCTGATGGCATCTTTAGTAGTTTATCCAATCAAAACAGGCAAGCTCACAAAAGCCTGCCTTAAGGAACCTGACTTTTGACTAAAGATAGTGAAAACCCCACCTATAAACTGAGATGCTTTTGGCACAAACCTGTGACTGGCCTTTTCTACCAAGTCAGCATGAAATGAGCTATGAAATATCTCACTGAGGGCATCAAGATGTTCTTTTTTTATTATTATTATTAAAAAAAAATTTTTTTTTACTGTGTTTTCAGCGAAGGTTTACACAGCAGTATAAGTTTTCATTCAACAATTTCTGTGTAAGTTGTTCCATGACATTGGTTACATCTTTCATAGTGCATGAACATTCTTAGTATTTCCATTCAGGTTTTTCAGTCAAAATGTTCTGTTTCTCTTACTTAGAACCTTAGTTTCCTCAAATAAGGGAAGAAGCCAACTACTAACAGCGTAACAAACATGGCTTGAAAAGCTAGGCCCAAGTTCCCCTCATTCTAAGCAAACAAGACCTTTTGTAACAGTTTTTCAAAAGTACAAATGAAAAATGCACAAGAAGAGCAACAAGATCAGGTGTGTGCCCAGGTGTGTATATGTTTATAAAATACACTTTCCCATCTACACCATAGGAAAAAAACTTATCACACTCACTTCTGAGTCTTCTGCACTTTCATAATCTGAGAGAACAGCTGAAGGAAAAGAGAAATATATGAAGGAAAAAAGGCAACAAAATTATCACAATTACATTTCTTGACTGCTTACTTTGTGTCAGGCTAAAACTTTCATTTAATTCTGACATCCACCTCCGAGGCAGATAAAATTTTACAGATGAGGATACAAACTCAGAGAGACTGACTTCCCAAGATAATACTACTAAAATCTATGCTCTTTCTTAACCAATACACTACAAAAGAGCCAGTTTGTAGCACCCCCCTCCAAATCTTTTAACGGTCCGAGAGGATGTCAGTAATTGGAAATAGGTAACCTGTGTTGATGTGCTTTTAAAAACTCTTGTCGTCGTGGGGTAAAAGATGGTACTTACCATCGCCCTCGATGCCATCTTCACTCTCCTGAAGGAAAGGAGAAGATATGGGTTAGTTCTGGGTTTTCAGACCCCAACAATAAATGTGGGTGCGAAGCTGATGGCTTGAAACAAAATGGTTGGAAAGAGAAATGGGGAATATTGCATCTTTAACAAGTAGCATCCGAGGGATGCTGTTCTCTCCACCTCCAGCCCAAATATGTGAATCAACACCTGCTCTCCATCAGCTGCGGCTTCACCCTCCTTCCAGAAACCCCAATCCCCTCCCTCCCCTTGGGACTCTGATGCAAACCCGCACTAGGATAACACTGTAACACAACATGCTGCAATATCTACCATCAGCTCTCAGCTTCCCATTACCCCTAACCACAGGCCGCCCGACCTCCAGGCCCCTCCCGCCGGCGGCTGGCACTCACACACTCCGACTCCTCGGCGCTCTTGGCCCCCCCGCTCTCCACCCGCCGCAGATGGAGGGCCGCTCGGCCTCCGCGCTGGGAAGGAAGAGAGCCACTGCCCCCGCCTCCAGCGCTACCGCTGCAGCTCCCGCCGCCCCGCGCCGGGGAGCCGCCACTATCTGAGCCCGAAGCTCCAGACTCCTCGTCCTCGGTGTCCTGCGAGGCGCGCTGTCGCCGTCGGTCCGCCATCTTACGGAGAACAGCCGCCACCGGCCAACTCCTTACGCACCGCGCCCGGCGCAGAGACAGCTGGGAGGCTCGAGATGAAGTCCCGGCATGCTTCACGTGCGGCCTTTGCTGTTCCGCTTCCCAGTGGGCGGGGCTGGGGGTAGTGCCGGCTCCCTGCGGCAAATTTGAGGGCGACTTGGGATTACGTTTGCAGATGTGTGCGGGGGGCGTGGTGCGGTCCCTAACTTCTCTGAGTAGGCCCTGGCGAGGGGAGGTGGACGCGGGTAACCTATCCCGCTTCCCCGCCTGGCCATCTTGGGTTTTCTGAATGGAAGGCGTCAACCTGTCACAGTCTTACTGCAACGTTGGGTTTTTTTTTTTTTTTTTTCTATTTCCATTTCTCGCTTCCATCTACGTTTGAGACAGATCATTCTACTGCATTCGTTTGCTTGGTAAAATCACCAATCAAGGTAAATCTCTAAAGCTGTTGTGCTGCGTCAGATTTGCCATACCAACCCAATTTAAGCTAGAGGGCTGGTTGCAGTGAAACTAGAGGTCTGTTGCAGCTCTTTTCATCTTCCTGTGGCATCCCACCCTAGCTATCACCTCTCTCAAAATGTAGGCTAGTTTAATGCCAGTCTTAAGCAAGATTTAACAAGAGAATCATTAGAACCGTGGTGCGTTCAAAATCCTAGCTGTTATAATTACCTTCTTGGTAAGGGTTACCAGACTGGTAGATGAAGAGAATGCTTTCATTTTCGCAAGGCCTTTGTCAGCAATGGTGTATTTTCTTTTGACCAAATGGACATGCAAATTATGGGAAACAAGTTATTAGTTCACCTACAGGAGTGCACGTTATTAGAGAAGGGGCACTGAGGCATAGCACAGAATTCTGCATAGCACAGAATTCTGCCCTAATATTTTTACAGATAGGATTGAGGATCCTGATGTTAACCAAAGGTGTAGACAATGTGAAACTGGAAAGCATGATACATGCCTACAGAAAGTCAATCAGAATACAAACATCTCAACATGTGTTGGTGGTATAGTGGTTAGTATAGCTGCCTTCCAAACATCTCAACAGGATGGGCCAGTGGCCAAATGTGGTAACTTGTAAATCCAGCTCCAGAAACCACCTGCCTGAGTTAAAAATGGAGGATGTATGATTTGGTGTTTGTTTTTTTAAAAAAAAGACTTAAAGGATGTTACTGATCACAGCTAAATTGGTGTAAATGAGACTGCCAAGTTTAGAATCTAAATAAGGAAAGAGTCCACCACCTCAGCCTTCAGTTGTTTGGTCTGAGTCCAATTCTTAAATGGACATGAGCAAAATGCTCACTCACCCAGAGGGCAAAGAAAAATTCAAAGTCTTTTGAGGAACAATTGCAAAGGTCTATGAATGTTTAGCATGAAGACCTGGGATAGCAATCTTAATTAAAGGTACTACGAGGAAAAGAAGGAATTGGTCTTCATTTTAATCTCCTGGAAGGCAAAGCAAGAACCAACTGGTTTGAGAAAGAATTTCCTAACATTCTAACATTTAGAAAACAATGTATAGGAGAAAACAAAGTGTTGAAACAAAAGTTGGACTTCATTTGTCTGGAATGTTGTCAAGGAAAAATTGTTTATCACGGGTCAGACTAGATGATTTGTAAGCTCTTTC
The DNA here is from genome assembly GCF_000298275.1 of Orycteropus afer afer. Classification (NCBI taxonomy): domain Eukaryota; kingdom Metazoa; phylum Chordata; class Mammalia; order Tubulidentata; family Orycteropodidae; genus Orycteropus; species Orycteropus afer. Next base: position 8,557,838 of record NW_006921672.1, on the reverse strand, counting down.
CAACCATGGTAACTTAGATGCAGGCATTAAGCATGCTAGTCTCCTGTTTTTAAAGTTTCTAGTAGTATCAAGAGGAACAGGGGCAAAGGGATGAAACATACATTGTGATCATACATAGATGGAAGTAAATACCTTATATGAAAGGGAAAATGTTTCTCTATTTTGTGGAAATGAATTTCTTTTTTAATCTTTTAAAATATACAAGCAGAATTGTTTAATGCTTCCCAATAAATGTAATAAAGTGAAACAGAAATTCAAAAAATTAACAGCCACAATAGTTTATTTACAATTGAACTCTTTATAAGATATTTACAAGACAACCAATTTTACACATCAGAAATGGTATCAAAAGTATGAATTACAACACAGACAACAATATGAAATGGGTGTAAAACAAAGCTGAAGTGGACAGACAAGCAATTTCTCTTTTTAATTTATTAACACTAGCTTAAACTTGGTTAAAGAAAGATAAAGAACTATGTTTTAGGAGAACTGCAGGGCTTTCTGTTGAAGATTGAATTTCACAGTTTTGTATCCCATTTAGGGAAAAATAAGACTAATTTTTCCCCCACACTCTAACACACTGTAATTTTGTTTTTTGAACTTTTCTAATCTACTCTCCAACCTCCTCAACAAACCTCACTATACCCGAATCAAAGGAGAATTGATCTAAAAGAGGGAACAATAAAACAAGAGGTCCTCAGGGAAAGAGTGAACCAAGGAAACAGAATCCACTTAAGTCAGGCCAGATAGCACCTCATGGATTCCTCTCAGTCTAGCTCAAATTCAGAATGCAGGGAATCCCCTGGGTAGGATATAAACGTAAAGGTTAAATTTGCTAACCCATATCCAACTTAGGAATCCAACAAATGCTGAAAATCAAGAAGAAACTTAGGTGAATCAAGAATAAAGACACTGTTTGTCTTTTTTAATCTGGGGGCACATTTTGAAGGAATACAACTTAGGTCAAAGTAGGAAAGCTAAATAGCTTGCCATATTAAAATGATGGACAACAAAGAAAATCTGGCCCAATTTTTCAAGAAATCTCCTTCCTCTCCTTAAGGTGTGAGATGAGAGCCCTTAGTTGAGTAAGTCCTATTTCTCTCTACATCCTTGCTGCAATAAAGTTCACAGCAGGTTCCTTTGTGGAGAGCCCACTCTCCTAAGCAGATGGAGTTACAAATGAACACAAACACACAAAAAAGGAGAAATAAGAGCAGCAAGGTCATCCAAGAATACTACATGTGCTGCCAGAATAATTCCTTTAAAAGTTACACTCAGGGAGCACAGATCAATGTTATCACAAAAAGCTTTAGCAGCAGGAGGCCCCTGAGAAACTTTTCTTCTCTTCCCACAATGGTATCCCATTCTCTCATGCTCCACTGATGGGCCGGCCACACATCCTACAAACCTTGGCTTCTCCTCTAAAAGTGCTAATGATCTGGGGACATACTCTCTTCAAGGATAAAAGCCCCTACCTTCTAGGAGATTAGACCCCTACACTTCTTTTCATACAATAGTCCTGCAGACTAATGAAAGGCAATTCCTATATAGTTAAGATCAGAGATCTTGGCTCTATTTTCCTTCCAGATAGTTACAAAGATTTTACACTGAGACCAAAGTGGCCTGGGAGTGCTGTCCTGAATTATTATTTTTTTTAACAAAATGGGGGAAAAAAAAAACAACAAGATGGAACACATACAAATGTATTTTTACAAAGTGAATGGAGAAGCTCAATAGGTACATCTGTTTGTTTCAAGATGTAGTAGACGTTTGCCAGCCAAATGAAGCATGTTATTTCCACACCCCCACCCTCCCTAAACCTCTACCTCACCACCAAGAGCTCAGCTAAAAGGATAAAGCCCAACAAGGAATACTTGACAAGTGATGTGACACAAGGACATCCATATGGCTTCTGGCACACCATCCTTGAATAACAACTGCTTTTGTTTACTGCCATTAACTTGTCTGAAATGAACCATCCTCATTACCTTTTCCAAAGATGCTGTTTTTTGAGGGGTGGGGTAAGAAATTCAGTTACCCATCAAGGAAGAAAATAGTAAGAGCCAAACATTCCTCCCCACATGGCTCATCACAGAATAGTTTTAAGAGAACAACTACCTTTTTAGACATTTATCTATGAACTCTCCAGTCGCCTTTCTATTCTGCGAAGACTTGCTTTATCACTTATTATTTCCTCATCTGGTTCTTAAGCTCATGGTGAGTTCTGTTTTGTTTTAGGGTAAAAACCACTATACCCAAACAATAGGGAAGGGCATACCAGGGTGAGAAGAGTGCCATGCAGGCGCAGCTTTAAAAGCAGGGGTTGCTTCCTCTTCCATAAGTGTAATGAAGAGAGCACTTTGCCACAGGCAAATGAATAGCTGCAGACCCCTGATGCTTCCAAATCTGCCATCCTATAGATTTAGCTTGAGAGCTTGTTCCCCCAAAAAGGGAAAAGAAACCCTAATCATCCTCCATAACTCACAATTAGCCCAATGAAAGAGCTTTTGTAAAATCAGAGTGATGAAAACAAAACCAAAATCAAGGGTGTATGGAAAGGTATTATCAGTGAATGATAACATGTATGAGGACACAGGTCACATATACAGGTCTCTGCCACTCTCTGGGAATGGCATGCTACAACTATCTGAAGACAGCAGGCTCTTGCCAGCACAGCTATTTCCTACACGTCCGATGAGGTGTTTGCTTCTTCTGGATCTCCAATCTGCATCGGCTACGCTCATCCAACCAGGGCAGCTCAAAATTCCTGGCAAAAAAAGGATAAGGAAGTTACCTTGCAAGACTAAAAGGGATTCAGTGTGGACATGACAGTAATTCCACGATGATTACCATGCTCCTCACTACTCTTAGTCCTGACTCCTGAGTCCCAAGTTTGAAGTGACTTTTCTGCCTTAAAACTTGAGCAACAAAATACCATTAAAATGACTGAATAATCTAACTCAAAACATAGTACTCCTAATTCCTGGTTTGGGAATGTTATCACCCTAAAAGCCAGTTGCCCAGGGTAGCCTCATGTTTGTCAAAGAACCATGGCTGCTATCAAAGATACACCTAAACCATCTGTTCCCACCTTATAGCCAGGCTTTCTGAAGTCTGAAAGGGAGGTAGCTGATGGGAAGAGGGGGAACTTTATACTTACTGTGGAGTTAATTTTGGTAATGGTCGTCCAAATGCTACAACAGGCAAGAAGGGGGTAATCATCAAACTTTCAACTATGGAAGAAAGTCAAATGGGACCATGTTAGTGCCATGATGAAACATTTCTATCGACTATACCTCCTCCAAAATAGAATTAATTCAGTTACTCAAAGCTAGTTGTATCCTAGAGCCTTGCACCCTTCTTCCTCTTTGAAAACCCCACTCTTACAAAGACAGACGGAACTCACCATCATCTGGCTCAGGGAAAAATGAGGTAACCTCAGGCTCAGATTCCTGAATTCCTTTCTTTTTATACATTCTGAGCTGTAGTCGCTGTAAAATTCTTTGTTCCCTGATCCTCTGAATATCCCATCTAGGAAAAATAAGCCACATAAAACAAAACAAACAAATCCAACATTACTGAAAACCTGCTCTATAAAAGCAACTCACACAATCCAGATGCTAGGAAGACCCTGCTGACTCCTCTAGATGGAGTAAAAAGAACTGACTGCCTGGTTAGGGAAATGCTGTTTGGGTCTACCAGTACAGATTTTGTGTTGGTGTTCTAGAGCGTGGAACTAGGAAGGGCAAATACCAGAAAAAGAGCCCAAATATGTTTACTTACAAGTACCACTTCAAAAGTTAAAATACCCAACCAATTGGGAAGCCAGTAATTTAAGAGTGTTAAACACTTGAGGACCCTCCAGTGTTAGAGAGAAAGGACATGGCCCAGGGCTCATTTGTTCCCAGGATGCCTATCTCTGGCCTACCTTTTCCTTCTCTTCTCATCCAGCTCCAGTTTTGCATGCCGCTTTGAAAATACACTGTCGTCCAGGTTCTGTGTAAAGAAGAGCAGCTGGTAAGTTATTTATCCCATGTCATACATATGCATATAAGTCATTTCTACCTTCCAGGAATGAAATCTTCCACCTTCAGGTCTCACCTGAGTCTGAGTTCTAAGGACATTATTTGAAGCTCCTGGTGACAGAATCAACAGAATACATATTCTTTTCTCCACACCTACCCTATATTAAAATCTCCAAATTTCAAAACCATTTCCATAGCTTTCCAAGGTAAAAGTCATGTCAAACCAAAACAACCCTGGAGGCTGCCATAAACTCTCTTACTTTGTAAGAGGAGCTCTGGTAGCATAGTGCTTAAGGCACTTGACTGCTGACCAGAAGGCTGGCGGTTCAAACCCACCAGCCACTCCTTGGAAGGAAGATGGGGCAATCTACTTCAGTAGTGATACTGCCTCGGAAACGCAAGGAGGGGTCACTATGAGTCGGGTCCGACTCGACAGCACATACCAACCAACCAATTTAAAAATAAATGCCAACCTTCTAAAAATCACACCAGCTTGGAATACAGTTTCGTGGCTGAGTAGTACATGATAACTTTTCTACTTAGCATGAAATCTACTTCTGTTTTAAATACTATCTGGTTACACATTTTTAAATAAATAACAGCTACTCTGGACGTCAGTTTTCTCATTTATAAAACGAAGGAGATGGACTAGGTAACTTCTCAAGTTCTCTTCTAGCCTTAAAAGTCTATGTAACTCACCACACAAAAACATTGTTCTACAGCCTACTTTAGTGAGTAGCAACTTGGGTCTTAAAAGCTTGCAAAGAGCTTTTTTTTTTTTTTTTTTTTTTGGAGAAATGATTTTGGAGAAATGATTCTCACTGTTTCCTTGGGTATCAATACTCAATAAACTTTTTGCTTTCTCTCTTCAAATAAAAAAAAAAAAAGCTTGCAAGTGGCCATCTAGATGCAATAATTGATGTCTCCTCATTCAGAGCAAAGAATGAAGAAAACCAAAGATACATGGAAACAATTAGTCTGAGGGACTAGTGGACCATGTGAACCGCAGCCTACGTGACCATGAGACTGGAAGAACTATATGGTACCTGGCTACAACTGGCAACCCTTTGAAAGGGATCAGTGGAGGATATCTGGATAATGGCAGAAAAATGTGGACCAAAACCCAAAATCATAAAAAAGATAAATTTTACAGTCTGATAAAGCCTGGTGAGACCCCTGAAACTATGGCTCCTAGTCACCCGTCAGGCCTGAAATTGAACTCACTCCCCTGGCTTCCAGCCAAATAGACAGGCATATAAGGTGAACAATTATACCAGGTAGGCAAACTCCTTAAACCAATCAATCATGGGAGATCAGAAGGGCAGTATTTGCATAGGGAGATAGCTAAGGAGGCAGAAATACATGAAAAAGGACACAAGGAAGAGGTAACTACAGGGGGGAAGTGGGAAGAGCTGTTACATTATGGGGATTGCAGTCAATGTCATGAAATAAAATGTGTATGAACTGCTGTGTGGAAAATGAATTCACTCTAAACTTTCACCCAAATCATAATAAAAATTTTAAAAATTAAAAAAAAAATTCTATGTAACCCATACACATATTATGACATATTCAAGTTACACTCCATGTTCTACTTGGTCTCCTAATCTCGTTCACTGACAGCCCTTGGTACCTACCTCCAAAAGGTCTGAAGGATTTGGGTCCCTTAGAGGCTCTACTGAATGGTCCCTCCAAGAAGGAACTGGAAAGAAAAAAAACAAGAAAGGGAGGAGGGGTGGAACCACCTTTAAATCCAAGGTCATACAACCCTTCTACTATTCACTAGGAAAGAGGTCTCTCCCACAAAGTTACTAAGTGATAGGAATCCATTCTATGGCCTCACCTGAAGCCACATTCAGTGTTCCCGCTATGGTATAAAAGAGCCTAAAATGCCATTGAAGTCTGCCAAACTCAGGATCACAAAAAACCCTAAGCCAATACCTGACAATTCATATAATGGATGCTATTGCAGTTCCTGAAAAACACTGAAATTTGTTGTCATTTTGAAGTCTATAGTACTGTAACCACACACACCAAGAAACCTCTCTCTCCCACATCCAGCTGATGAGGAATGCAGCTCCCAACCATCCACCATCCCACCAACCTCCACCCCAAGCCCAGCCAGCACAATTCCTATTCTACTCACCAGCCAAGACTGAAGTTTCTCCTGCAACACTTGATGGCATCAGATACCCTAAATAATGCAGGAAAGAAGAATCATCTCAGTGTAAAAAGAAAAAAAGCCCATACCCAAAATGGAGGAAAGGATCATTACTGAAGTTCTCACTAGGAAGCCATTTTGTTTTTGAGTTGTTCTTTTGAGAATTTCTCTCTGGGGGAGGGGAAGAGGGAACAACAGACAAAAGAAAAGAAAATAAGCCCACCACTTTTTTTTTTACACTGAGACGACTTCTTTTCTTCATTATTTAGGGTGGTTTCCCTGCAACAGTTGATGGCCAAGGATATCAAACCTTAAACTCAGAACATGGCAGGTGAGTAAAAGTTGACCCTATTTTTCAAATAAAAGATCAGTGTTCTCAAAACTTACATATGTAGTCTTCGTAAACAGCACCCTCCTCCCTCCAAACAAACTACCTGGCTGGTCCAGCCTGAACAACATGCACAAAGCCTTTGGCTTCCTTAGAACAAGCCATTGAGACTTCCTCTTGAGATAGGGATGTCAAGAATAAGGATTCACACGTTTATTCACAACTCAGGCTTCTCAAATGGCTGCGATCCCCCCCAATCGGACTCCTTTTACTGCTATACCCACAACCTGAGGTGTTTAGAATTTTCTGTACTAGGGCAGATAAGATTTTCAAAAACAGCCAGTCACACAGAACAGCTCCGGACCAAGCCATTTCTCAATCCCGGATGAGAAGTTGCTTCACGGTTTCTCTCAAGTTGTGACACAGCTTTGCCATGGCAGCAAGAAGGTTAACCATTAAGGATGAACCTGTTCAACTGACTGAACCAACAAAAATCTGAACCTAGATCAGGCTCCTCGTCTATCTCATGTACTCAAGGGTGAGGTCTAATGAATTTTAGATAATTAAGAAGAGTAATCTATCTTCCCCCACTTGAATTTTGTCACTAGAACAGCCAAACAATGCTCTTGTCTTATTGGAATGGATTTCCATCCCCATCCCAGCTAGGACAAGACACAGGGTAGAAACTGAGGGCTGCAGCTCTATACAAAAAAGCTTCCCCATCATCAGCCTGGAGCACTCACAGTGAGTGTCATAGACTAACATTACACGATTGGAGGCACATTCCAGTTACTGGTTGATGTAGGAGATAAGGGAAGAATCTCTGTGTGGAAGCCATAAAGAAAAAAAGGGAATGAAGATCAAGGTCCCACACCCCACACCCTCCCCAAGCAGCTCAGATATCCCAAGATAGTCCTTATTGTTTGAAAAATAGTTTGTAGACCATTTTATTTAAATATATGAACAACCAATGGGCTACTGCAATCCAAGTAAACTCTTCACATTTTAGAACCTTTGTGAAGTATAGTAAGATAAAGTAAGACTGTTGGTCTTTGGCAGATTCCTCCTGCCCCCCAGACCGGGACATAGAGATACAGATAAATGTTTATATAGTTAAAGAGTGGAGGCCCAGGTGAAATTCCCCACCCCAACCTGGCTCCCCAACCCAAAAATTACCATTGGCCCCTGAGAACACCCAAAGACCACCCTCCCAGGTTTCACACAATATCAATTGCAGGAACAGTCGTGCACGGCAAAGTATAAGTTCTATGCATTTCACAGCACAGAAAACCCTTCTTTCAGAGGGCATGCAAGTTGCCGGAGATTACACCCCCAAGTCTGGTGCTCTTGTGATGAGCAACTTACTGGCAAACACATCTCCCAGTGTTGTAAGCAGGCAAATACATTGAGCACATTTTGCTGTAATTCCATCTATTTGCAATGCCTGCACAGTGTCTGTCTCTGGCTGTTAACTTACTCATTCTTGACAGAACTCTGCTTTATTGATTGCACTTTTAAAAAAATGCCAAAGGCATTTTCAAACTTGTTAGCTTGACCGCCACCACTAGGGTATAAGAGCAAGTGTTCTCTATGCCTTACTTGCTACAGTCTCCTCCTTCTTTGGAGAGGATTCCCGTAATGGTAACGGTGATGGGGGAGGCTGGTGCCAACGACACAAATACATTTCTGTGGTGGAAAGGTACGGCAAATCTTCTATCTCACTTGAGAAGGCTTTCTCCTTGGGATGGGCGCTGGGTCCCTTCTGGGGAGTGGAGAGTCTTGGTGGGGTGTCCACTGAAGACCGGGGCTTTTCTGGAGTTTCTTGGCTCCTCAATTCACGTTTACAAACAGTTTCAGATAAGGAACCACAGGGCTCCTCTTTAATGGGAGAGTGCTTAGGTGCTTTTGTTTTGACTTTTGAAAATTCAGGAGCCAGCTTTTTAACAGGAGTCTTTCTTTCTGTACTTCCAAATGGGGATTTCCTAATAAATAGGGAAAAAACGTTTTAAAATTTATCAATTCTCAAATACAATCTGGTTTGATTACATTTTGGGACAAGAGAGTTAGCTTGTTCTCTTGCCCCAAAATGACCAGTATTCAGGAACCTAAACACCTGGTGCTCATTTGGCAGAAGAGTGGGAACAGCTCCATGCTTAACTGTTTATCATCATACACCCTTAGGAAACAGTTGCTGAACAAATGAGTTTCCGTGCTTAAAAATCTCTAATAGTGTTCTGTTACCTACTAGATCTAAAAAGGTTCCCATTTTATTTGAAGTCCTTCAACCAACATTAGGGGCCACTCTTCTGTAGTCTGTTTCCTTCATTCCTGTCAACCAGAGAGGAGTCTATTTCCCCACAATGTTGTATCATGTTAATTATGATTTCTACTTTTTTTTTCTTACTGTTTACTGATTCTCCCTCCCTCTCTGCCCCTACACAATATCCCTACAATGCTAGCTCTCCTTTCCTCTTTACCAACTCAAATTCTGTATTTCTTTTTTCAAGAACCATCTCCTCTTTAAGCTTTTCCTCACTATTCTAAGTCAGAGTCATATTTTGGAACCTATAAAACTTAATTTATATCACTATTATATATCTACACATTTATTACATTTAAGTTCCATGTTTTCAAAATTTATGCTCCTTACAGCTAGACTTCCATAGTGATACCGCCTTGGAAACCCAAGGAGGGGTCGCTGTGAGTTGGATCCAACTCAACAGCAGTGAGTTTGGTCTGGTTTTTGGTTTTATAGCTAGACTAATCTCTTTGAGTTCTAAGCCAGTTATCTAATACAATGAAGGAATTTAACACTTCCCAAATTGAAGTAAAAGAGCTCTGGTGACACAGGGATTTAAGCATTCCAGTGCTAATCAAAAGGTTGATGGTTCAATGGGCAGACAAGCTGAATGATCACATATGTCTAGGCAGGGAGTAGTGTGTCCATGACCATGTTGGGTTAGCAGGCAATGTTTCTACATGCGTATTTGTATGTGCTCTAAGAATATTCAGATAAGAATATTCAGATGTATAGTAGAGCTGACAAAGAGCAAGGTTGTGGTGGCTTCTTGGCCACACAGCCAGCTACCCGGAGGGAGTGAGTAGTTGGACCTGTGGGCTCGGGACCATGGGTGCAGGGGACATCAAGCTCAACTGGCATAACATACTACACAAAAACATTGTTCTATATCCTACTTTGGTGAGTAGGGACTGAGATCTTAAAAGCTTGCAAGCAACCATCTAGTTGAGATGATGGGTCTCTCCTCATCCAGAGCAAAGAAGAATGAAAACCAAAACGCATGGAAACAATGAGTCCAAGGGGCTGGTACAGCATACGATCCTCAGCCTATACGACCATAAGAGCAGAAGAACTAGACGGTGCCCGGCAACCACTGTCTAACCACTTGGAGGGAGATCAGTGCAGGAGATCCTGCATAGAGTGGGAGAACAATGGGGAACAAAACTCAAAATCATAAAAAAGACCAGGTTTGCTGGTCTGATAGAGCCTGGTGAGACCCCTGAGACTATGGCCCCTAGCCACCCTTCAGGTCTAGACATGAACTCACTCCTGTGGCTTCCAGCCAAACAACAGACAGGCATATGGGATGAACATTTATACCAGGTAGATACACTACTTGGAGCAATCAATCATGAGAGAACAGAAGGGCAGTGTTTGCACAGGGAAACAGCTAGGGAAGGAATACATGGAGGGAAGGACACAGAAAGGAAGTAACTATGGGGAGGAAGTGAAAAAAGAACTATTACACTGTGGGGAATTACAGTCAAAATGTCTATCAACTGCTGTATGGAAAATGAATTTGCTCTGCAAACTTTCACCCCAATTACAATAAAAATTTTAAAAAAAGGTTGGTGGTTCAAAATCACCAGCCACTTCACGGGAGAAAACTGAGGCAGTCTACCTCCATAAAGATTTACAGTGTTGGAAACCCTATGGGGCAATTCTACTCTGTCTTAAGGGGTCACTATGAGTTGGAGTTGACCCAATGGTAACAGGTATTGGTTTTTAACTTGAAGTGACCTGTTAATAGTTTTCATTTAACAAAATCAATTATCACATTTGTTGCTCATTCTCTTTGTAACATACTCTATATTCTGTAAATACTACTGTGACCAAAATGGTCTTAACAAACGTTTTAGCCTAAGTAAGAATGCTTCAAGATACTTTCTCACCATGAAAAACCCTTCATAATTCAGGGTAAGGTTGCTATAAAACTAATTCATAAATCCCCTCTTCCACTACTCTGTCACTAGTAACAAGTGACCTCATCATGTCCAGACAGTGTAATGAAGTTATCAGCACACCTTTTATGTCCTTTTCCACTCCGCCCACAGGAGAAAGGCTTGGGAGGCAGAGCCTGGGATGTTTCGGAAAGCTCCGGCTGGCACTCCAGTTTAATTTTCTCTGATAGCTCCGTTTCCTCTCTCTCTTCAGTTTCATAGCCCTGAAACAACTTATGCCTTTCTTTCTCGTTATCCTTCTTTACCAACTGCATCCGCCTTTCCATACGTTCAATCCGAGCAAGGAGCTAGAAGAGAGTAGCAAGATGAAGACTTAACATATACACAAAATTATATGGTACTTAGCCCTATTTAGTAATCAGTAGTCCTTCCCTGGTCCCTACCAATTCAACTTATTTTTAATAGGCAAATATTAATCTTAATTTTCCTTAAACGCAATAGAGAAGGCAAGGTACACCGCTTAATTTTATAGGTTAAATTAGATGGAGAGAGGCATAGGGAAATTTGTAGTTCCTTCTTCAGAAAGAAGATCCCCTCTACCAGGAGGGGCCACAGTGTGTCTTTTAAAGGCATACTCTCTGGTACTACTAACCATGTGGCTCCAAGTCAGTTTAGGAGTTTCTAGAATTAACCTTCTATCCTTTCAGGATGCCTTAAGGTTCTCCAAATCTTAGCCTCTCCAATTCCACTCCAAAACTCAGTACACAAGGGCAAGGTCCAAACAGTACACTGAGAAGAAATTAAAAGCTCACAATAGTGCCACTGGGGATTGCAGTGTTATTTGAAAGGGGTGGGAGGAGGCTTCTAAAACAATGAATGCTCCACTTGGAAGAATTAGAATAGAAACCAGTATTCATAAATCCCAAAGATCATGAAACATTCATATTGCTTTATATTTGAGATAACAGAAAAATTATACCTATTTTTCCAAATATTGGTTAAAACTAAAGTTTGTAATTCAATTTAAAGGAGGACTACATAATCAAACTGAAAATGGAGATCTATTATTTTCAAAGCTTCACATTAAATATAAACATTAAAATGCTTTCAGGAAAGGTATGAGTTAGTCTACTTATATCCTGTAACAAGAATTTAATTTGAGTAACACAGTAGTATTAATGATGCCTACATCATATTCATTTAGCTGCATAGATTTCAGTAGAGGCTAAACAACAAATGGAATAAGAGAAACAAGCTTGAGCAAAGTAGTGAATGCCAAGTTCAGACTGACACTCTATCCTTAACTCACCCCATTTTCCTGTCTAGGAAAGCCTGCAAAGGGGAACCTCTGGAACTCAGCAAAAACCTCCATATCAGCAGAGAGCCCCCTCTGTCAGCCATAACTCTCATTTCATCTCCTGCTATTGGTTTGATTCACAGCATTAACATTAATTAACTACGGTTTGTGGGTGACATTTCCTTGATTTGTTTCCCTTCACCGGTCCTTCTCTTACAGCCTTCCCCCCATGCAAGAATATGATGTGTTGTAATTACAGTACCATCACACCCCTAGACTGCAGTACAGTAGCTGAGCAGTACCACCTCCATGTTGAGTTAACTTCCACAAACCAACATACCATGAGATATTTTAATGGACCTGCCCTAGCTCCCATTCCCCCTTGCAGACTGCACTCTCCAATAAACAGCCACTGTTTGATGAGATTCATTTGGAAAGAAAACAAAGTGAATAGCCCTCTGCTCCCTTGCTCAGTCCTTGGGCACACTACGCCAGAGAGAGGGAGAGACTGACTGCTGCAGCTTGAACACAACAATTGTAGAAACCATGTTTATTTTTAGGCAGCTGTAAGGTATGCGGGTGTTACCAAGCTAGCACAATAATACCCCACCACCACCTCAGCTTTCCTAGTATCTGAAAGAATATGTTGTAATGGGGAGGTGCCCTTAACTTCTGCTGCGGAGAAAAAAAAAAAAAGAGCCTGTAAAGTCCTTCTATATACAAATAATAAAAAATAACAAATGACTTCCCTACTCTCTTAAGATTCCAAAATAGGTTTGTTTTTTTTGTTTTGTTGTCTACTTAATACATTTGATAAGTTGACTTTCCCCTGATGTCTCCCAATCTTTCAGCTTCAAACACCAAGCTAGCACTCATGCTTAGGCAAGGGACCTGATCAGTGTGGTCAGGTTTTTATAACTCAGATTCCTACTGAGAACTGTCTGACATCAAAGGCAGTGATTCTCTATTAACATTTGAGAAGACTAAAATAGGATTCCACCGTAAATCACCACTACTCTTCTGCCCATTAGAAGGCCTACTCCCTCCGATGTAAAGATGCTGCAGTAGTGCTTAGAGCAACAGCTGCTATGCCCCTGTCCTCCACAACGCATTTCTAACCAGACAGCTCTCTTCAACGGAACCCCTTACATAAAGCCACCACATATGCACCCCACCCTTTCATTTTTAACCCTTCACAAATCATGTCTTTTCCCACTCTGAACAGGCTTCCCACTAGTCTAGGGCTGTCATTTTAAATTAACCCTTTGGCACCTGAAGTCTCCCTTCCCCTAGAAGGTTGCCCTTTAACCCTTCCCTGCAACCCAGCGTGTCTGAGAGCCTGACTCCCAAGGACCAAGGGCCCAGCACCTAAGATACGCTTTTGCTGGTGGCCAACCTCCTTTACCCCTAACCTAGGGGTACCTTAACCTCCTACAGGCCCTCTCCCCCGAGCATGCGCACAACATGCTCTTCGTCCCGAACGCAGGTTAACCCCTCCCGTACCGTGTCTCTCTCAGACTTCAGCTCCTCGATTTCCTTTTCCTTGGCCTGCAGCTGCTGCTGCTGCTGTTCGATGAGGTCCAATTGCAGCAGAAGGATCTGTTTGAGGCAGGCGGCCTGACTGGAAGCTCCCGAGCCGCCGCCACCACCGAGAGGGCTCTTCCTCATACTCTTCCATCTGCCCTCGCTGGCCGCCAGGGTCCCGGCGGTAGCGGTGGGAGCAAGGGGTGGTGGCCCGGGCAGAGGTAGTGGAGGGGGTCCCGCCGGGTCCGAGGCGGTGGCAGCTGGGGGAGTAGCCCCACCCTTGTCCCCAGCCCAGGGCGTAGGCTCTTTGGCCGCCGCCACGAGAGAGCCCGTCTGAATGGGCAGCACCGCCTGATACTTGGGCCGGGGGCTGCAGCCAGCTCCGGCGGCCGCTGGCTCCCCCCCAATGCCGGCTTGTTTGGTAGCCGGAGGAGGACAGGGCAAGGGCACCGAGCCGCCCCAGCTCTCTTCCTGCTGCCCGGGGGCCGCCCCGGCAGGGAGTAACAAGCCCCGGCCCTTGCCGCCGCAGCCGGCCGCGGAGGGCGCGGGGCTCCCGCCTTGGGAGGAGGCCAGCGGCGGCCCCGGCTCCTTGAGCTTACGGTGCCGGGGGAGGAAGTGGGCTTCGGCCGCCCCAGGCTCGTCCTCCGGGCCGCCCAGCGCTGCAGCCCGCTCGTAGTCCAGTCGCTGCTCAGGGTTGCCGCCGGCAGGGGCCGCGGCTGCCTTGAACACTGCGGATCTCATGGTCATAGTGGTCCGGAGCAGCGCCGGGGACCGAGACGGAGGAGGGGGTGGGGAAGGGGCGAGGTGCGGGGGGTCGAGGACGGAGGAGGGGGAGGGGAGTTTGGCGGGCTCGCCTCAGCAGCGCGGCAGCGGGCCTCGGCTAGCGCGGCTCCTCCGGGGCCCGGGCGCCATCCCGCAGGCGTGCGGAGAAGTGGAGGCCGCGGCTGAGGCCCGTCGCCGGCCCATGGGGGCCTCGCCGCCGCCGCCGCCGCCTTCGCCTCAGAGGCAGGAGCTCGCACCCAGCCGCCCCCGAGCTCATCCCCGGAGCTCGCTTCGGCCCC
>NW_006921672.1:8539001-8543138 GCF_000298275.1 Orycteropus afer afer | reverse complement strand
GAGCCTCCATTTTCCCCCCTCCTCCGCAGGAGGGGGTGGGGGGGATGGGTCGGCCCAAAGCCCTCCTACTCTGGGAAGGGAGTCTGTCGCCTCCCCCAGGGGTCTCCGCAGCTCGGGGTCCCCCTCCCCCACAGTCACCCCCGGCGCCTCAGCGTTTCCCTTTAAAAAAAACGGAGCCGCTCGTAGCCGCCACCGCCGCAGCCGCCGCCGACCGGAGGGCGCATGCGCCGGAAGAGAAGCGGGCGGGAGCGAACCCCGACCCGAGGGGAGGGAGGCGGGCCATGCTATTGTGAAAGGGGCCGCCGTCGCCTCAGGGGGGGCGGGGAAGGGGCCGCAGGGGCCCGGGGCGCTGGGGGGCCGGCGAGGGGAGGCCGGGGATGAGGGGGCGAGTACCGCGGAGCCGACGGTGGAGCTGGGTGAAGGTGGGCTGCCGAGGGAGGGGCGAGCTGAGGAAGGGCCAGGGGAGGGGAGAAAGGCGAGGGTGGCGACTGCGGAGGCTCCCAGGGAAAACGGAGCGAGAGAGAATGAGGGAGGAAGAGGGCTTCAGAAGGCAGTATGCGCCCTTCGTGGAAGTGTACTGAGCGCCCCACGTACTCGGCCTGCGCTGGGCCGCCCCTTCCCCTGGTACCTTGGCAACAGGCCTGGCCCACGCGGGGCGGGGGGGTGGGGGGTGGAGGCCGTGCAGTCCCTGCAGCCCCTTAGACCTCCTGGACCGGAATCAAGATTCAGCCTCCTGTTTGAGATTGTGGCTGTTTCATGGCAGTAGATTCTAACCCCTTTCACGCTTTACCCACCCCAGCAGTCCACACTAGTATGGGAGAGAATGAAGTTCTTTGTCTCTAAGGGAGTTCAGATTAGAAACGAAGGGACCTTTGGTTAGCAGAGGGAAGAAAATCCATGATGTCTGCTGCCGAAGGAGGCGTCCCAACTCCCTGCCATGAATTATTACCAACTACCAAGAGTTCTTTCCCAAAGGCCTTCTCCCAAACCTTTTTAAGCCACTCCTAGCATCTTCTAGAGGCTCATGAAGGGTTGAGGCAAAGGGAATCTGTGAAGACATTGGTATCTTTACCAGGTGTAGGAATACTTGAGAGTATTCTTCTGTGTTAAGCACTTCTCCATTTTCATTTTCTATTTGTGTGTGTTCATTTTCAAGCAACTTTAGCCAACAAGTCATTTTGCTAACAATTAACTGTGGAAAAACTTTTAAACAGTTTTACTATTTTTCTTTGACGTGTTGTTGTTAATGCATATAGAGGTGAGAAGACTAACATTCTTTGCCTTAATGGGAAAACCTCTCATTAAAATTCTTTCTCCACCTTGTGGGCCCAAAGCCTTAAAGCACTGGAAATTTTAAGCAAATAGGTGTGAATGTGTGAAGAAGTCAAGAAAGTCCCAGCCTTCTTCCACCAGACTGGATGGGCTCAGGAAGTATTGGGCTCAGGGACACCAAGGGGTGTGGGAAAGAGAGCATATGGTGATCTCTTCCAGTTTCACCATTTTTAATACGATCTCTACACTGACAACTCCCAAATTTATAGCTGCATGGTGGACTTGTTCCATAACTCTGAAGTCATATATCCAGCTGAAAAGTTGTTGTTCTTAGGTGTCATGGAATCAGACCTAACTCATAACAACCCCTCCCCGGGTTTCCAAGGCAGTATCACTGCAGAAGTAGATTGCCCCATCTTCCTTCCAAGGAGTGGCTGGTGGGTTTGAACCACCAGCCTTCTGGTTAGCAGTCAAATACCTTAGGTACTACGTTACCAGAGTAGACATTCTCATTTGGATATCTAATAGGCCTCTCAACCTTACACCAAAATCAAGCTTCTGAATTCCCCTCACCTAAATCCTGCTTCTCTAACAGGTTTCTTCTCTTTCTCCATTTCCAATCAGACAGCCAATTCTGTTGACCTTCAAAATATACATCCAGAATTCTACATGTCAACACCATCAAAGCTTCCACCTTGGTCTAAGCCACCACTTAATATGACTTAATCTCACTTTTTCATTCCAGTGACCTTGTAACTGGTCTCCCATTTTCAACCTTTGCATTCTCCCACACAGCAGATCCTGATAAGACGTAAGTGAGATCACGTTCTTTTTCTGCTAAAAACCTGCTCATGGCTTCCTATCTCACTTGAAGCTAAGTCCTAAATGGTATATAGGATCTGGTTCTCTCTTACTTTGGCTCCTACTGCTCTCCTCCTTATTCCACTCCTGCCAGACTGGCCACCCTGCTGTCTTTCCAGCACACAGTGCATGTGTGTTTGTTTGGCTCAGGTTCTTTCACTTGCTGTTCCCTCCATGTGAGTCACTCTTCCTTCATGGCTTCCTCCCTCACTTCCTTCACCTCTCATCTCACTGAGATCTCTGGTCACACTATGTACACTCAACCCCCCCTCCAAACTCCCTCTCCCCATCCCTACTTAAGTTTTCTTCCTAGTACTTACTACCATAAGGAGTTTGGGTGTGCAGTGATTAAAGCATTCAGCTGCAAATGGAAAGTTTGGCAGTTCAAACCCACCAGCCACTCCATGGGAGAAAGATGAGGCAGTCTGCTTATGTAAAGATTTGCAGCCTTGGAAATCTTGGAAGGAGCACAGATGACCCAGAACATACTATGTGGAAGGAATTAAGGATGAAGTGACAGGGTAGTTCTTGAAGATTGAGATCATAGGAGGGTATTTGAAGCAGAGGTGAAAACATTGCAAAACCCTGGGATAAAAGGAAGTATTGAGGGAAGTGCAGAAGTTGTCTGGAATACAGGGTAGTAATCGGGAATGTAAGATTAAAACAGGTAAGGTGGGTTGAGGCCAGATATGAAGGTCTTTCATGGCCCAGTTCAAAAATATATAACATCCTATGAGCCATGGTGAACCGCTGAAGGATTTCCAGCAGAGTGGAAGAGTCACATTTGTATTTTTGAAGATAAACTTCAATATTGGTAATTCTGCACCTAAGGCCGAAGGCCAAATTGAAGGCTGTTAATCCAGGTGTGAGGTGATAAATAGTTAATCTAAGGTACTGGTGGCCTGGAGATATAGAAGGAATGACAAGTAGAGTCACTGGTTAAGAGTGTGAGACTCAAAGTGGCAATCACAGTCTCACCACTCATTGGCAGTGTGTTATTTAACCTCTACTTCAGTTTCCTCATCTGTAAAATGACAAATATAATAATGCATTACTTCCCAGGGTTATTGTGAGAAATGAGATAATCCATGTAAATGTTTATCATAGTGTGTGGCATCTGTAAGGTTTGATAATGTGGTTATCACATTAATTGGCAGAATATGTCGGGCAGTAGAAAATGAGGAGTGAAGGAGGAGGACTTGTGGTCAAGATTTCTAAAGGTGGACAGATAGCACTTCTGTCAGGGCAAATTATATGTCTTCTTCCATTCTACACCAAGTGTAGTCCCAGATCGGCATCAGTATCACTTAGGAACACGTTAGAAATGCAAATTCTCAAGCCCCACACTGGGCCTAATGAATCAGAAACATTGGGGTAGAGTTCAACAATCTGTTTTAAACAAGCCCTACAGGTGATTCTGGAGTCCCTGGGTGATGCAGTTAATGAGCTAGGCTGCAAACTGAAAGGTTGGAGGTTCAAGTCTACTCAGAGGAGCCTTAGAAGAAAGGCCTGATAATTTACTTCTGAAGGCTGTGGGGAGCACAGTTTTACTCATGGGGTCACCACGAGTCATAATCCACTCAATGGCAGCTGACTATGGCAGGTAATTCCACTGCACCTCAAGTTCAAGAACTACTGCTCTTGAGTCTAGATCAGGGCTTGGCCTACCAATTCTTAAAGGGCCAGGTAGTAAATATTTTAGACTTTACAGGGCTGTAGGCTCTCCATTGCATTACTCATCTCTGCCATTGTAGCACAAAAGCAGCAAAAGCAGCCCTAGACAGCATGTAAACAAATGAGCATGGCTGTGTTCCAATAAAATGTTATTTATGAAAACAAATTAGAATTTCATACAAATTTCATGTCTCATGAAATATTCTGGTGGCATAGTGCCTAAGGCATTTGAGTGCTAACCAGAAGGCTGGCAGTTCAAACCCACCAGCCACTCCTCGGAAGGAAGGTTGGGCAATCTACTTCTGTAGTGATACTGCCTCAGAAACCCAA
>NW_006921672.1:8490630-8538152 GCF_000298275.1 Orycteropus afer afer | reverse complement strand
AAAAAAAAAAAAAAAACTCACTGGGTTGGAACTGGCCCTTAGGCTGTAGTTTGTTGACCCCTAATCTAGAGACTGATGGGAGCTCTGGTAGTGCAGTGCCTAAGGCACTTGACTGCTAACCAGAAGGCTGGTGGTTCAAACCCATCAGCCACTCCTCGGAAGTTTAGGAAATCTACTTCTGTAGTGATACTGCCTTGGAAACCCAAGGAGGGGTCGCTATGAGTCGGGTCCAACTCCACGGCACATAACACAACAACAATCTAGAGACTGAAGCCAAGTATAGTTAAGCACACTAGTTAAGCACTCAGCTGTTAAGTGAAAGATTGGTGGGTTGAACCCACAGGAGAAAGATGTGGTAGTTTGTTTCCATAAAGATTTATAGTCTTAGAAGCTCTGTAGGCAGGTCTCTCTGTCCTGTAGCATCACTGTACATCAGAATTGACTAGATGAAAACATTTGCTTAATCTAGAGACCAGTAATCCAAATAAGCCAGTTCATGATGAAATTTTTTACAAGGCACTGTACAGTACCCATGCAAAGCAATGTGTGGTGGCTGTGAACTAACTATTTATTCTGAGATTACATGCTTATCTTGTGTTTGTTTTAAAATATACTTTCTCTTGTAAATGATGATGAGAGTAAATTGCAATTTGTGGTGGTAGTTTTTTAATGTCCTTACTTGGCAAACTAAAAAGTTGGCAATCTCACTTCCATCAATCCCCTACATTTTTTTTTCCTGGAAACTCTACAGCTCTGAAATCCAAAGTCTAGGATTTCACTGCTCCAGACTAAGTAAACATGCTTTTCTCCCCCAAAGCCAAGGCTGGAATTTTTGGCTTGGAAGTCTGATCTTTTTTATCACAATTCCCAGGATGAGCGGGATAAACCACCAGAATGAAACCTGGGAAGAGATGCTCTTCTAGGAAAGGAAGGAAATTCTTGGTTACAAATCATTTAGTTTTAAGAAGTGGTGATCTCTGGACTAAAGACATAAAAGGAAGCAAGATCTCAAAGAGTCAAGGCCAAGAGGGAGAAGGTGGAGCTGCTAGCTGGGAGGGAACCTAAGAAAACCGTGTTAGGACCCATAAATCAAGTCCCTAAACTACGCTCTCCCTGAGTTATCCTTAATCAGCTAATGACAATTCCTTTTGCTCCCTGGTTAATGGTACTGATGGAGTTAAAGGCAACACTTCCCCCATTCCTCTAAGGCTTATAGAATGGTGGATCCCATTTCTATGACCTACATTCTTTGAAGGGAATGCCTTGTGAGGTGGTGGAAAAAGTATGCAGCGAGTCTTTTTGCTGCTGAGTCTTGGTCTCCCCAAACTAAAGAAAGGTGAAACAGATCATCTTCCAGCTTTAAGACTGTATGAAGCTGTGTTTTCCCGCTAACAGTGGGGCAAAACTACGTAGTAAAGAGACTTATTTTGGCTTCTCTCCAGGGAGGGAGGATTCATCTGGGCGGCTTCCTGAGACTCTTGGAAAGGTAAATAAAGACTGGGGTTGCGTGACTGGCATCGACCCAGCCACACATGGCACAGAAATGAGACCCTGGGTAGAGAGGCCACCTTTCCCTTCTCCTGGGGTGGGGGATGGGAAGCCAGCATGGAGCCACTGAGGCTTCCGGCTCCAAAGCCCGACCTGGGCTCAGAACACTTTCTGGCAGAAACCCTGCCCTGCGTTCCAGGACTCCGCGAGCAGGATGCTCGTAAGCCGCTCCCCTTTCCCCCTCAACAGGGGCCTCTGCGAGGCTGGGACACACCCTCCCCGCTGCTTTTTTTTTTTTTTTTTAATAAAATCACAACTCAAATTTGGGTATTTTTCGCCCTCTGCCAGCCCCGCCAAAACTTTCAGCGAGCTCCACCCACTCCAGGTGGCCCTCCTTTCCCTGTCCCAGAAATCTCTGCGAGAGCCCCCACCCCCAACACGTGACCAATTGTTGTGTTTCCTTCCTGGGGTCCCCTTTTCGCTGGCACAGACTAACTCCTGAACAAAAGTGCCCCCTTTAGGGTGAATGTGGAGCAGCAGTCTGGGGAGGACAGAAGAATTAAGGGCTGCCGTACAACAGGAAGTGTGGCTGTTTCAGCTTTTTTTAATGAATTCAGATCCACATAGCTCCCTAGTTAAGGATTACACAGTTGAAGAGGAGACGAATTCAAGAGAAGGGATATCGTCAAAGGAGCCTACTTTGGGAATAAGATTGAGTAAAGTTGCAATTCCTAGGGGCAAAGTCGTTGGCCATGGTGTTGGCAGAACTCTACAAAGATCCTGTGCTACCAGACAAGAGCCACAGTCACTCACTCTCACTTCCGAGGAGTGGCTGGTGGGTTTGAACTGCCAGCCTTCTACTTAGCAGTCAAATGTTTTAGGCATTAGGCCACCAGAGCTCCCGACAAGAGCCAAGATGGGCTTAATTACGGGCTGGATGATGGAAACAGGCCCCGTCTCTTGTTGTTATATGCCGTCGAGTCAGCCCCGACTCATAGCGACCCCTCCTTGGGTTTCCGAGGCAGTATCACTACGGAAGTAGGATTGCCCAACGTTCCTTCAGATGAGTGGCTGCTGGGTTTGAACCGCCAGCCTTCTGGTTAGCAGTCAAGTGCCTTAGGCACTATGCTACCAGAACTCCTGTCTCTTGGGTTGAATGTTTTGCTTCTTGCCTCTTCCACCACCTCCCCTTCCCCAGCAACACTGGAAGTAGTTCTCTATGGGCTCAGACTCCTCAAGCTAACCTAACATTTCCAAAACAGGAGTCTCCCCATCTCCCAGCAGAGGGAACATTTTTCCTGAATGGGAAGAGCCCCAAGAGATCATGCTGCGGGGAGGTGGAGTGGCAGGACAGCAAAAATTAGACCAGTGGGAATGCTTGGTGCACAGAACAAGGGAACTAACTGAGAAAAGCTAGAAAATAGGTTCGGTGGAGCCAAACAGAAGGAACCAGTGTCCTTGGAGAAAAAAATGATCGAGGCTTTGTCCATTTTCCACCTCCCTCTCCCCCCCCCCCATATGCAATGTGGGCTTAGAAGTTGAGTAGGGAATTGAGGTAATGGAAGGTATGAAGTTGGAGGCTGAGTGGAGGAAAGAGACAATGCTTAGAGAAGGAGGGGTAGATCTTAGTGTGGGCTGGAAGTCAGGAGCCATGCATTGTACACCTGTAAGATGTTGAACTGTCAAAAATTGTGTGATAGATATATTTACAACAACAAAAAAGAGTAGCTGCTGAGGTTGCTTATTTACAACCAAACACCTCATGGGACTGAGTTCTTGGGTTTGGACATTTAGGGTCATTGATCCATGGGACATCCCAGTCAATTGGCTTAATACTGTGTTTAGTGTTTCTGCTCTACCTCCTAGTTTATTGCATGGTGTCTGACATCTTAAAGGCTTACAACTGGCTTTCCAAAGCACAACAATTGGTTTCTATTCACCTGGCGCAACAGAGGAAGGAGGAGAGCCAGGAATAAGAGGAGGAAACAGAATATGTGGCTAATTGCCTCCATGAACATGGGCATGTCCTCCTTTGCCATGAGACCAGAATTGGATGTGCTTCGCTACCATTAGTGAAGTTATGAATTGACCAAAGATTCATAAACAAACAAAAACTACAGAAAGATCCTAATCAAAAAGTGGAAAGTGCAGAAAGAATTTTGAATTCTTTTGAACTCTAGACTTTTTGGATCCATGGAGGCTGAATGAACCCCAGAAGCTACTGGCCTGAGATAATCATTATACTTCAAACCAAAAATATCCCCAAAATCTTCTTAAAACGAAATAATAGTTTAGCTTAACTAGTAAAGAATGTCTGTTTTGAGCATTGTGTTGTTTTTTAAGCTCTATCTGTATAAGATCAAATTGGCAACAGCAACTCAAAAGATGATATAGGAAACTTAGGGGGCATTGAGTTTATATTAATGGGGGAGGAACAACTGAAAAGGAGGGTGAGAATGATTGCACAGTTCAAAGAATGTAATCAGTGCCACTGAATTGTACATGTAGAAACTGCTGAACTGATACGTATGTTCTTGTGTATACTCTTAACAAAAAAAAATTTTGTTTTTTTTAAAGAAATCAGGAGCCATGCAGAATTATCATGGGGCCATTTGTCCCTCCAAGGTCATAGCCGTCATAAATAGTAGAGGGCCAAGAGGTAGAAGCCTTGGGGCCCAAGGAGGGGGACTTCATTCTGGCCAAGATGGATGTTAGGAGCACTATGTGGGAAGGAATGGGAGGAGTCCTGGGGCACCTACTTTCAAGGTAAACAGCCCAAAAGTAATCAAGCTAAACTGTTGAGGACTCTGAGACACTTGCTCTCCTATAACTCAGTGTCTGTCAGCGCTCCCATTACCAGGTGCTATTTCCAGAGTCCTGGGCTGGGGGAGGGAAAAGGAGGGGCTAAGGTGGAGAGGCTGAGGGAGCCCTGACGGACTCCTCCCCTAGTCCAGCCGCAGTTTCAGCTTTTAGCCACTCGGGGGCTCCCGAGTTCAACTACAGCCTCAAAGTAAAGGAGGGAAAAGAAAAGAGGGTGCCTCCAGAGGAGAACAGTTTGGGATGCCAGGGATGACCCTGAGCAGAGAGGTGATCCAGGGGTCATCTGCTCTGAGGCTGCAGACCCTTTGCATGGCTGGTGGGAAGGCATCCACCCTCAACCTTTCTCACTAGAAGGGAGTTCTGGCACTGGGAAGCAGCTCTCCACCTCTAACCCTTACCCTCTGGTCTAGTATCATTTCCTCCTCTTCAAGTTTCCTTTCCCTCCCCCATCCCCCTGGTGAAAACACCACCACCATCCCCCACCCTGTCAGAGTCCTGAGGAATGCTCTCACCCTGGCTGGGTGCCAGGCTTTGGGCTTCCTGGGCTTTGGGGTGGGGCTTGGCCAAAGGAAAGGCCTTTGGATAGGATAGCTACGCAGTGCTACATGGCCTGCCTACTCGGCTTTCTCACTCTCCTAAGCAAAAACCTCATCTATCACTCTGTCACCACCACCTCACTTCCACCCCCACCCCCACAATTGGATTTCCTTGTCAGGGCAAAACATCCAGGATCTGGAGAGGGTGGGCATCCTAAACATTAGTGGGAGAGAGGGAAAGCCGCCACTTCAGACTCTCTCTTCTGCTCCAGAAGGCCTGTAGCTGGAAGGAAGGGTTCAGCTGCCAGGGTCCCAAGGTTTTTCTAAATGGTAGCTGGCTCCGGGGCTTCTGAGAATGGATTCTTCTCCAAACTGAGAGCTCGAATCTAAGGAGGTGCATAGACCTCTCTGTATACAGTACATTCTGGGACTGCACGTCTGCGTATCTGACTTCTAGTCAGCCTCTATTTCCCTGCAATAAATCAACTGAAATCTGAATTCATGGTGCCATATCAAGGCCAGTTAAATCTTTCCACCCAGCTGCAGCAGACTAGGTGGGTTCTGCAAGAATGGGGAGAAGGCCCAAACTAGCCCTAAATCTAACATATAGAGGCCAGGCCTATTAGGTACTTCTGGTTCCTATCTAAGGGGTCACTGCTCAGAAATGTTTTTGCTAGGAGATCCTTGATAGAGAGGGAGAACAATGTGGAACAAAACTCAAAATCATTTGGAGAAAAAAAAAGGGGGGGGCCAGGTTTGCTGGACTGATAGAGCCTGGTGGAACCCCTGAGACTATGGCCCCTACCTGCCCTTCAGGTCTGGAATTGAACCCACACCCGTGGTTTCCAGCCAAACAAAAGACAGGCATATGAATTGAACATTTACCTCAGGTAGATCCACTCCTTGGAGAGAACAATCATGGGAGAAAGAAGGGCTGCTTATGGGCAGGAGACAGCTTAGGGGGCAGGAGTGCATGGAGGGATGGACACAGGGAAGAGGTAACTATCAGAAGGAAGTGGGAGGGGAGCTGTTGCATTGTGGTAAACTGTGGTCAATGTCAAGAGACAAAGTGTATGTGAAATGCTGTATGGAAAGTGAATTTGCTCTGTAAATGTTCACCCAAATCACAATAAAAAAAATGTTTTTGCATTTGAGGGAGGAGACTCTTCTGATATTATCTACAAAAGGCCCTCAAATGAGGAAGAGCTCAGTCCTATGGCGCCCCCTGCCTAGCGGTCCCCTCAATGCCACTTAGCAGCCTGTCTGCCTGACATCATCATCTGTAGCCCTGTGCCAGATTCCCAAGTTCCTATCTTGAAACCTCAGCCCCCACACCCAGGGCCTAGGGGAGAGCCGATGTAGGTCACTGCAGCTGAGCCTGCAGGGCTGTCTGCTCCTTGAGCCCAGTGCCTTGCAGGCACAAAAAGGAAGCCTTGCAAAGAAGCAAGAGAAAGGGCACCACGAGAATCAGAGGAAAGAATATTCCTCAAAAAAATGAAGCGGGGAGAGGCCAGGAGTGAACTGGCCAGACTTGAGCATTGGGAAGGACAGTAACAGGAGTTCTGGTGTGATGGAGGGACAGGCTGAGGAGAAGGCCTGGGACCTGGCTCCCATCCCTGGCTCTCTCTCACCCCCACATCCCACCTTTCTTTCATGGCCCACCCTTGCTCTGTTTGCCTTTGTAAGGGAACCCTTTGGGTCTGGTGTCCACGCCCCATTCTCTAATCATTTTTCAGGCTCAGGTTTCACTCTCAGGAGCCTTTGTGATTTGCCTTAGAGACCTTCTGCTTCCTCTGGCCACAGTTTCTGGGTCTCAGGAAGCTAGAATTGGCCAGAATTGCCCCCACCCTCCCCCATTGAAAGACTTTTCCTGCTTGTTATCTGTAAAACTTATTTTGCCCAGGGTACTTCCAACCCTTTGGGATCTCATTCCTCTTCTTGGCTCTCCCTATCCCTGCCCCTGAAACCCCAAGGAGTATGTGTGTATATATGTGTGTAGTGCTCACATGATTTTAGTGACACATTGGGAGTCAAGGGCCTATGGCTGTAACTAGGTAGGGGACCACATGGCCAGCAAAAGGGCCATGGGACCAATTCCTCTAGCCTCAAAACAATTGAAAAATTGTTCTAATAGGCGCTCCAGGATAGGAAGAAAAGTGGGTAAGATGAAGGAAGAATAAACAATCATAATCCTAGCTGTCTCTTTCCCTCTTTTCTTCTCTCAGTACCTTCCCCTCCCTTTTAAATCTCAGCTACTCATCCTCCCACTACTGCTGAGCCCTTGCACTCATTACCAGAATCCTTTCACACAGTAGGCACTCAATACATGCTTTTTATGCAGAGTCAAAGTGTACCTGGTAATGCTTTCCGGCTAAGCTTTGAGATGAAGAAACAAACACAAGGGGGAAGGTGGACAGTACCCCAGATCCTGACCTAGATTCTCCTACAGGACTGATAGCTAGGGAACAAAGACTTAGAGCAGACCTCAGACTTCAGTGTGCCTGGAGGGCTCACTAAAATGGAGATTGTTGGTCCTGCTTCTAGAGTTTCTGATTCCATCTGCCCGGGCTGTGGCCTGAGAATTTGCATTCTAACAGGTTCCCAGGTGACGCGGTGGCTGCTGATGCTAGGGCTATATTTTGACAACCAACCTCTTAGATGTTCACCCCACCCCAATGCTCACTGTGGAGACCTGGTTGGTTCCAACTTTAAATAGTTTGTTGTTGTTGTCCTGTGCCATTAAATCAGTTTCAATTCATGGTGACCCCATGTTAGAGCAGAACTGCCTGTAAGGTTTTCTAGGCTGTAACCTTCACTGGAGCAGATGGTCAGGACTGTCTCCTGCTGTGGGTTACAACTGCCAACCTTTTGGTTAACAACCAAGTGCTTAAGTGTTGCACCGCCAGGGCTAGGAGGAAGAAACATTTGAGAATTGTGAGCGGCTGACTCCTGCTCAGCTCTCCACCCCTACGTGAACAGGGGTCTCTAAAAGGCGTTAAGGGGCCCTAAGTAAGATAGGGCAAGCACATTAATCGGTCTCGGACCTATCATTCGTTTGATCGCCTCTTAAATAGTCCGTTGACTCCATCCTTATTTAAAGTCACTTCCCAAAAACATGTTTTGCAGCAGCATCGGAGCACTAGGAATTTCCTGTGGCGAGGCAGCACCAGTGGCGGGGAGGGGAACAAGCAGTGCTGAGCGAGCGCCTTCCTTTGGCTCGGGCAGGGCCACGTGCCCCACCCCCTCGCTTGCACATGTCTCCGCCGCCACCGCCGCGGCAGCCGGGCTGTTTATGAGCGAGTTGTTGTGGTAGAAATGGAGCAGGCTGCACATGCCCGCGCCATGTGACCCCAGCAGCCCGCGTGAGCCGCGAGCCGGCACAAACACACACGACCCGTCCTCCACCGGTCACGGAGAAACGGGAGGAAAGACGGGGAAGGAGTGAAAGGGCACTGGGCTCCCTCTCCTTGTCTCCTGCTTCTTTATCTTGCTTCCAGGCCCCCCCTCCCCCCGCTTTATTTTTCTCTCCTACTACCCGTAGGGCAAACGCTCGGGAAAGAAACATGGATTCTAAAGGCATGTTCTCCCAGGCAGCCCCTCGGCGGCGTTTACACAACCCAGATCCCTAAGCCTCAAAAGAACAAAGGGCCTCCGGAAGCCAAGAGCATTGAATGGCCCATGTACCGATTTCAGTCTCAGAGCCAAGACCTTGTTTCCCTACCGCCTGGGCTCCCCAAATCAGGCGGTTGGCTCTCCTCTTTCCAGGAAGGAGGATGCCACACACACCTATAGCAATCACCCATTGCAGGATTAGAACAAGGAGAGTTGAAGGACTTGACTGTTGAGGAGCAGGAAGCAAGCGTTCCTTTGGCAGTAAGGGTCTGTGGGGGTTAACCGACAGGAAGAGGGCAGTCCGTCTGCTAATTGAGATTTGGGAGGAGCTGGTGAGTGGTGTCTTGGGGAGGGGGTTGCTTCTGTCAGGGCTTCTCACTAACCCCTGTCCAGCTGGAGAACAAATGTGGTGAGAAAGACAAGTTTAGCCTGAGTCCTCTATTGAAGCGTCCCCTCCCACCTGCGTGGCCCTCCCAGCCCCGCGGGCCGTTCTCTTGGCCCTCGAGTCCCAGACTCCCACTTGCGGTCCGTTGCTCCGGCCCCCTGCCCGCGACCCCATTTCTGAGCGCGATGCCTCTTGCTGGGATGTGAGACTGCGCTGCAGTCAGGCGGACAGTAGGTTAGCAGGAACAAGCAAACGGAATGAGCACGACCCACATTTCCTCATCGCACCAAAACTTCGCAGATCCTGCATTGCAGAGCTAGCGCTTTTTTTTTTTTTTTTTTTTATAAATCTCAGCTGGGCTCTACACACGTCTGCATTTTTGCAACCAGCACAGATTCCCCCCGCCCCCCCCCCCAGGGTGCAAACTGCGCATTCTAATGAGCCGAAGCTCTTTCGTGCGGCATTGAAAATCTCTTTGGCAAATTGCTCCCCCTCCCCGCCCCCCCATTTAGAAAAAAGGAAGGGATCCAAAATTTGTAAACTCGCATCCACTCTCTCTCCTTCCTCTGTCCCCCTCCTCCAAGATACTGCAGTCTTTCCAGCCCAACTAACAGCTGCAGACCAGGGAAGAAGGGTGGGAGGAGGGGGGAAAGGGCTCGTTCCTTCTTTCCATGCAAGCTGAGCTGGCGTGGCTGGGGATTGCTTTTTTCCCGGGTAGCCCATTGCACCCCCCTTTCTCTCCCCATCCCAGCCAGTGTTTATGTAAGCTTCCCAGAAGCTACACACGGCCCCGAACGCCTGCCCAGGCTGCGGCTCCGCTGAGGTCCATCCTGCTCACGCGGCCTGTCATGAGCCTCTGGCCTCCCCAGGCAGCAGCATGGAGATCTGCAGAGGCCCAAGGACTGGGGAGACGCTAGATAAGGAAGGAGTTGGAGTTAGAGATTGGGGTAAGGAGTGGAGATGGAGGAGACACATAAGCACCTCTCCTTCCCTCCTCCACACACGCATTCCCCTGCATCTCAGTCCCACGGACAGCCAATGGGCAGATGCAGGGGCCTGGAAGACACCACCAGTGGGCTCCAGCAGCAGCATGGCAAAGGTTGGACTGGATGGCCTTGGCATAGCATGTCCTGGCTGCCACCACCCTCCAACCCAGGAAGAGGACCCCATGTCAGCTGGAGGGCAATCTGGGACTTAGTTGTCAAGGACATGTCAAAGACTTCCACATGCCACTTCCAGCATCCTTTGATGTAGGTGGGGTCTTGTGATCTGAGGGGACTCTCCTTTGGCTTTCCCCAAGAATCTGCTAAAGAAGCATTGGCCCAGGAGGGTGGCTTTAGGGAGGGCCGGTTTTAGAGGTGTACATTGCTTGAGCAGGTAAATGGGGAAGCCATATAGTGTTTCCTTAGGGCTTTTTACACAACTCATGTTTGTCCTTGGTGACCTTCTACACTCTCTTTCAACCAGTCTGTTCTTAATACAGCCCCTGGAAAGAAGTCTTTAAAGGATTCTGACCTTCCCCTTTCCCATTATTACCAGCTGCAGACCCCAGGGGGTTGGGTAAAAGAGAGTTCAGGTGTCTGCTTCAGTTACTCATCTCTGGAGTGATTCATGTGGAATTGTTTGTTCTTTCTGTGTGTGTGTGTGTGACCATATTATGACCCTCTTCTACTATTACAACCAGAGGGGAATATAGGTGGGAGAAAGGGAGGAGTTCAAGAGAAGAGGAAATGTAGCTAGAGCTACAAGAGAGCTTTGGGGAAGCTAAGGTACTTAGGGGTGCTTCAGGCTTCTATTCTTCATAATGTACCTCATTTCCAAGCAGCATCCCTGGAAAAACAAGTAAAAACCAGGATGAGCTTGCTCCTTGGACATTCCCCTAGAGTAATCATTCTCCCTACGAATGGCAGTGTTACTAAGTAGAAGAGTTTTATCCTGAGGCCGAGGGTTGAATCCCCAGCACTGGCATTTTCACTGACATTGATTGTGGTATTTCCAAGGGTGGTTTGGGGAGAACTTTATCCCCTCGAGTAATCTCCATGAGCTCCACCATTCTCTGATATGACATCTTCTCAATCTTAAGTAACAAAACTTCAGGACAAATCCTCTCTCTATGGCATCCTGGACAAATTAGTAAACCTTTCTAAGTCTCAGTTTCTCCATCTCTTAAAAAAAAAAAAAAAAAAGAATGAGACCTACAGCATAGGGTTGTTGTGGATATTAAATGAGATAATGTGTATAAAACACTTAGTTCAGGGTTTGGCATATCAAAAGGAAAACTAAACCACCCCCTTACCCCCCACCCCCACCATCCGGTGGATTCCAACTTAAAGAGTAGGTGGAGTAGAACTGCCCTATAGTGTTTCTAAGGTTGCAAATCTTTACGAAAGAAGCAGACTGCCTCATCTTTCTCCCATGGAGTGGCTGGTGGGTTTGAATTGTCAACCTTCTGGTTAGCAACTGAATGCATTAACCACTGTGCCACCAGAGCTCCTTGCTTGACATACAGGTGATATTTAATATGTATTATTTCCTTTTATTGGAAAATAAAGGAACAGTAAGATAAAGACAAGAATCTGAACTGAATCACATCCTGGAACATGCCTAACCCTCTCTTCATTTCTCTCGAAGAACAAGTTAACTCAGACTTTGTCCTTCCTAATGCATGATCTTGAAATTCTCCCCAAGACATCAATGCTTTGGGAAGGGCCAGTAGGGAAAAGCTAGCTGGCCTTTTAGAGCATAGGAAAAGGATCTAGGAGAATGAGTCTCTCCCAGGCACATGGTTGGTTCCCTGATTCTGGGGCATCCCTAGGGTTTCTGTCCCACCTCTGAATCACCTGGACAGGCAGGTTTCTACCTAGGGCAATGGTTCACTTGTTAAGAAAGGAGGTGGATGGGAAGGCACTAACTGAAGCTTGACCTGGTTTTCAGTAAGGACCCACCCTCAGTCAGTCAGTCAGTCAAGCAATCTGCCTAAAATTTAGGCCACCCAGGATTTGCACCGGGCGTTGCCCTGTTACCCAGATCAACCTGCTGGCAGGGAGAATAGATCTTGAATTGAACACACATACACACACACACATGCTCATTCATACCTATTATACTTACACACTCACACATGCAGTCTCACACATATTCACAATCATACCATCACATACATGTACTCCGACCAGAGCTCAGAGCTCTCAATCCCTTTCCTTTTTCTATTCTCTCTCTGCTGTCCTCTCCAGTCTCAAAGAAATCCAAGAGCATTCAAGACATATTTGAAGGAAAAAAACAAAAAAGACCACTCACACACAGAGGATCCAATCATGCTCCTAAAGGGAGTGCTTCTAAGTCAGTCCCCAGAATCCCAGACTCTGAGGAATCCCGGTGGTATTGGGTACAACAAGGTATAGGGCTGTACTTTGATAGACCATGTCTGGGATATGTATCTACCTCACAGTGATCCAATCTGAGCATTGTTATTAATAGTCCAGACCTTTCTTCAGCTCATTTTGGCTATGGGAGGAATGGTTGTGTGTGTGTGTGTGAAGAAATAAACTGTAATATCCAGCTGGCAGGGGAGGAAGAGTTGTGTTGACATGCACCTGTTGTCTTAAGGTCAAGGGTAAGGTCAAAGAAAGGCCAAAGCTAATTCTACGCCAGGGAACCCAAGCGTTAGACAACGCAGTCCTTTCTCCCACCCTTTGTGGCTCTGAGTCCCATAGTCTCTGCTCTCCCAGCAGCTGCTGGAGGACAGAGGAGCAGGGTGGACAGACTAGAAGCTTCTGGAACCAAGAGAGGGCCTTGATCTTTGTTCTTCTGTATCCCTCTCATCAGCTGTGGAAGGAAGACCCCAAGGTTAGTTCTTTGTCAGGGAGAAAAGGAGGAGTCCTATATAAGAAATGGAGAGGAAGGAGGCAACAGAAGTAACACCCTCCTTTGCCTCCTCCCTTCCAGCCTCAGCCTTCACACTGCACACAGACTGCAAAACAGCCCTGCTTCTTGCCAAGAGTAGAGTTAGAATGAATTTTTGCGCTTGCTACTTCTATTCCCTCCACCCTCTCACTGGCTATAAAACTCAGAGAGGGAATCTTGACCCCTGGCCCTTCCCTTATGTACCTATAAGGATAAACACCAAACAAGTGGAACAGAGGGTGGACAGGGTCATCATAACAGGGAACAGAAGTATGGACCTTGGAGAGGATCCAGGTCAACAAAAGGGAGTGGGCCAATGGTAGTGCTAGGGTTGGTGGGGAGCTAATGGTCATGCCAGGGGCCCTGTCTTTGAGCCCAGCCCTGGCAGACATGTAAGCTCTGGAAGTCAAGAAGGGCACAGAGGTTGTAAATTTTGGTCAATGACATGAGACAAAGTATATGTGAACTGCTGTATGAAAAGTGAATTTATTCTGTAAATCTTCACCCAAATCAAAATAAAAATTAAAAAAAAAAAAAAAGAAGGGCACAGAGAGCAGGCAGTTCTGGACAAGGCAGTTCATCTCCCAGCTGTCCTTCCAGAGCCTATTGGGAGGAGGGAGAGGGGGTGGATGCTGAGCTCAGGACCAAGTTTTCCTGAAAAGTCTCTCTTCCCTTGTTTGTCCTAGCCCCTCCCAGTCCCTCCCACACTTTGCTGCAGCTTCCCAGCTCCAGGCCAAAGGGCTAAAGCATTCCAAGGTAGAACCCACAGCCCTCTCGCTCTCCTGCTTTTCTTGGGGGCAGGGGGTAGGGAAACAAAACTACAACCAGTCCATTCTAGAGCACCCATCTTCTGCTGGGAGTCAGTTGGTCAGTGGCCAAGCCAAGCTGTCCAGCCACCTCCTTCTCTTTAATCAACCTCGCTGTCTTCTCAGAAGCTCCTTCCACTACCCTGCATCCTTCTTCCTTGGTTGCCTACACCCCTGTTTTTCTCTATCTCCTTTGGTGGTATCCCTAGGCATCCATCAATACTGCCCCAGGGGCAGCCTATGAGCCAGTGAAAAAGGGCTTCTGTCTGAAGAAAAACCTTCTTAGAAGCACTGGGGCTAAGGAAGAATTAGCAGGAAACAGCAAGTGGCTCTGGCTCACTTGGTTGCTTGAATTAGCCGCTCTCATCTCACCCCACAACCCAAGCCCTCTAACATTACAGATCTCTTAATAGAGACCTGTTTTCACCAAGGCCTGATTGCTGCTCTGAAGCAAGATGCTGAGTTTCTAACCTTCTGATTCAGGGTTAGTCTGTTCATCTCCTGAGTTCAGTGTGGGCAGATGAAACTAGCAAAAGATGTTGTAGACTTTGGGTGGGCTACTTATTCTTAGGCTCATTTTCCTCATTAGTAAAGGGCACCTAACAACAAAAGGGAGGGAGTGTTACCATGATCTTCCCGTTCAGGTCTGTTATGGACTTCTGTGGAATCCACATGCTACCCTCAAGCTCTGTGAGGCCCCTGCCTCACTTCTGGCTCTATTACTTTAGGACCTCAAAGCACTTTCACCACACAGTTCCCCTCTCATGTCATTTTTATTTCCAGACAAAGGGAAATGACTCACCACAAAGTCACCTCAAGTGGGTGGGGTGGGGTATTACAAGCAAACAGGGAGTCCCTAGGGGCACCCCACCCCCAGGGCAACTCCTTTCCCTAGGGGTGTTCTTAGGGGGAGTAGAAGGAAAACGGGTCACATTTCCTTTCCTTTTCAGGACTTGGCCTGGGGCCCAAGGCAGCTTAAGCGCCTGACTCCGGAGAACTCTCCCACCCCTGCTTGTTGTCTCTCCCCGTGTCACCAATAACCTCGGGCCGAGGTCAACTCCGCAATCACGTGAAGCCCTCACGTTTGCAAGGTTTGCAGAAAGGGCCTGTTAGCTTTGATCTCCCAGGGAGCAGCCAAGCTTGCCAGTCACTCCCCAGGAATTCACATGCCCTTGCCATACAGGCTTTCCAAACACATCACCCTGACTCTTCAGCGCACTCCACCCTATTCTCAGCTCCTCCTCAGTCCCAGAAAGAGCTTTTTGCAAGACAGAAAGGAGGCGATACACGCACACCGCCCGCTTTGTCTGTGGACTACAAATCCCGAAAGTCTTGGCGTTGCGCAGGCGTACTCAGCTCAACGTGCCTGCTGCTGGAAAAGTGTGTCACTGGGGCACGAGGCGCTCCCTGGGATCACATGGTACCTACTCCAGTGCCGCGTGCGGCCCGGGAACCCTGGGCTGCTGGCGCCTGCGCAGAGCCTTCTGTCCCAGGGAAAGAGGCTCGGGCAAAAGGCGGCTGAGATTGGCAGAGTGAAATATTGCTGCTGAGGGAACGTAGCAGGACACACGTCTCGCCTCTTTGCGCCTGTATGCCTCTTTTCTCCCATCACCTACTTACTTCCTGGCTGCAACCTCTCCCCCTCTGGGACTTTTGCACCGGCAGTTCCAGATTCGCTACCCTGCAGCGCTGCGGAGCCTTCAGCCTCTGGCACTCCGTGCACTGCAGAGACCCGACCCTGCCTGCTACCTTCTAGTGAGAACTGCTGCAGGCTGATTTCCCTCACTCTCTGTCTCTCTGCTCTTCCCATGCAAAGCAGACCTACGTTGTCTCAGCGTCCTCCCCTTCTGCAGGGCTGCAGTCCGGTCACTCCAAGACCTTGCTGCAGGGTGTTCCGGATCCTGATCGCAAGCAGCGGGGTCCACTCCCCGCCCTCACCCAGTGCCCAAGGGGCGATAGCATCAATCGCAACCTCCAGTTTGCATCAAGGTCCAGTTTGAATGACCGCTCTCAGCTGGTGAAGACATGACGACCCTGGACTCCAACAACAACACAGGTACTGAGATTCCTTTAGTGCCGTCCTTTTTCTGTCACTGTCACCTTATAACAAGAAGAACTTTGTAAGGGACTGGGAAATGGTTTAGTCTGGGGGTTTGCTAGCGTGCTGAGGGGCCATAGGGTAGGATTTCTAGACCAGATTGCTTGGGCTGGGAATGTGCCCAGAGGTGCCCTCACTTCATAGTCGCAAAGCTCATTTGAGCTTGAAGGACCTGATTCCCCCAAAAAGGAGGAAATGGAGAACCGGTACGTATTGTGAGATGAACAGTTAAGGGTCCTGGAAGCTTTGGAGCAGTGTCCCGAAGCGCTTCCATCTGTCCACCCTCTGTGGCTGTAGGTTGCCTCACCTTTTCGGAAAGAGAACCCTCACCTTTCTCTCTTCCCCTTCCCCTAGTTTCTACAAACTCCAGGAAATGTGAGAAGCAGCAGGGCGGTTGGGACTCTGGGTAGGAAGGACTGGAGGTGAGAGCCTGGAGCCTGATCTCACTGGGGAATCCTCAGTGACAGTAGGGAGCGGCATTTGAGGAGTCCAGAGAGCGGTGCTCTGCCCGGGGGAGGGCACCTACAGCGCCCAGCGGCCAGGAGGGCTCACATGGCTGCGGAGCCAGGGCCACGTGCTGCGTTTGTTTTCATTCAGCAGAAGCCGTGGCCGCCACCCCATTGGTTATTGCCTCCCGGCCTCGTTACATAATGAGCTCCGCCCCTCTGGTCGCCCAGGCAACGCGTGTTCCCTCCTATCCTCCTCTGGGCGGTCTGGGCCTAGCTAACATTCTGAGCCCAACCCACCACTCGGGCGCCCGGGAGGGGCGGGACAGGGGCGGGGCTTCTGCTCTCAACTGACGGGAAGCGGAGGGGGCGGGGCCTTGAGTTCCGGGGTTCCTCGTTGGGGAGCCACGTGCAAGAGACACACGTGGAGCAGGGACGTGAGGCCGGCTGAGGGCCCAGCTCCCGCCCCGCCCGGCCAAGATCTGGGTGAAGCTGGGCTGACTCACCCACCGCCCCCGCCTGCCTCCTTTTCCTGTCCGCCTGCCTCTCCCACCTCATAACTGAGAGAGTAAGATGGGGCCATCCCTGACCTCTCCTGGCCTCATGTTTACACTCCTCCTGGGGGCCTCACAACTAGAAATCCTTGCCTTTAGCTCCTTTCCTCATTCTTGTGTCTGCATCCACTTCACTGTACTACCTTCAGACTCTGCTTTTTCACATTCCAAATAATTCCTGTTCTCCTAGTGTATCTTTCCTTAGTCCAGCAAGCACTGTCTTCCCTCCACCCTCACCAAACAAGTAGCAGTTTGCCTTCAACGGACTTTCCCAAAGCAACCACATCCCAGAATCATAACTAAATGGGTTTTAGGTTGTTTTCATCTTTCTTTTTCCCACAAAAAAAGGAAAACCGAGATCCAGAGAGGAGGGTTGACTTTCCTTAGGTCGCACAGCAAGTTGGTGTGATAGATCTAGATTTGGAACTAGAGTCTTTTGAGCATGCCTGTCACTTCCAGGTTCTAAGTCTAAGGTCTAACTCCCTTTTGGGGGATGGGTGAAGTAGGTCAAGTTCATTTACCACCAAATAAATAACCCATCTCCTCACTCCTACTGAAACTGTAGGAGCAGATCTGTTGTGCAACTATTTTACAGGGAGCTGAGTTCACCCTGACCAACCTTGAGCTATTTTAGGACCGTCCCTGCCCAGTTTAGTGTGTGTCAGTGGGTGAGCAAGACATGTGCCTCTGTAGACATGGTGGCATGGTGTGTGTCAGCTCACACGTGTCTTGGGATCCTCCCTTCTCTCACCCCACCCATGGCAGGCCAAGCTAGGTGCTTGGCAAAGGTGTGGTAGGAGGGTCACCTTCTCCTCCTGCTAATACCATGGGAACACAGCCACCTGGTTAGCAATCTAACAGAGGGCCAAAGTCTCTGAGTGGCCAGAGGGCCAAGGTCATTGTCACCAGGCTGGATAATTTGTACTTCACTTCAACCTCAGCAATTTGTATTGCTAAGTCCTTCCTGGGCTCAGAGGTAGAATCCATTCTGACTCATTTTCTTGGAGACCAGAGGCACCGGCCAGGCAGCTTCTTTCCCTTTAATACCTTCAGGTGTCTCCTAGTTTTGAGGGAATGTGACTAGATTCCCATTTCCTCCTGTAAGATCTCCACTTTCTTGTTTGCTAGCTGCCCCTCCTATCCCACCATGGCCTTATCACTGGAGTGGTCTTGGTGTTAAAAACTGGCAGCTATTTTTCAGAGAACTGGGTACTGCGAATGGTGCTCAGCTGCTCATCCCACCCTGCTCTGCCACTGACAACTAAGTCATGAGCTGCAGTGGACATTCCAGGGCAGAGGAGCACGTGTGTGAAATGCCCATGGGGGTCATGCCTCCAGGGGAGGTGCTTCACATCCAAGGCAGGCGCTGAATATGCACTACAAAGGGTCATGGGTATTGGTTGACCATGCCATGTCTAGTACAAATTGGGAGGTATTTACTGTGGTTCTTCTGAGATCCCCAATATTAGGTATACCATATGGTTAACACTTGAGTACTGAGCAGTGCTTTGGGAAGACAGGTGGGGGACGAGCAGAGTGGTGCCTTAGGACAAAGACCTCCAGGGGGCTGACACCCCCTTCCCTTGTATTCTTCCTCCAGGTGGTGTCATCACCTATATTGGTTCCAGTGGCTCCTCCCCGAGCCGCACCAGCCCTGAGTCTCTCTACAGTGACAGCTCCAATGGCAGCTTCCAGTCCTTGACCCAAGGCTGCCCCACCTACTTCCCACCATCACCCACTGGCTCCCTCACCCAGGACCCAGCTCGCTCTTTTGGGAACATTCAACCTAGCCTGAGTGAAGACTCCCCCTCTTCCTCTTCCTCCTCCTCCTCCTTTTATAATGGGAGCCCCCCAGGGAGTATACAAGTGGCCATGGAGGACAGCAACCGAGTATCCCCCAGCAAGAGCACCAGTAACATCACCAGTAACATCACCAGTGAGTAGACATCCAGATGATTCAAGGGAAGGATATGGCCAGGGCTAGGTTGGGATTTGGTTTTCATGTCACACAGTTAGTCCTGGAATCTACCCAGGCCTCAGGGATTCATCCTAGAGCTGCACCAACCCCTGTCCAACCCAGTCTGGTCATTCAAGTGCCTCTGGGTCCTGGTTCTCCTCCTCAGTTCTTCCCTCTCAGGATCTCCAGCCCAGAACACCTCTACCTCTCTAGCCACTCAAGTAGCCCTCTCCTGCTCACCCTTTGCTCATTCCTTCCACAGAGCTGAACGGCATGGTGTTACTGTGTAAGGTGTGTGGGGATGTCGCCTCAGGCTTCCATTATGGTGTGCACGCCTGTGAAGGTTGCAAGGTGAGGCGGGTTTGGGGTGAAGGCAGGGGCAGGTGACACTTCCCCAGGACACAGAAGCCAGGCCTAGACGGAGATGCTCACAAGCCGCTCCTGCCCTCCAGGGCTTTTTCCGTCGAAGCATCCAGCAGAACATCCAGTACAAAAAGTGCCTGAAAAATGAGAACTGCTCCATCGTCCGCATCAATCGCAACCGCTGCCAGCAGTGTCGCTTCAAGAAGTGTCTCTCCGTGGGCATGTCTCGAGATGGTGAGGCAGCACTATTGTCCCACAAGCATCCCTGCCCCTTTCCCCTTCCATCCACCCAAAGTTTCTGAATGAAAATTTAGTTTCTTTTTTTTTTTAAAAAAAGTGTAAAACCAAGACATATCACACTGGGTCTCATTTGCATGGGGAATGCCCGTATTTTACCCACTTGGGTAAACACACACATCTTTCCTATTGGTTCCTCGGCTATCCTACCCCAATCCCTCCCTGGAAAACCCCTTCAAAGGGTGTGGCCTGGCTGGCTTTAGTTGACTCAAAACCCCAGGCCTTCAGGGTCTTGCCCTTTCAGGAGGAAGGAAGAGAAGCACGTGGGTGTGTATGGGAACTTCCTGATGCTGTTCTCATCCTGTTACAGCTGTGCGTTTTGGGCGCATCCCCAAACGGGAGAAGCAGCGTATGCTGGCTGAGATGCAGAGTGCCATGAACCTGGCCAACAACCAGTTGAGCAGCCAGTGCCCGCTGGAGACCTCGCCTACCCAGAATCCTACTCCAGGCCCCACAGGCCTCTCGCCACCCCCAGCTCCAGCCCCCTCACCCCTAGTGGGCTTCTCCCAGTTCCCACAACAGCTGACGCCTCCCCGATCCCCGAGCCCTGAGCCAACAGTGGAGGATGTCATATCCCAGGTGGCCCGGGCCCACAGAGAGATCTTCACCTATGCCCATGACAAGCTGGGCACCACACCTGGCAACTTCAATGCCAACCATGTATCGGGCAGCCCTCCGGCCACAACCCCACATTGCTGGGAAAATCAGGGCTGCCCGCTTGCCCCCAACGACAACGCTATGGCTGCTCAGCGTCATAACGAAGCCCTGAATGATCTACGCCAGGCCCCCGCTTCCTACCCATCCACCTGGGCCCCTGGCCCTGCCCACCACAGCTGCCGCCAGCCCAACAACAATGGCCACCGTCTATGTCCCACCCACGTGTACCTAACCCCGGAGGGAGAGGCACCTGCCAACAGTCCTCGGCAGGGAAACGCCAAGAATGTTCTGCTGGTGAGGACACTGGGGGTGAGGTGGACAAGGGGCTGGAAGAATGGACTGAGCATAGGGTAGCTGGGTGTGGCTGCAGAAGTGTGGGGATGTACCCTTCCCATGGGAGGATGCCCTGTCCTGCACTCAGGGCTCTGCCTGGGAATTCCTAATCTCTACCTGGTGCCAGCTTGCTACTTTACCTTAAAAACCTATTCTCCAGGGCCTCAGTTCTTAGCCCAGGCAGACTGTGGGGCCCAGCCTTGCTGGATGAGTCTGTCTGAGCCAGCCTGGCTGACACTTCCCTCCCCAAACCCCTCTCCTTCTCTAGGCGTGTCCCATGAACATGTACCCGCATGGACGCAGTGGGAGAACCGTGCAGGAGATCTGGGAGGATTTCTCCATGTGTTTCACTCCTGCTGTGCGGGAGGTGGTAGAGTTTGCCAAGCACATCCCTGGTTTCTGTGACCTTTCTCAGCACGACCAGGTCGCCCTGCTTAAGGCTGGCACCTTTGAGGTGAGTAACCCTTAGTGCTCTCTGCTCTTGATCTTGGGAAGCATCTAGCAGAAGAGGCTAGATATCTAGGGTAGGAGGAGCTCTGAAAGGCTTTGGAACCCCAAAGTATCTTTGTCCTTAGGCGTTCTGACTAACGAATGAAGAGGATCCATTACAGTAAAGTAACAGCTTAGAGCGCATTGCTGTTCCCATTCTAGATAGAAACAAATTCACCTTGGTGATGTGCTTTGCCCGAGGTCACAGATGGTGATAATGCTGAGACTCAGAATCAGGCCTATTGGGCTCCAAGACCAGTAGCATGTTCCCCATCCTTCCCCATAGCCCTCCAATTGCCCATTCAGAAACTGCCCCACTCTTTACTGAGAAATCTAAGGTGGCACCATGAAACTCTTCTGAAACCTTAGGGGGGATTTGTTAAGTGCTCCTCCCATACCACCCAGGCTTACTGTGCCCACCCTTTAGGTGCTGATGGTGCGCTTTGCATCACTGTTCAACGTGAAGGACCAGACAGTGATGTTCCTGAGCCGCACCACCTACAGCCTGCAGGAGCTCGGTGCCATGGGCATGGGAGACCTGCTCAATGCCATGTTTGACTTCAGCGAGAAGCTCAACTCCCTGGCGCTTACCGAGGAGGAGCTGGGCCTCTTCACAGCAGTGGTGCTTGTCTCTGCAGGTAGGTCAAGCTCTCACCTGACCTGGGGGAGGAGGCGGACGCAGTTCAATTCAACACACCTTTTATGGAGTACCTACTCTATGCCAGGCCCTGCACCGGGCACTGGGGATACAGACATGATTAAGACACATTCTAGCTTGGGAGACAGACTCATGCCCAACTAATTATAAAACAGTGAGATAAGTGTCACAGTAGAAGCATGAACCAAGGGCTTTGGGAGCACAGACAACTATTTCTGCCTGGGGGAGCTGGGAAAGGAGGTGACACTTGAGTGGGGCTTCAAAGGACAAGTAAGATGTTGCCAGGCAGAGAAAGGGGGAAGGGCATCCCAGGCAGAGGGAACTACAGAGCCAAAAGCAAGGGAGCCTGGATATGTTGGGCCTGTTTAGGGAAGGGGAGTGGGCTTGGGGAGGGGAGGTGACCAGCCCTGCTGAGCCAGGCTCCCAGCAATCAGGCACC
Source organism: Orycteropus afer afer (assembly GCF_000298275.1). Lineage (NCBI taxonomy): Eukaryota > Metazoa > Chordata > Mammalia > Tubulidentata > Orycteropodidae > Orycteropus > Orycteropus afer. Next base: position 8,516,311 of record NW_006921672.1, on the reverse strand, counting down.
TCCTGCTCTGGGGGCAGAGGCCTGGGAGAAGGAGTCGAGCACCCTCCTTCTCCTTCCCCATGGGCCCTCCGAGGGGCTTCAGGGAGAGGCTGCCTTGCCGGCCAGGTCCTCGCAGACCTCTGGCTCCTCGTCAGAGGAGGAGCTGGACGAGGAGCCTGCCTCACTGCTGTCGTCTTCCCCACAGACCGCTCGGGCATGGAGAATTCCGCTTCTGTGGAGCAGCTCCAGGAGACGCTGCTGCGGGCTCTTCGGGCTCTGGTGCTGAAGAACCGGCCCTTGGAGACTTCCCGCTTCACCAAGCTGCTGCTCAAGCTGCCGGACCTGCGGACCCTGAACAACATGCATTCCGAGAAGCTGCTGTCCTTCCGGGTGGACGCCCAGTGACCCGCCCGGCCGGCCTTCTGCCGCTGCCCCCTTGTACAGAATCGAACTCTGCACTTCTCTCTCCTTTACGAGACGAAAAGGAAAAGCAAACCAGAATCTTATTTATATTGTTATAAAATATTCCAAGATGAGCCTCTGGCCCCCTGAGCCTTCTTGTAAATACCTGCCTCCCTCCCCCACCACTGAACTTCCCCCTCCTCCCCTATTTAAACCTCTCTCTCCTCCCCCCCACCCTTCTTCTCCAACCCCCTGACTTGTTCTGTTCCTGTCTCAAATCCAATAGTTCACAGCTGAACTGGCTTCTGTGGTTGTGTGCTCCTTTGGGGGGCGGGGCTGAGGGGAACCCTCTCCATCTGGTCAGTTTGTGGGGTTGGGACTCTGCCAGCAGATGGGAGGGCCCAGGGAAGCATCACACAAGTCTAAGGGGGGGGGGCGTGTGCTCAAGGGGGTTATTTTCATCATATATTTATTACATAAATATATAGTAAAATAGACGAGCAACAATTACCATAAAAATATCTTTCTTTAAAATCCTGACCCAAAACACAACGGGGTGAAAAATCGCACATAACAGACATACTGATTGTCAACGTGGGGCGGGAGTAGGAGCCCCCCCAAGTCACCCCTACCGGTCCCACCCCTCCCTGGGGAAGGGACCTACCTCCTTCCCTGTTTCTGGCCACAACTCCCCTCCCCCCACCCCAGCACCAGCTTCTCATACATTCAGTAGCGCCTCTGGGCAGTGCCCCCCTCCCCCGACCCAGGAGTTCCCAGGGCAGGAAGTCCTGTCCCCCTTATGGACGGTGTCTATGTCACACGCCCTGCCCTCTCCCAGCCCTGGAGACCCGCCACCAGGGGAAGGGGTAGGGGGCTCCTCCTCCCCCACCCTCCCCAAGTCTGAGCAGGGAGGAGGCTGGATGAGGTATGTGTGTTATGAGTGATGGGAGGGACAATACTGAGATGGAGAGGCGGGTGGTGGGGGCGGGGTAGTGGTCATGGCTCTGGGACCCCCTTGTCCTGGCCTGGCCTCCTCATCCTATTCCCAGTGGCCCCTCGTCCCACCAATACTGCACCTGCTGCCCCACCCTGCCTGCCCTAGTGCCCCGGGCCAATACTGGGGGAGGCCTGCTAAGCACCCATGTCAAGGCCATCCCCCTCATTAGCACCAATGGCCCCCAGGAGAGGGCCCTGTCCCCCACTTCCACAGCAGGGACTGGGACAGCTGCCTCTAGAGCAGGTGTGTGGCGCTCCTGAGTCTGCCTGGCTCCTCCCCCACCACGTGCACTCACTCACACACGCAGAGAAACGCACACATACACCCCACATCACCGAGAGTGAGGGGGGGAGGGTCAGGGGTGGAGTGGGGGATCACAGCTCATATGATGGGGGAGGGAGGGTTGGGAAAGGGGTTCCCAAACACCTATCAGAGACCAAGCCTCCTCAAGGCCTTTTTCTCACCACGTCTATGGCTGGGGATGGGATGCAAGGGGAGGGGTAGGGATGGTGGGATGAGGGAGACAGCAGACAGGAGTTCCACTGGGGCCCTGGGGCTGGCAGGAAGGTACACGAGGGCTTACCCATGGGACTGGAGTAATAAAGGGATCAGTACCCCAGGAAAGAGAGAGGAGAGAGACAGACAAAGACAGCACAGGAGCAGCACACTGGGCCCAAGAAGGGTGGGGCAGTCACATGCACAGCCAACACCAGATGTTGCTCCAGGCCCTCCACCCTGTGAGAACACCTAAACCAGGAGGGAAGGCCATTGCCCTGAGGGGCAGCATAGCTTCACCTTCCCTTGCATGCGTGTGTGCATTCGTGCGTGTATGTGTGCATGGATGTGTGCATGTGGGGGAGGGGCCGTGGCAGGCCTAGGGTCAGGGTGGGGTGGCAGGTTCCCCACTGCTTAAGACATGTTTGCCCCAATAGTGCAAAGCGCAGGAAGCCCTGGCACCCCTCCCCCACCCCCCTACCCCATTTCCCCATGGCTTCCGGGGGCATCTGTGTCCACCCATCCATCCCTGCCGACATGCAGCCCTGAGCCAGGGCCCTCTGGTCTGCTCTGGCCCTCCCCATCCTCCCCACCCCTCATCCCCCCCACAGGGCCATCTCCTCCATCTCTCTCTCCAGAGGAGTAGGCAATAGCCAGAGCGAGGAGGAGGAACACAGCTCACCTAAGTGCAGACCAACAGAGCACTCCTCACCAGGAGGGTGGGAGGTGGCTCAAGCCAAAGTCCCTGAATTAAAGAAAAGAAGAGGGGAAAGGGGTCCCTGGGGCAGAGGGGCGGCTGGCTTAAAGAGCTTCAAAGAAATGAGGAGCACCAACCTCCCCCTCCCCCAGGCCCCAACTAAGTGCCATTTATCTAAGCACCCCCCACTCTGGTGCCTGCCCATCCAGGGTCTGGTTAGTGCATTGCGTGGGAGTGGGGAAAAGGCGGGCAGAGGTGTTAGAGAGAGCCCAGAAGACAGATGGGAAACAGGGTCCTTAAGGGCCGGGGGCTCTGGGAGATCCTCAAGCACCCCCTCCCAAATGCAGCAGCATCTGGATTATAGTTAATACTGCAGGATGTGAGGAGGACGGGGAGCTTGAGCCACAGTCTTTCCTGTGTGGGTGCCAAGGTGGGAAGGGTCAGGGGGACAGGAGAAGGCCCCCGGGGCTGGGCACTTGAAAGGGGAGCTGTGCAGGTGGCAGGGCAGGCTGGTGAGGGGCCAGCTGGCATCCAGCATGAGAGGTAGATGGAACTCAGCGGGCACAAGTGGCAGAGAGCACAGGGAGGGCTGGGCTGGGCTAGGGGTGCCAAAGGGGCACAGAGGGAGGGGGCGGGACAAGGGGTGACCAGGACCCTGTTGTGTTAGCTCACAGCTCTGATCAGCAGCCCTACTGTTGGGGATCTGGTGTTGGGGGCATCTCCCTCTGATCTAGGGGGAGGAAGGGCAGCTCTCAAAGTGCATGGGGCGGGAAGGGGGTGTCCTCCCCTCTGGCCAGCCTTGGTTAATAACTTAATATCATCTCTCTCTCTCTCTCTCTTGCTCGCTCGCTCTTTTTTGTTTTTTTCTGTCTAGTTTTTCTTCATTTATCTTCTTTTCCCCTTGCTTGGTTTCCAAAGTGCAGTTAGAATGACTATAATTTTTAACCTCCAGTAGAGGAGCCAAGCCACGCCTTTCTTTGCACCCAGGCATCTGGGGAAGTAGAGAGGCCCCCAGCCTGAAGGGGGAGCCTAGCCACGAAACTGGGGGTGGGGGTAGGGGGCTCTCTCTTGCATGTGTGTAGAGGGTGAGTTGAGGGCATCTTCCCCCATCCCACCTTCCTATTTCTCCTACAATCAAGATGGCTTGTCCCCTCTTAGTTCTTCCTCCCTTCCCCTACCTTATTAGAGGATGGGGTCCTAGGAACTGCAGGACATGGTCTCCCCAGCCCCCACACTGTCCTCCTTTTCATAGCAAGTTCATTTGTTTGCCCTGTCCCAGGGCTGGAGGGTCTGAGGAGGGACCTGGGCAGTGCGGGGGTGTGTGTGGGAGCTGAATCTATCCGAGGATGAGAGGAAGGAGAGAAGAGGTGTGGGGGGGTCTCCCTCATCCCCCAGCTCGGCCCCTTCTCTCCAGGCTCCTCCCCACCAGCTCCGCACACCCTCTGGCCGCCTGAGGCTTTAGACTTCCTGATCCTCAAAGACCTCGAGGAAGAGAGGGGGAAAGAGTTCGGTGGGGCACTCGACTTTCATGTGGAGGAAGCGGCTGGCGTGGCAGGCCCCGATCATGCGGAGGTCAGTCACCTTCATCAGCAGCTTGGGCCAGAAGTGCGGAATGTTGTGTTTGCGGTGGTTGACGTAGTGCTCAAACGCCAGCAGGTATGCCTCCTGACTCTTCTCGATCTTGTCCACACACAGCAGGCCCGAGCGGTCTGTGGGGAAGGAAGGGCGTGAGGGGGGAAGTGACTGAGGGACTGGGAGACCAGCGGGGGAGGCTCAGAGACTGAGCTTAGGAACTAAGGCTAAGAGAGGGGCGTTGAGGGGACCAGGGTTATACAGGCTACAGAGAGAAGACAAAGACAGAGGTGGACCTGGGAAGAGTGAGAGAAAATTAGGAGACTGAGGAGAGCTAGGGGACAGAGAGGGGCGGGGGTGGTCAGAGAGGTAGGTGGGAAGCAGAGGAGCAGAAGGGGATAACAGAGGGGAGACTGGGGATAAGAGACAGGACTGACAAGGAGGGGTGAGTGACAGAAGGTGGATGGGAGAAAGTGGGAAATGGGTACAAGGTATGGTTACGGGTGACAAAGAGGGCTATGGGGCAAAGAAGGTATAGGGGACAGAGGGGCAGGACTGAGGGTTAAGAGATGAGGCTAGGGAGCAAAGCAGAGAATGAGTGGCAGAGCAGGGGATAAGGGGCAGAGATGGGGTTGGATGATAGAGAAATCAGTCTGGGAGACAAGACAGCTGACTAGGAGGAGGACAGAGAAGCTGAGAGCAGAGAAAGACTATAGGATTAAGAAACAAAGAGAGCAACAGGCCTAGGGTGCAGCCAAACTCTGGCTCTCTGGAAGCTTCTGAGCTCTCCCAACCAACTGGCAGGTACCTGTTGACATTAGCAGCACAGCCTGCAGCAGAGCCACTTCCGTGTCATCCAGATTAAAGGCAGAGAGTGACTTGCCCAGTTCAAAGATGGCGTCGGAGACTACGCCCAGGCCGCCATTCTTGAGCTGCTCCCTCTTGACAGCCATTTCCCCACTCAGCGTCAGGGTGTCACTCTCGGGGTCATAGCGGACAGCCGCTCGCAGGGACATGATCTCCATGCAGCACCCCTTCAGGAGGATGATCTGGTCTTCGCAAGGCAGCTGCAGAGTGACAGGGCCACAGGAATGTTCAGCACCCCCACCACGTTTCTGGGTCTCCCCTTTGGGTGCCCTTGGGAACTACAAGGCCAGCCAGGCCACCTCTGGCTTCAGCTAGTAACATGCACACTTAACCTTGTGCTGGGCTAAGTATACTTACAAATTCATTTAATCTCACAGTAACACCTATGACTTAGAGCCCATCATTATCCCCACTGTGCAGATGAGGACACAGGTCTGGGAGGTTAGGGAACTTGGCCAAGGTCACACAGCTAAGAGGACAACCTGTCTCCAGAGCTGTTGTTAATTGCTGTCGAGTCAATTCTGACTCATGGCAACCCACGTGTGCAGAGCAGAAGTGCTCCATAGGGTTTTCAAGGCTGTGATCTTTTGGAAGCAGATCACCAGGCCTGTTTTCTGAGGTACTCCTGGGTGGGTTTGAACCACCAACCTTTTGGCTAGTATTTGAACAGTTAACTGTTTGTACCACCCAGAGACCCTGTCTCTTTAAAATGAGGAAACCTTTAAGGCTGCCTAGACTTACAGTAGGAGCTCTGGTAGCATAGTACCTAAGGTACTTGACTGCTAACCAGCAGGCTGGTGGTTCAAACCCACCAGCCACTCCTCGGAAGGAAAGTTGGGCAATCTACTTCCATAGAGATACCACCTCTCCTCAGAAACCCAAGGAGAGGTCGCTATGAGTTGGGTCTGACTCGACAGCACATAACAACAACAACAGACTTACAGTAGCCACATAGGTCTGAGGGGAAGGCTCGGCGCTTGAAGCCAGCTTGTTCCTTAGGGATCAGCTGTACCAGTGTGTGTGTGTATGAGTGTGTGTGTTGTGGTGTATGTAAACCAACAGGAATTTTTCCCTGTCTTGAGAACCTCCAATGAGCATCTGCTGGGACTGGGTGACCTAGGGAGCAGCCCCAAATTCCCTCTATGTCCCTCCTCCCATCTGCCACTCACCTCGGAGAACATGGGCAGTTTTTTGGCAAAGTCCACCACACGGGTGATGGCCGGGGTGATGATCTTGGTAAACTCGCTGAAGGCCTCGAGGTCCACCTTGTCTCCATCTGGCATTGAGACGATGGGTGACTGGCCAATGTCATCCGGCTAGAGGGAGAGATTGGGGTCAGCTGGGGCTGCAGACCCCTTCTAACCTCTCACTGAGGCTCCCTGCCCACCAGGGGGAGCTCCAAGGCAGCTTGGGGAAGAGGCATTGCTGGTACTGGGCATTGTGGTGTCCCAGCCCTAAGGCTTTTCCTTAGCCCGCCTTCTGGAAGTTGGCTAATGATAACAATGATGGTAACAATGGTTGTTGTTGTTGTTGTTGTTTGCCGTGGAGTCGGCCCGACTCATAGCGACCCCTCCTTGGGTTTCCGAGGCAGTATCACTACGGAAGTAGGATTGCCCAACCTTCCTTCCGAGGAGTGGCTGCTGGGTTTGAACCGCCAGCCTTCTGGTTAGCAGTCAAGTGCCTTAGGCACTATGCTACCAGAGCTCCTGGTAACAATGGTAGTAGCAATAATAATAACAACAGTGGTAACAGCAGCTATATTTATTCCATACGTAATATGTGGCTCAGCATTAAGCTCAATGTTTTACATATATCATCTCCTTTAATCCTCACTACAACCTTATATAATTATGACCATTTCACTGATAAAGAAACTGATACACAGCATTAGTAAGCCCAAGGTCACAGAACCAGTCAATAGTAGAACCAGGATTTGAACCCAGGCAATCTGACTCCTGACTGTTATACCCACATCTGTTTGGTATCAGAATTCATGCTTTTAGCGTACTGTTCCACCTCTTGGCATACTCCACCAGAAACCAGCACCAGCTTTCAGCCCTCCCTCACTATATACAAACCCATCTCCTCCCAAGCTGATCATTCCATTGGCACTTGGTTTTGCCAGGGCCTAACACAGTGCCTAAGGAGTTCTGGGGGTGCAGTGCCTTAAGGCATCTGACTGCTAACAAAAAGGTTGGCGGTTCAAACCCACCAGCTGCTCTGCAGAAGGAAGATGGGGCACTCTACTTCCGTTAAGAGTTACTGCCTTCGGGGGGTCGCTGTGAGTTGGAACTGACTCGATGGCAGTGAGTTTGGTTCTTGTTTTAACATAGTGCTTGGCACCCAGTAGGTGCTCAAAAATACTGTTAAGATGACTGGATCCTTCTCTTTCAAGTCACTGTGCACAGGAAAAAAAGGAAGAAAGGCAACCCCTGCTCACTGGAAATTCGATGAGGAAGGCAAGACTCCTCCAATTGGATGAAGGTGGCAACAACACATACACAAGTGTACCAAATTAGGCTGCCAAGGTATGGAAAGTGTCAGCTTTGGGTTGAACTAAGAAGGTTTCCTGGAAGAGGCAAGATTCTGAACCAGGGCTCACTGTCCTCTCTCTGCCCCTCGGCTACTACCCTTTCCTCCATGTTCCTTTTCTCCTTACCAAGAATTTTCGTCTCTGCTTCCAATGGCTGCCCTGGGCATTAGTGCTGCGGTGGGCCTCTGTCGCCACGTGGATCAGGTCCCACTCCTCAGGAGTGGGCTCTGGCCGCTGCTGTAGTGATCGGATCATCTCCTCCTTCCGCCGCCGCTCCCGGTTCTGCTCAATCAGCTTGCGCTTGGCCACTCGCTTCGAGTCATCTAGAACCACTGTCAATGGAGACACGATGCCCTCTGCGTGGCACTCCCCACCCAGGACCTCATTTTTCTCCTCTTCTTGGTGCATGGCGTGGGAAGACCCAGGGCCAGAGAGTTAGGTGACTTCCCCAAGTCACCTAGCAATTGGGTAGCACAACCTGGATCATGACTAATCACCGGGCCATACCTTGACCTCCAATTTGGGCTGACCCAGAAGAAAGAACCCAAATGCTATGCTCTGGTCTAATAGGTTATGGTGAAAATAGCCAGCCATACAGTGCTAGGATCATTCAAAGAATGGGCAATAGCGGACCATTATTGAGTTACTAGAAAGCCCTGCCACCCACACCCCCAGAAGTCAGGAACACTGTGCTAGAGTGGGGTGCTCAGGAGTTCTTTCTATCCAACACCTCTCTCTCTAAGGTCCTCTACTACGTGGTGCAAGGCAGGTGGGCAGTGGGGTCCATACTTGGGTCTCACAGAGGAACCCTCTCTTTCCTTTTCCCCAGGGATGAGGACAGCAGGGACCAAGACACCAGATGCTCTATCCTTAACCTGGCCTGGATTGGCACTCTGCCTGAGGGCACCCGGGAAGGGAGCTGCCATCCCTGAGCCCACCCCTACCCCCCCTGCCTGGCCCACCGCCCTCCCCGCAGGCCCCTTACAGTCCATGGCCATGCCCACAGCAATGCACTTCTTGAAGCGGCACAGCTGGCACTGATTGCGGGTGATCTTGTCAATGACACAGCAGCTGTCATATTTGCAGGAGTAGGTGGGATGGAGGTTCTTCTGGATTGTGCGGCGAAAGAAGCCCTGGGGTGGGGGGAGACAGAAGTAACATGTTGTGATCCTTACCTCCCCTTCCTGAATCAACCATGCAGTTTACTGGAGGTGGCAGGGGCAAGACGAGTGAGGGGACCTGGTGACACAGCCAGTCCAGGATCACTGGGCTCTGCCAGGCCAAGGGACCTTAGAAATGAGTGCCCTCAGGCCTCAAAACGTGGGTAGTGATGGTGGCAGAGGTAAGAATGATGACTGCAATGGAGATATTTGAATCTGGGGATGGTGTAAGGTGCCATGAGGCCCAAAGAAATTGGCACTTAGGATGTCCAATTAATACCTTATCTTCCATCTTGCTGAACTGACTCTAAAAACAAGTGACCCCCACAAAAAAACATCTTTCAATAAGTTGCCAGTTTCCTATGCAGGTGGAATTCATGAAATAGGGAGACCTATAAAATTAAGGAAAGATATTGGGTATATAAGCTCTGTTGTTGTTATGTGCGTCAAGTTGGACCCGACTCACAGCGACCCCTCCTTGGGTTTCCAAGGTGGTATCACTACGGAAGTTGATTGCCCAATCTTCCTTACGAGGAGTGGTTGGTGGGTTTGAACTGCCAGCCTTCTGGTTAGCAGTCAAGGGCCTTAGGCACTACGCTACCAGAGCTCCTACATAAGCTCTAGTAGCTTTAAATGAAAAATGTCTATTATACATATATGTATCATGTTTAGTCCTTGCCTTAAAGGAAAAACCTCAAGAATTAAGATGGTAGTAGTTATGCAAAGAACTAATATTTCATGAATGCTTACTATGTGCCAAGCACTATAAGCCTTTTTATATGCCATTCAATTGTGAGGTAGGAACTGTTATTGTTCCATTTAATAGGCTAACAAATTGAAGCTTAGAGAGATGAAGGAACTTGCCCAAAATCACAGTTAAATGGGCAGCAGAGCCATAGCTGGGCCTCAGATATGAGACAGCAAGGTCTGAACTCTGGATTCTGGGGTCCATTAAAATCATCAATGGTAACTGCCCAAAATGCAGACTCCTAGGACCCCCTCCAGATCAACAAAAGCAGACTCCCCAGGAGTAGGGCCAAGGCATCTGTCTTTTCAAGATGCCTCCTGGGGATTCTGATGTCCTTGGGTGTGAGGATCCTCCCTTTATGCTACACTACTTGTATTACTTTCAGGAACACGGCTAGGGAACGCTAAATCCCTGGTGGTCTTGGTGTGGCTGATACTAAGTAGTTCTGTTTCCTGGAAGGGCCCACATTTTCAGGAAGTGGTGATCCTGGAAAAGCCATGTAGGCTGAAATTACCAAAGCAAAATCTAATTATGCTTCCCCAAGTATGTCCCCTCTACCCAGGGAGAAAGTATCTGCCTTCCTCTTCTCCTCTGTGCCCTCACCCCCCCCCCCAGCATTGGTTCTCACCCTTTTGGGTACAGAAGCAACTAGGGAGCCCAGTAGAAGGCAGATTCCTGGACCCCACCACAAGAGATTCTGATTAAGGGTGGGATGGGGCCTGAGAATCAGCACTTTAACTAGCACTCTACAGAGGTGGTCCATGAATCACATTTTGAAAACACTGATATTTGTTTCCAGTCTGTCTCTCTCTGACTTGAGGGTAGAGCATATGCTGCATCCTTACATCTAACAGAGCCAGGAATACTCAAGGGGTGGAGGACAGCTGACATTTATTGGGTGTTTCTTATATACCTGGCACTGTTTTAAGCACTTCATGTGAATTATCCTATTTCATTCTTAACACCCCTATGAGACAGTCAGTATGGTTATTCCTATTTTACAGGTGAAGGAATTACAGCTCAGAGAGGTTAAGCAAGTTACTTATGAGTGCCACAGCAGGGATTATGCATGAATGAACAAACGAAAGAATGAATGAATGAGTGCGTGCAAAAAGAGAACTGATGGTGTAACAGATGGCTGTGAGGTTACGTGTTTATAGAGCCTGTCTGTCCTGCCAGGTGCTGAGGGCCTTAAAGGAAGTGAAGTGGGGGCTCAGGTGGTGGGGGAGGGGAGGAGCCAGCTGGTCCATACCTTGCAGCCCTCACAAGTGATGCAGCGGTAGTGATAACCGGTGGCCTTGTCCCCACACACGACACACTGCTCGTCTTTGTCCAGGTAACTAGGGATATACCCTGGGAGGGAGGAAGGGAGGGAGGCTAGCAGGCATAGCTTGGGGCCTTAGTAGAGAGGATCCTGTACCTTTCCCATCACCCAAATTTTCCTTTCTGACCATGCCCTCACCCAGCTTCCCTGAAGGATTTTTTGTCTGCAAGTAGAATCTTGGAGACATAACGGAGGTCATCCTATCCATTCCCTGCTGACAGGAGTTGGAGTCAACTGGATAGCAACCGGTTTTTGGTGTTTTGTTTTGTTTTTTAAAATGAATATAGAGAACCCCAATTCTTCTGACTGTCCAATCTGGGCTCTTCTCTTGCTGCCTTACTTTCCAAGGGGCAGGGGATGGGGGAGAGGAAGAAGCAAATATCAGTGGCTCCTCTCGGGAGAGTGCAGTCCTATGGTTCGTCCATCTGGGCTCTGATTCTGCTGGGGCCTCAGCAAGGGAGTTGTAGGAGAAGAAAAGGGGGCCCTCCTGACCCAATCCATCCTCAAAGGCTGGCTCAGCCTCCACATCACCCTCCTGCTGCTGGATAAGCCTATCCCAAGCCCTCTAAGAGGTCTCCCCTCCCCCAGAAGCTGCTGGTGCATGCCAGACCCAGAAGAGGCCTGGCCTGCTTTGGTGGGGCTGGGAGCAGGGAAGAAGGGCACACTCAGCCCAGCTCACCTGACATGCTGGTTTTCAGGGAACATTGGCCGTTCTTTCTTTTTCGCTTTCCATCTGGTGACCTGGCACTGGATGGGGGCAAAGTAGGTGGAATCACAGAGCAGCCCTTGGGAAACCCCTTTCTCATCCAAAATGCTTATACAATCCCCCAGCCTGTGTCCTCATTCTACCCCCACACCCCCAAGTCAGCTGACAAAGCTGAGAAGGGTCCTGTATCTGGAAGCTACAGGGAAGAGAGATAAGGAGCTTGGCTGGGGCATAAGCATGTTCCAGGGCCCCAACACACACATGCACACACATTATAGAACCTTAAGCGCCATAGTGTGTAATCTACAAGACATCCACACGTGTCAACCTTTAGTATATAACACAAATGCTGAAAGCGTCCTTAGGACGTGCTTAAAGCTATATAAGCTTTAGAACACACACACACATACACATGCAATATAACAGCAGCACATACAAGTAACTACATCGCCGTCAGTACAAATCCAATGATGAATAAGTTCCAGAATCTACAGACCTAGGTAATTGTTAGGACATTCTCAAATGACTTATATGACCTCTAGGATCCTCTCATGTGTTACATAACCCTCTGGACAGGCACCTAATAATACCATCCCCCCTCTTTCCAGTGTGGATATGTTGCTTGATTCCCAGGTCATGTTTAGGGGTTAAATAACCCACAGTGATTGAAAACATGCAATCCCTAGTTCCTAGCATCTAGAACCAAGAATGGGAGAATGGGAGAATGGGAAAGGCCTTCCAGAATCACCCTGTCCATGGCCTTCATTTAACAGACCAGCAAATAAGGTCCCACTTGAGCTTGGCGACAGCATGCAGTAGAGTCAGAGCCAAGACAAGGACCCTGAGCCCTTGCATTCAAAGTATTAGCAACCATCCTCCACTGCACATACATGGCACCCCAGTGTTCCACATACATGTTACATAACCCTGCACACACAGGTTACATAAGCCCTTCTACATGCACGCATAGCTCGTACAAACTTCCACACCCACCCTGGCATGTGGCATAGCGCAGGGCCCCTCCTCCTGGAGCCTGATGCAGCTCCCAACACACTGACACAGTGACCTTGGCCAGGGTCACAGTCACAGACAGCCCTGTGCTCCATACCCCCTGGGGATTACCCGTCTTGTTCCTACACGGCTGGAGGGTCAGGTCTCCCTCTAGTCTCCCGGGTGGGGTGTGGGGAGGAACTCTGGGCCACCTAGGCTCCAGCTGAGCTGGCTGGCTTCTTCTGAGATTACCTGACTTGAAGCCATTGGGTGCAGTCCCATGGACAGCCACAAGGTGGCGCAGGGACTTGGGGGAGGGGAGAGTGGGGGGGGAGGGGCTGCAGCCCTAGGAGGACGGGAACAGGCATTCCCGCCTTTCTCCAAGCCTTAGGGGCGGACTCTCTCAGACCTACAGAAGTCTGGGCAGGGAGGTGCAGGCACTGCAAGTCAGAGCTGCACTAGGACAAGCCAGATCTTCCTTCTCAGTCTTGCCTGGGGTGGGGTTTTGGGGGAGGGGGGTACCTTGAGGGCCCTACCCAAGGGCAAGACCCACCCACTTCCTCCACCCCTCCAGGGACCCAGTCTTGGGCCCCAGGGTTTTGCCTGGCCAGGCCCGCTGGCCTCCTGGCTCAGGATCTGGTCTCCTAGGCAACAGCCACACTGCTCCTCAGAGCACCCCTCCCCCACCCTTTCTTTGGCCATAGGCACAGGCTGTACCCAGCTCCCAGGGCACTGTGCCAACTAGGGCAGAGCTCTGTGCCACTTGGTGGGGATGAGAGAGGCAGAGACCCTCTGGGCTCCTCTGGGACAATGCAGAGCACAGGTAATCCATCCCTACTTGTGTGTGCAGTTCCCCCACGTGTGGGCAAAACCTTCTCCCTTGGCATGTGCTCTCTCCTTCCTGGGAGGAGCTTCATGGTAGCACCCGCCCTTGCCCATGAACAAGGAAGAGTTTGTGGGGCTCCCAATAGGCTCCAAATATAAATGTGAGCTGTGACCAATAGCTACTGGTGCATGTGCCCTGAAATGTCATGCTACACGTACCAGGGCCTGTGGACAACACACTTGTGGTCAGACGGTGGATGGGCTGGCAGCGGAGAGAGGAAGGTGGCAAAGCCATTTGGATCACTATGGTCAGGTGAGGGCAGCAGTAGCAGAGGGGACACTGGAGAGCACTTGAGACTGTCCAGTACAGTCAAGGGTACAGCCATGTGCCTACTACTTGACTCCTCTGCTCTATATCACGAGTATATGATATGGGCATCTCTCAACCCAGGTGCCTACTTCCCTGCCACATCTGAACATGACCTCATTTCCCGGGCAAAGGTAGGCAGCATGTTTGCTGGCCTCGAGTCCACCCTGCAGAGGTACTAAAAGGCCCAAGCTCAGTTCTTGTCAGGGAGGCCCTATGCCCAGCTAGGTGACCATGCCTGCTGCTGGGGCCATTACCTGTTCTCCTCTGGGTCTGACCCACACTCCAGCTTGCTTGGCTTCTGTTCCATTCACTTCAATTCCATCCAGGATGCACTCCAGCACGCCAAGAGACTGGGGTGGGCACACGGGCCCCCCCGGCACACCCACAGGCCACCCACCCCCCACCACCCAGGCCCTAGGGCACAGCACCCATGGTGCCCGCCTCAGCACTTGGCCTTCACACCATGCCCTGTGCCCCAGGGGGGGCGGGCAGTGGGAGGGGCCAGAGAGTGGCAGGTGGGAGGGCTGGGGGGGTGAGCTGAAGCTGTTGGAGGTGTCCTGGGCTGGGGCTCAGGGAGTAGGTTGAGAGTCTTGTCCGGTCCTGAAGTCCCTGTGGAGAGAAGAGAGAGAAAGGGGTAAGTGCCATTGTGGGGGATTCCTTCGGTAGTAGCAATTTGGGTTCTTGGGGTCCACAACAAGATGATGAAGGACATGGTGGGCAGGCACAGGAAGCCTGGCTGTGCTCCCGCCAGGAAAGATGAGGTTAATGTCTTAGATGAGCAGCCATAGCAGGCAAGGTTGGAGACCTACGTTCTGAATTCCAGAGATGGGAAGGGATGGGGGGAAGAATGCTGTAATTTGTGTACCATATAATCTGTCTCAATCCTCATATTCATCCAAGTGTCAGGCCCTTAATAAGCATCTATAAACATTAGCTCTTATTACTACCCTTCTTGCCAAGCTTCCCCAAAACTCATCAATATTATAGGGCAAGAGGGGACTAGGGATGAGCAGTTTTCAGCCTAGGCATGGGGAACAGCAGTAAGAGTAAGGTATGAGGGTATGCAGGGCCCATGGATGGCCATCTTAGTATCTTGTGTGTGTGCAGGTGTGTGTGCATGTGTGTGATTTCGGTGAAAGTTTACAGACCAAATTCATTTTCCATACAGCAGTTGATACACATTTTGTTTCATGACATTGACTGCAATTCTTCATAATGTAACAGCTCTCTTCCCACTTCCTCCCTGTAGTTACATCTTCCCTGTGTCCTTCTTTCCTATGCATTTCTGCCCCCTGAGCAATCTCCCTGTGCAAATACTGTCCTTCTGTTCTCCCATGATTGATCATTCTAAGAAGTGTATCTACCTGATGTAAATGTTTACCCTATATGCCTGTCTATTGTTTGGCTGGAAGCTATGGGAGTGAGTTCAATTCCAGACCTGTAGGGTAACTAAGGGCCATAGTCTCAGGGGTCTCAACAGGCTCTATCAGACCTGTAGACCTGGTCTTTTTTTTTTTTTTTTTTAATGATTTTGTATTTTGTTTTGCATTGTTCTCGCACTCTATCCAGGATCTCTCCATCTTAGTATCTTAAGGAGAGAGATATTGACAGCAGCGGGGAGCTGACCACCTGCTGCTGGTCCAGCTATGACTCTTCAACCCTGGCCCCTCAAGGACTCCAGAGCTTCCCATACAAGGTCATACTTCCCGGTCGGTTTAGCTGAGCTGGCACCTACCAGAATGGCGAGGGAAAAGGAAAGGAAACTAACATTCATTGATTGAAGAGTTAATATGTGCCCTCAGAAGTGGGCATCAGAGCTTTCCTGACAAGGAAATGAGTCTCAGAATGCTTGATCATTTACTCATGTTCACATAGCTATAAGCAGGTGACTCAGAGATTAAACCTAGCAGCCTGGCTCCATGCAGGCCTTGTTCCGCTACCTGGAGTCCCAGACAGTGCCAACCTGGGCCTCACTATTCTGTCTACGCAGCTCCTCTGAATCCAGCCTGCAGACCTGGGGCTCACTGTCTGTGCACACATGGGCAGGTGTGGGTATAGGAGGGGGACAAAGAGTGCAGCTCCCTACATACAACCTCCATCAGAGACCTCGCCCCGGGCCCCCCAGCCCAACCCCCAGGAACTGATAAGGAGCCAGAGTGGGAAGAGAAAGGCGATAAGTCAGGGTACTGGGCCGGGCAGGGCAGCAGGACAGGGCCTCTGTACTCAGGCCAGCCCCCAGTGTGGGGAGGAGTGCAGAAGAGGGGCCCATTTTCCCTCTGATACCCCTCCACAGGCCAGGACTAGGCACTAGGGGCTGGACAGGAGACCAGGGGAGGGGGGCAAGCGGGGAGCCTTAGCCCAGGGAGCCGTCAAGAAAGTAGGTCAAGTTTTTCTTGGCTTGTGGAGAAATTCCTGTTATAAATTTATAATGGCGTAGCCAGCCCTGAGGGGTGGAGGTAGGGGAGGAGAAGGGGTGGGTGGGGATGCCCAGGGGCTGGGCACTGGGGCTTGCTGTTCTCAGCCAGTGCAGTGAGGAGCAGGGGGCTTGGCACTCATGGGGGCTGGGCTGGACAAGAGAAGGGCTATTTTCTCTCTGTCACCAGTTCCCACTTCTATCCATGCCTATCCAGGCCTCCTTCGCTGGCCGCTTGGTCTGTCTACCTCTGAATGTCTCTCTCTCTCTCTCTCTGGGTCTGGGTGTCTCCCCATCTCCCCCCAGGCTGTGCCTCGGTGCTTGGCACACCCTGGCTGCGGTGCTGCCCCCGCCTGTCTCCTGCCCGTCTGGCATGCTGCCACCACTTGTTTACAGAAGCTGGAAAAATCCACTCGCCAGCTGGAGGCCCAAGGGCCCCCGGGGAGGGGAGGAGGCAGGCATAGGAGTGGGCATGTGGAGAGGGGCAGCCCTAGGGAGTATGCCCTGGGGGCAGGCACAGAGGGCCAGGGTGTGTGGGAATGGGCATCAGCAGCTGTGGGCCAGGCAGGGAACCCCAGCAGCAGCCACATGGCTTGGGCAGCTCCTGCCCCCAGGCCATACATAGTTCGGAAGGGTGCCTCCCCCTCAGCACCCCTGCCACCACCAGTTGCTGCAGGGCAGACCTGGGGCAGTGCCAACCTTAGCCACCATGTTTATCTTCCCTTCCCCCTCCTGGCCCAATCTGAACTCCAAATGTGTCTGGGCATTGCCGAGGGCTTGCACGTGCCCGCCATGGGGAGGAGCAGGCTCTTTCTTGGGGCCCCACCTCTATGCTGAGGTGAATTGCACCCTGGTGCCAGCCTTGTGCAGCCCAGGCTATGGTTAGCCCCTGGCAGTGGGCAGAGGAGCATGATGCTGCCATCATTGCCTAAGGCACCCTCACCTGACACCTAGCAAGAGGCTGTAACCTCTGGGGAACTCCTTGTCATCTCTTCAGGGATATACCTGGCCTCTGAGGTGACACAGAGCTGAGGCAGAGGGCCTAGCATGCAAGGAGGCACAAATCACATGGACCTGGGTTAGTGGTGGGCAAAGAAAGGTCTGCCAGGAAGGGGGCTGGGATACCCACCCTGAAGGGCAGGAAGCCTCTCCCTGGCACATTCCATGAGGAGGCAGGACTCAGCCCCAGAGAGGTGGAGGGGGTGGGGCTCTGGGGCTCTGAGTCTAGGCTGGACAGCAGACCCACCTGTTGGCTGGCCTGACCACTAGTTCCCTCCCTCTGTGTCAGATAAGAGCTGTGGGGTGGTAGTGTGGGCAAGATGCCCAAGGAGGGGAAGCATTTCATTACACTTAAGTGCTTCTGCGATGGGGGGACAGGGACAAGAGGCCAATGCAGCATCTGTGGGCATCAGGCCAGGTTCCCACTGCTGTTCTGTCCTGATCCATAGTCCTGAGGACCCAAGGGACACTCCCTAAGGACCTCTTGAGTTGCCAGAAGGGAATGTCTGCACACACACAACCGCCCCCCCCCACTAGCCTCAAATTCTACACAATTCTACTCTCCTGGGTGTCTGGGGCCCCTGAACTTTGTCCTTCATGCTCTGAAGACAGTTCAGCCCTCCTCCTTGCCAGTCACACACACACACACACACACACACACACACACACAGAGGGCCAAGCAAGGGGCAGACAGAGGAGGAGAGGGGAAAGGGGACTAAGGAAGAAGAGGGGAAGAAAGATGGGAAAAGGGAAGAACAAAGAAAGAAAAGAGGTGGGGCAGGGATGTGGGTATAGGGGGTTGAGAGCCAGGGATGATGACAAAGTAAAAGGGAAAGGAAGAAAGAAAGGGGTGCAATGAGATGGGAGATGTGGCAGAGTGGGGGGAGAGGTAGAAAGGAGTACTGATAAGGAAAGGGACAGATGAAGGAGGGGGAACAAAGAGAGAAAGGTAACAAAGAACTATGGGTAGGGGGTGCTTCATGCCCTGCCTAAGTCCCACCCCATCCAGGCTGGGGGGAGGGAGGACTAGGAATGGTTTCCACGGTGACAGCTGGTTCTTGGTGGCCTGGCATGTGGGCTATTAATAGTGCTGTGGGTAGGCTCACACCTCCCTCTCCCCTTCCCCTCTGCTTGCTGCTACGGTGGGGGGAGATCCCTCTACCCCCACCCAGTCCCATTCCTCTGGCATTGAAGCCCTGACTCCACACACCACAGGATCCAAGAGAGGAGGTGGTAAGGGGCCTGGGCCACTGTAGCCCAGACACATACAGGGCATGCACAGGCAAACAGAGGCATCTGTGAAAAGACACCAGTGCCAACATGGGCACCCATGGGCAGTCCAAACACCAACAGCCCCTGGGAGTCCGTGGCGCTGGTAAAGGTACACCAGCTACACATGGCCCACGTTAAGGGTTGAGGGACAGATGCCTCTCTAGGACTCTAGGACCTCTTTTTCCTTCCCAGACACCCCCTCACACACCCCATGTTCTATTCTCAGGTAAGGACTGTGCAGGGCTGCCCCACCCAACTCTCTGTTACCCTAGTGCCAGGAAAGACAGGCGTAAAGGCGGGAAGAAGGTACTATTTGGCAGGTGTGAGATGGCAGAAGAGTATACACAGACTCTGGGCACCAGCTTGGCAGGCATAGGGAAAGGAGGAGAGGGGAGGGGAAGGAAGGAAGAGAGGGAGGGAAGGAAGGAGGCAGTACTAGGTGGGCTCTCTCTGGGCCCCCATGAGACCAGATTCTGGAGGTTAAAGGCAATGACTTGGAGTCCAGTTTCCTAGCCACTTCGAGGGCTTAGAGGCTAGAGAATGGGGGAGATGATCTAAGGGGAAGAATAGCTACTTAAACAAAGGATCCTCATTCCACCCACCTCCCCCAAAAAATAATATAAGAGGAAACTCCCCCCTGCAGGTCAGAGAAAGACATAAACAGCAGCCTTGACTTGGGCCAGATGCCCAGTATTAACATCAAAGACTGTGCTTCCCACCCTCTTATCCTAGCCCCACCCACCTGCTGCTCTCCTCTCCCTCCTCCTCCACCCTAGGCCAGTGCTGGTGAGGCATCAAGGTGGGTTGGTTCCTAGGTCTAGAGGTCACCTGCATAGACACACCCACCCCCTCATGCCTACAAATGGGTGGTCGTGGCCATACCTAGTCACAAGAACTCAGCCCCTTCCCTGTCAGCCCAAAGCACTTCATCCCTCCTGCACCAATTCCCATCAGGAATGGAAGCAGGAGATCCCAGTAGCCAAGATCCAGTTAGGAGCACCCCAAGCTGGGCAAGGCACATTTCCCCCACCCTCCCCCCCCAGCAGCCAGCCGGGTAATTGGAGCTGAGAGCTGGGGCAGCTGAATGCTGGAGGCATGAATGTCATGGGGCCAAGGCGCTTGCTGCAGATGGCATCATGGGCATAGGGCTTGGGGTCCTCCCTCCCCATTCCCCTCTTTAGAGGCAACAGAGGGGAGCTGCCTGAAAGCCTGGGGAACATCCAGGAGGGAAGAGAATGGTGGAGGGAGAAGGGAAGGCAGGGATGTCCTCCCAGGCACTCCAGGGAGGAGGAGCCCCCGCCCAAGCAGAACTGGCAAAGGCAGAGAGAGAAGGGAGAGGAGGGAGAGGGCTGGAAGTGGGGAGAGAGGGGGAGGGAGAGAGAGAGTGTGAAACTGAGAGAGAGGAAGAGAGGGAGGGGAGAAAGAGGAGAGGGTGAGGGAAAGGGGAGAGGGTGAGAGAAAGAGAGGAGAGAGGGAGGGAGAGCCTGAGAGAGAGGGAAAAGTGGAGAGGGAGAGATGAGGAGAGGGAGAGATGGGGAGAGGAAGAGGGAGAGGGTGGGTGTGCGTGTGACAGAGAGTGAGAGAGACAGCACGCACACCCGCACCAGCGAACAAGTGAATGCAGCTGAATCTCCGGCACACACACAGACACGTGCAGACACACACACACACACACACACACACTCACCCCGCATGCGCAGAGCTGCTTGGCTCCCGGTACCAGTTCCTGCAGCTCTTCAGAGCCCTCCCCAGCCCACACATGCACAAAAACACTCACACATGGATGCGCACACAACACACCCACTCACTGATGTGTACAAAATTGCCGACAGCCACCAAAGCCTCGGGTCCCCCGTGCACCTCCCCCGCCCACATGCCTGGGTAAAAGACAAAATGAAACAGGCAGCTAGGCTCTAGGAGCCAAGAGCTCATCTCTTCCCAAGACGAAGAGGAGGAGGAGGGAAAAGAGATGGACGGCAAAGAAGAGGGGGCTGAGGGCTTGATCTAATCACGTTGCTCATCGCCAGAGCTGGGGGGTGTGGCTGTGCCTTTGGCACTAACCTTCAACTCTCAGCTCCAGGTCCCCACACTAAGTGCCCCACCCCAAAGCTGGGGGAGGACAGCATTTCCTGGGCCCCAATCAGTTCCATCTCACTCCCCAAGTCTACCCAGCAGCGAACTTCTGACCCCTCCTTCTGAGGGAGTTCCCCTTTGGCGGCCCAGCCTTTGCACCGTGGAATAGAGGCAAGGCAGCACCAATGTGAGGACCACATGCACCCAACACACACCGGCTCCAGATGACTCAGTGAGAGCCTGAGAACTGGCTCTCTGGTGTGTCCCACCCTGGAACGTGCCAGGCCTTGGGAAAAGAGTAGGATCCATGGGCACTGCTTACCATGCCAGCATGCAACATTTACTGAGCACAGGTGTGAGACAAGGCCCTTATCCCATGTTGTTATCTAACCCTCACTCTGAGGGAGGCAGGAGCTCAGCCACTAACCAAAGGTTGGAAGTTCAAGTCCACCCAAAAGTGCCTTGGAAGAAAATCTGGTAATCTACTTCCCAAAAATCAGCCACTGAAAATTCTGTGGAGCTCAATTCTATTCTGACACGCATGGGGTCACCCTAAGTCAGAGCTGACTCCACAGTAACTGGTTTGGTTTTACTGATTTTCTTAGTGACGTAGGTATCTCTTCAAAAGATGAAAACTCAAAGCCCAAAGTCACACACTGATGCAGGGCAAAAACCCAGTCTCCCAACTCCAGGCAGTATTCTTTCCATCATGGTCACACTCACCTCCCTCCCTAAGAGGTACAGAAGCGCTCTATGCATCTTTGCAGCCATGAGGACCAGAGGTGAGATTAGCCCACCATTCAAAAGGGCTCCCTAATCCTCCACTACTGGGCATCCCTCGGTGCCCTTGTTTCACCTTGAAGGGGAATAGTTGATAAAAGGGATTTGAAAAGAGAGCATCCTCCTCAGATTGTCGTAGTCAGATTCCCAGAAGGAAGGAGGCAACCCAGGAGAGACTCTGCATCCCAGGTGCTGCACTCACCTCCTTACTGGGTGCCTCAGTTTCTCTCTCCTGCACTAACGCCCTCTCTGTGTGGCAGGGTAGGGGGTATCTGGAATCTGTCAGCCAAGGTTGGATCCTAGTAGGTAGCTAGGATGCTGGGTCCCCAGGAGAGAAAGGGGCTGGAGAGGGAAAAGACCCTGACTTCTCCTCAAGCCAGTGCTGTACTCTATACTCAAGCACAAAGAGGGGTGGGCCTGCTTCCCTGGTTGCTTGTTTCTCTCCTCCATCCTTACTACCTAAGATTTGTCCCAACAGAGATGCAGTGATGGCCATTCACACAAGTGCCCCTAGCTGGTGAGAGGTGCCTCCCAGGCTGAGATGGCAGCAATTCCTTTTAACCAGGTCAAAGGTGAGGTGCAGAAGGGGTGGTGGGGCAGAGGGGCCCCCTTGGGAAGCTGTTCTTTCCATACACTGGCTCTAGGTTGCAAAAACTGATGAGGACGAAGAGGCGCTATGAAGGGCAAGGAAGGTGGAGATTGGGGACCCATTGTCACCCCTATCCCATTCCTGTGATATCTAGGACGTTCAGTTCTCCGGATAGCTTGTCCAAGAAATCTGGGGATCCCAGGCCCACAGGCTCCCTTCTTCATCAGTGCTTGTTAGGTACTCTGGCACTTTTACCAGCATTTTGTATATTCTAACCCATTTCACCCTTAAAAAGCCAAATAAAGTACGTTATCCTCAGTTTACAGATAAGGCAAGGGAGAGGTTAAATCTCTTGCCCAAGGTTATATAGCTAGTAAGTGGCAGAGTTAGGATTCAAACCTAGGCAGTCCAGCACCCCCAAAATCCCTGCTCTTAACCATTATACCATATTACCTGATAGAGAAGCAACACCTTGCTCTTTCATCCAGCTATCAGCTATGTGCTCCTTGTGGCCAAGCCTCAGTTTCCCCTTCTGGCACATGGATTCCTCATGGCATAATCACTACCAGTGATTCCTCATCCAAGTGGGTCAGGGACACAGGGGAGAATGGCCAGACATGTGTGGTGCCCCCTGAGCTCTGGGCTTCCTGCCCCAGGGCCCCCTGCTCAAATTATCTCTCTGGAAGAATTACCCTTCCTGCCCACCCTGGGCTGGTGCCTGCACTCATGGGGGAGTGGACCTCACTCAGTCCTGCACATGGTCTGGCCAGCTAAGGCTGGGCAAAGAGGACACAGCTGTTGGGCATCTTCGAGGTGGGTCTCAGCTGCCAGGGTTGTGGAGAAAAGCCATTGTGAGTCTTGTCATGGACCCAGCTCAGCCAGGTCATGCCAACTCCCACCACTGCCCATGAGGGTCACTGTTTTCTAGTGTGGATTGGTGTGGGAAGAGCCTCCTTACTGGTTTGTTTGAGAGCTAGCTAGGTGCAGCCCATATACCAAGGGCTTCCACAGAGTTGGTGTCCCTTGGCTAAGCCCCCCAGCTTGAAGGGTCAACGTGGGCAGTAGCTGACCTCCCTCCTTCCCCATTCCCAGCCCCTAAAACTGGCTGGCCACAGCTGCAGCATTAAGGAAGTGCAGGATGTCCTGAGCAGCCAGCTGAGCCCCCCACCCCCCACCCCAACCTCTCATTGACCCCAGAGGCAGGGCAGGCGGGGCGCAGGGGTGGAGTTTTCAGTATTAACAACTGGAAAAGTATGGAGAACATCATCGCCAATTACCAGCTCAGAGAGGTGGCTGGGGCAGAAAGAGACAAGGGCAAGGTAGTGACAGGGTGACAGAGTTCCAGACTGGCGGAGGAAGAGAGAGAAGGAGAATCAGACATGGCAAGACAGGGCAACAGAGAGACAGAGAGAAATTCCAAGTCAAAAATACATATCACTCACCCAGACACTCACCAGCATAAGGCCTCCTAAGGAACGCTTCCAAGTTTGGATAGGAGGGCCGAGGTGGGAAAAGGGGCCTGATTCATGGTGGGAGGCAGGAACTCAGCTGGGGGCAAGTGAGAGTTCCCAGGAAAGGCCCAGGCAAATATCCACAGTAGGGGCAGCTAGATCCCCCAGTTTGCTTTTAGGGTGGGGATGACAGCCACTCCCCAGGAGCCAGCTCTCCCCAAGACACTCTCTCCCCCAGCAGTCAGGACAATCCCAGCTGCTAGAAGTCACTGGGCACTGCTTCAGGCCCAAGACTCGGCCCTCTGGAACCCCCCTGACCCCACTCTCTTTCCTCTTGTTTCTCAGTCCTTCCAAAGAAAAAAAAAGAGAAAGAGAGTCCATTCCCTCTAGACTCAGTGGCTGATCCTAGAGGAAGAAAGGAAGAAGACATAGGAGGAAGCTTGAAGGGGAAAAGGCCTGTAACTATGCATCTAGGTGTGTGTCTGACACTGCATGGGCTACAGTGTGTGTACTTGGGGTTGTCCAGCCACAACTGCCAGTGTACACCTGAGACCGTGTGGACCCGGCCTTGTGACTGAGCTCTGCACCTGGGTTGGTGGGATGGTGTGCAAAATAGTACACCTGTGTCTGCAGTTCTCACAATCAATTAACATATATTTACAGGAATTCTTGTGCTAGGCTCTGGGTGGGATCCAGAGCTGTACAAGTGATTCCCCCAGGTGTCTAAGAGCCAGTAGGGGGGTATGACCAGCAATAGAGACTGAGCACATGTTATGCTGAATGTCTGCCTTGCATCATTACGCAGGAAAGCCTTTTCACATGGACGGATTTAATTTTCTTGGGAGCAGGGTTTTGTTATATACAGAACCTCAGAGCCACACAGCAAGAATCCAGGAAAATACTTGTTGCTAAGTTGTGTATACATGTGTTGATGTGTAACTGCGTTTCTCTTTGACTGAGTGACAGCGGCTGTCACGGCAGAAGATGAAGTCTGTGTGACTGGGCTCATGCGTGCGAGCACGTGTGTGCCTGTGAGAGTGACAGGGTCTTTTGTAATTGTGTGGCTGTGTGCAATTGCTCTGTGTGCATGCATGTGTGTGCTAGTGACTTTTTCTGTGTGGGTGACAGTGACTCCTCCTTGCCCCTGTGTGTTACAGCATCTCTGTGTGACCCTGTGCGTGGGTATGTTCATGGTCGCTCTGTGTGCTCGTGGTCTCCCGTGGGTGTGTCCTGCCCGTCTGAGCTCCACAGTGCAGCAGCAGCCTGCCTCTTCCCTTGTCCCTATGTGGGTGTGTCCAGCAGCTCCTGTCCTTGAGTCTGCCTGGGTGTCCCTGGGTATGCATGTGGCTGTCTGTGTGGGCATATCTCTGTGTCTGCATGTCACATTCACTTCCCCCCTCATCTAGGACAACAGCCCCCTTCATCCCTCCCCCTCCCGCCAACACTGGCTTTCCTCCTGTGCCCCCACCCCACCCACTGAGCAGGTGGCTCTCTCCATTTTTCCCCTACCGTCTGCCCCTCCCAGGCCTCTCTTCCACACTGGACAAGGAGGCTCCAGATGAAGGAACACCAGAGACACGTTGCAAGAAGGGGAAACACACACAACACAGGTCCCTTCCTCCCTCTCTCTCCATAGCTGCAACTCTCTTAATTAGAGACCCTCAAGCACAACCGTCAGTCACACACTTTTCCCCCTCAGACGCGTTTTTTGCAATTAGGAGTGTTGCAACCAGAGAACCATGCTGAATTGGAGAGCCGGGTGGAGTGGGAGGGGGAACTTCCCTCTCCCCAGGCCCGTGCAAGACCACCCCCCCACCACACACTGCACTCCTGCTGCCCTCCGCAGCCAGAGGTAGCTTTGCAAAGGCCACAGGGCCTCAGAGGATAGGGGTGGGGGCTGGGGGGGCAGGCCTCCGGCGCACCGTAAACAAACCGCGGCGCGGCGGGCGGGGGAGCTCCGGCCGGCCGGCAGCGGGTCCCGGCCCGGGAATGCGCAGCAGACTGGCCGGACAGAGGCCGGGCGGGCCCTCGAGGGGGAGGCCCGGACGCCATCTCCACTGACGAACCCCGGAGGCCCACCGAGCTCCTCGCAATATCTCCCTTCCCCAGGGCGTAAGTTGCAAGCGCCAGGGCTGTGACAGGGTCAGTGGGGCGCCAGGGGAGGCGGAGGCTGGCAAACGGACCCCCTGGGCGCCCCCGGCCCGCCGGGGAGCTGGCCTTAGAGCCCCGCGGCTTTGCATAATCAATCGCGATGCATTTGCATATTAATGCCCCCTCGCTCCCTCCCCCTTACCTCGGCGTGGCGCGCTGGACCAGGCTGGGCTGCGACGCTGGGGTCTCAGCGCCCCGAGCCGGGGGCGACCATGGGGGGCCGGTGGGGCCCGGCCGCCCGCCTCCTGCGCCCGGGTGTGAGTGCGAGTGAGCGCGGGGGGGCGGGGG
>NW_006921672.1:8388858-8490346 GCF_000298275.1 Orycteropus afer afer | reverse complement strand
GACGCGCCCTCCCCACTCCAGGCGGCTCCTGCAGGAATGGTACTTTGCTGACATATTTTGGAAAAGATGTCATTTAAAAATTTGCTTTTGCTTGGGGAGTTGGGGTTTTCGGGTTTAAGGGGACGAGAAGAGGTTACCAACGAGCCGCCTGCACCTTGTAAATCGGGGGAGAAAGTCTAAATACCAAACGCTTGAAGGTTTCGAGTTTGTTTCAGAGTTCGAGTCCCTTCTCTGCCAGTACCTCACTGTGTGACCTTGAGCGAATCACCAGCGCTCTCGAGGCTCAGCTTCCTCACCTCAAATGAGAAGGTTGGCGGGTGACCCCTGAGGTTCTCTTAACTTCAAACATCTTTCAGGGGTTGTCAGCACATTTCACCAGTAGCTCCCTCCCCTCTCATTTCTAACATCACCAATCAGCCGCCTCCCCTTTGAAATGTCACCCTTCTCCAATATATACTCTTTCTGTTTCTGTCACCACCCTTTTCCCCAACAATCTGCCCCCGCTACTGAGCTTGGAGGGGGCAACACTTGCCATATCCCCTCAACTCTCGGTTTGATAGGGGTGATATTTTCTTCCATGTCTGCCCCCACTAAAATTCAAGGGGTAGCAGGGCCATTCGGGTGGGCTGTATAAATGAGGACCCCCTTTCCCAAAGGAGAGGTCGCCATCGTGCCAACCTCACCCCCCATCCACACACACACACCTGCATTCATGGACATAAAACCAACCCAAGTGACGCCAAAGCCCCTTTCATCTCCGGATCTCCCAGAGCCAGGCAGAGCTCTAATTACCCCAGCAGCCCCCCCCCCCCCCCCCCGCTCTGCCGGTTCCCCCGCTGTCATTAGGCCAGTTTTACCAGCGGGGGCCACAACCTTCCCACGGCTCCTGGGGTGGGGCCCTGTCTCCACAGTCTGCATTTGTGGAGGGGTGTGTGTGTATGCTAGGGGGAGCCGCTTTGTTCATGTCATCGCTCAGTTTGTACTGAGCGAAATCACTTGCTGGGGTGGGGTTCTATTGCCCAGCGAACCAGGCTGCCCTCAATCATCTTGGTCTCCTCTGCCTGCATCCTCAGCTCTGTTGGAGCCACTTCTCTTACAAGGGGTATTGAGGTTCACAATTCATGAGGAAGAGGAGGGTCCCTCTCTCGGGGCCCCTGAGGCCATGGGGATGAGGACAGCTTGGATGGCACCCGTGGGGTGCAGAGCGGATGGCAGTGATAAGGGGCTGTGCAGTAGGTGACAGGAGCCTGCAGTGTGCATGCAGTGGCAGCTGCAGCGTGCAGAGTCAGCACACAGTGATTGAACCTGTAGGTTCAGTCTGGGCTCACAGTGGACACGCAACAGCTGCAGTGTGAGGCCAGAGGCTGCAGCGTGCAGAGTCAGCATGCACTGGGATTGCAATGTGCAGTGCGAGGTGCACTGAGGGTGGCTGGCTGCCAGTCCAGTCGCTGCCACCTCGGTGATCAGGTTTGGCTGAAACCCTGGGGAATAAGGCTGCAATGAGCAGCACTCAGGATGTGTGCTCCACCCTGTATGGAAATCATCCCTTAGGACTGGGCTGCCTGGGGATTGGGAGCAAATCCCAGCCCATGAGACACACTGGTATTCTGCAGTGAGCTTGGCAGAACCACGGGGAGATGGAGAGTCCCCGGGAATAATCTGGATTAGGGCTGGGTTGATGGGGTGCAAAGGGAAAGATGAAAGTGCAATGGTTTGGTTTCCCCTCCATCTTGATTTTTTTCCCCACAAAGTGCCTACAGATACAGGGTGGGGGAGACTCTTTGAAATCCTACAGCCATGAAATAGAAAGTGAAGGGCCTCCTGATTAACCTTTTTTTTTTTCCTATTTCAAGGCAGAGTGGAGCACCTTGAACTCAAAGACAAGAGCTCCTCCTTTCCATCTTCTTACCTCTCTTTCTCTCTCTCTCCTTGGTTCTTAACATGGGCTGGTGATAGACCTAGACAAGGGCAGAGTAAAGCGCAACCAGCTGGGAAGCAGACATCTTTGCTAGGTGCCAAGATCCGGCCCAGGCCTGGCCTTACAGCCCCTGCCCCTGTGTTGTGCCACCTTTCTTCCCACCTCACTCACCCTATACACCCGCATTTCTTGAGGCTTTCAGCTCTTCTTGGATTCCATTCATCCCCAGCTCCCACTCCTCCTGACTATGAAACCCTCTCCTGGGCTGTGTTGGCATTATCCCCTCCCATCCCTCTCTTCTGCTTCATAGCAGGCCTGTGGAAAGAGAGGGAGGGTGGGTCACAAGTGAGGATGGATAGGAACCCTCCAAAGGGAGGGTTGTCTAGCAGCCCCCTCCCTCTTAGATTTTGGTTGCCAAGGAGGCAGCAGGAACAGCCTGTTCTCTGGGCTCCCATTAGAGCAACCGTGCCCAGCCCCCTCCCTCCTTCTTTCTCGCCTTCCTTCCCTCCTTCTTTTTCTCCCAGACTGTTGCTAGGAAGCACCCCAAGATTTCTCGAGGGTCCCACCCCTAGAGACCAGGGGCTCCAGCTATCTTTCTGAATAGCTTTTCCTAAAAGCCTAGCAGCCATGATTCCACACAGCATCCTCTACTCCTGCTCAAAAGTTCCCATACCCCAAGCAGTTTGGGGGGTGGCAGATCTTTTGCTAGCTTGCCTTGAAACCAGCTCTGTGGTCTCAGCCTTGGCAATTCTTCTCTCTCATCTTATATCAACCTCTTAGGCTCTGGGTGATGTCAACAAGTGATGAGGTGTCCAGTGGCTCTGGGAACACAGCCCCACTCATTGGGGTGAACTGGAAAGACAGCAGAAGAAACTGAAGCACCACCAGCTAAGAGAACCTAAACCTGTTGTCTCTTCCCCTTAGAGATGTCCCAGTCAATAAAAGATAGTGAAAATGGAGGAGAGAAAAGCCATGGTGTGGGGGGAGTTGACCGTGGAAATGAACAAGCAGTTACTCTCAAAAGAGTAAAGCAGCCACTTAATTCCCTCTTAATCAATCTCTTTTGTCTCATCGTATAACTGGTTATGGGTCACAAAAAGCTAGGGAAGACCTGGCTGAGCCTTGCTTTTGGTAGCTGAAGTAAGAAGTGGAAGAAGAAGCTGACACCTTCCCCAGGCTGTCTTTCAGGATTTCTCTTACCTTTAGTCATTCATTTGACACATATTTTTTTGGGCATTTAATGTGTCAGGGATTGACCTAAACTTTCCCAGCTTCTGGTTTCACTTTCCCTTGGAGCCCCCTCATTGCTGCCTTTGCCAGCAAGAGAGAGGAGCTGAGAGTCAGGCTCCTTTACCAGCCTAGCTTGGGGTTGACATCCTGCCTCCCTCCCATGGGAGCTGAAGGGGTGTATGGGAGGATCTGGTGTTGAGGCAGAGTATATGTGAGGTAGAGTAGCACTCAGAGCCTGGTGCAAGGAAAATGGCACGCAGACCGCCTTTCCCTGATACCATCCAGGCCTCAGGATCACAGTACCACTATTCCTTTTGGTGCTGGGGGTACAGAGAAGGAAGGTATCCTCCAGGGTGTCAGAAAGGAAACTATTCCAAATATTCGTTCAAATTCTGCCTTTCACTCACTGCATGGCCAGTTTCTTTCTGGACCTCTTGTAAGGGTAATGGGAAGACAGGGACTGGGAGCAGTCGGGGGATAAAGGGGCTGTCCCTGAGGTGGGGCCACCTTGTAGGCTTCTTTTCCATCATCTTCTCCCTCACATAGATAGAAAGCAGGGATTTTGATTTTGGGACTGGTGGGGGGCAAGGAACCAGTTTGGAGCCAGCTGTGCACAAGTATATGGGATAGATTATTTCCCTATGTACTTACTAACGGTTAACTCCCTACAGTAGAGGGACCCGGGCAGGCTTCCAAAGAAAGAGCTCTCAGTTAGGGCAGGGGAATGACTCAGTTTCCCTGTGGGAAATCTTCTGTGTCTTGTATGTGTGCCAAGTATTTCAGTCTTTCTGGACTTTTGCATCTGGACTCTTACCACTTTTCCTTATGCCCCTTTCTAGCCTAGATAAGAAGTGTCCCCTTCCTTTTTGGTACTAAAAACCCAGTTCCTCACAGCCTCTTCACCCACCCCAAGGACCCATTCTAGTCTAGCTTTTTTTCAGTCACTGCTCCAGATTTTGCTATGTCACTGCCCGGCTGGCTTCTGCCTGTTTCTCTTTTATGGGCAGACCCCTTCCCCAGTCAGTTCAGCCAATGGGATGAAAAGATGGGAAAGCAGACATAGGATTCAGCCCCATATCTGTGTTGAATCGGAAGAAATGGGCAGCAAAAGCAAATGGAGTAAGTAGTTGGGATTTTTAAGAGGGGCTGTAGGGAGCCTTTCCTTGTACACCTTAAGGGAATGTCAGCATCTCTTCTCTCACTCTCTGGAAGATTATCAAGGAATCTAGTCCTTGTGGTAGGCAAGTCAGGGAGCTCAAGAGAGTCCCTAGGAAAACATTGGGGAGGTGGTATACGGAAAGACTGTGATCTTTACAGATTGGAGAACCAAGAGGGAAAAATAGAGAAATTAAAAATGGCTCTTGCCCAGACTACCAAAACCCACTGCCATGGAGTCAATTCCAACTCACAGTGACTCTATAGAACAGACTAGAACTGCCCCATAGGGTTTCCAAGGCTGTAAATTTTTGTGGAAGCAGACTGCCACATCTTTCCCTCCAGAGCAGTGCTTTTGGTTAACAGTCAAGCATTGAACCACTGTGCCACCAGGGCTCCTTTGCTCAGAGCTAAGCCATTCCTTATACATAGGAGTGCACTCCTTGGGAATATTCTTCCAAGCCTATAGAAAAGGTTGCTGGTGAGAGATGGGGGGACACGGAAGACAGAAGTCTTGACTACATAAGCCACCTCCTTATTACCATAAACTGGGTAGGAGGCACCCCCCTAGAAGTCTGCTAGGGTTTCTGCCAGAAAGGGATGGTTTGAGCTCAGGTTATCACTATCTTCAGGGCCCAAATATTCACCTCTCCCATGTAGACCCAATACCCACTTACTCAGTCAGGAGCACTCACAAAGTTGACAGCTTCTCTTCAAGAGAGCCACTTTGGGCCATGAGGAATGGGAAGGAGGAATGGAAGGTCCAGGAACAGCTCAAAGTGGGGATCCCTAGGCTGCTGTAACAGGAAAGGAATGAGAGGAGGGGTGCAGGCAAAGGTAGAAGGAGAGGCCTGGAAGGAAAATGGAGGCCAGACACATGAGAGACTGAAGAGAAACAGGAGTTGTGCTGGCCTCCAGTGTAGTGTGTGTGGCTGAAGGGAGTCTGGAGGTTAAATGTGAAGGGTCTGGGTTCTCCCTCCTTCCTACTTGGGAAGTTTGGCTACACATATTGGACGGCTATTTTGTATAAACGTTATTCCCCGCTGGTGTCACTTAGGCAGGCACAGAGGGAGCAGATTGGAGGCAGATGTGGATGGGTGTACAGGGAAGGAGAAAGACCATGGTGCACTCTCTGAGGAAACAGGAGTCTTTGCACTCCTTTTTAGACTATGCTACAGATACCCAGAATCCTGTACTCTCTGCTCAAATAGCCACACACTTACTTCCAGGGCCTGAATGGGCTCCTTCCCCAGATTCATTCTCCTGAGGACTGCTTTTGCCACTCAAAGTGTGGCCAAAGGACAGTTATTGGGGAGTATGGACGGATCTTCGACATGCTGGCTCCTCAGGGTCTGAGATAGGAGAGGGGGAGCACTGGCTCAGGGCCTCCATGCCTATTTGTTTACCCTCTTTCTCTCTCTTTCAAAAATTGTGATTTGGGTGAAAGTTTGCAGAGCAAATTCATTTTCCACTCAACAGTTCATACATGTTTTGTTTCACGACATCGATTGAAATCCCAATAATATAATAGTTCTCTTCCCGCTTTCCATGCTTATTCTTGTTCCTGCTTGTAAATGTTAGGGACAGACCTGTCTATGGGGTAGGGCAGAGATGAGGACTGTTTACAAGGAGGCTCAGACATTGGGGTCAGAAGCGGGTAGGGGGTAGCGTTTGCTTTTGGGCTTCTCGCTGGGGGATGGGGTGGGGGCTGGGAAAGAATGACTAAAGCCGGAAGGCCTGATGTACTCATGGCTCCTTTGGGTAAATGAGATATCAACATTAAAAAATAAGAATAATAAACTTTATTTTAGAATAGTTTTAGATTTATAGAAAAATTGCAAGAATAGAACAGAGGGTTCCTATATACCTCACACCCAGTTTCCCCTATTACTAACATATTCCCTTATTACTAACAATAGTATGATATATTTGTTCCAGTTAATGAGTTAAAATTGATACATTATTATTAACTGAAGTCCATGGTTTATTCATACTGCCTTTTATCTGTTGTCTTTTTTCTGTTCCAGGATCATAACCAGGATACATTACATTTAATTGTCAGGTCTCTTGCCCCTCTTAACTGTGGCAGTTTCTCAGATGTCCCTTGTTTTTGAACTCAGCCTTCTTCCTTACCGGCCTCCTTAGTTCCCCTTGTATTCAAACAGTATACTGGCTGGAGAATCTTAGAGGACAGATGTGGGGGATGAAGTAGTAGCTGTGTGTGCAACAGACCAAATCTCAGTACTGCTTCCGAACCATGGCAGCCCTAGGGGCTTCCACCAAACCCACTGCCCTGGAGTCCATCCTGACTCAGCCACCCTATAACACAGAGTAGAACTGCCCATAGGATTTTCAAGGCTGTAAATCTTTCCGGAAGCACACTGTCTCATCTTTCTCCCACAGAGCCGATGGTGGGTTCAAACCGTCCACCTTTCCGGTAGCAGTTGAGCTATTTAACTACTTCGCCACCAAGACTCCTTCTTAGGAGTTTGGAACAAAAAAAAGTCCAGGAAAGAGAAAGAACGTATTGCTGATTGTCACACACTGGCTGTGCTTATTATAAAACTAGGGGGTAATGAAAGGGTGTCAGAATTTAAATACCCGGTCAACAGTGACGTCATTGGGCGACGCCTGACTAAAACCGCCTTTCAAGAGTCTGCCTCTACCCTTCCCCGCCCCCGCGATGCCCCAGCTCCTAGATGTGCTTCTTAAAGAAGAGCAACAATGCAGGCTGACTAGATTAGTCCTTTAGTTTCCTCTGTATGAATCGACCGTACCAGAACGGGCTTGAGTAGACCAGACAACTGAATTCCCCGTCCTAGGAACTACAATTCCCAGAAGACATCGTAGTGGGGCTTATCACTTACTGTATTCCTATTGGTTTATGCTTGTTACTCCTTTCCAATAGGAAACGAACTCTTTGCCAAGTGTCAAAATGGCGCTATCTAGGCTGTAGAACTAGGTTGTCCGGTAGGCTTAAATTTGGGGCGATGGTGGATGAAAAGGAAACAGGGAATTATAGTTTCAGGGTTGGGGAAGGTGGGAGAAATGTGGGAGGAAAAGGTGGATTTGAGGTGGTAGTGGCTGAGGGATGAAGCCGGCGTAATTAGGCAACTGGAACTGGCTTAACCCTTTGCCGCCCTGTTTTTAGTTTTTGTATTATGCCTCTTGACACCCTCTTCTTAGTGCCCCAAGGAAGTTGGATTCTGGAGAGAAGAGAGTGACAGGATCCCTGTCTTTTCCCCTTCCCTTTTTTCCTTCTGGTTCTTCTGCTTCCCTTAGATCTTCCTGTATGTCCTCCATTCCTTTCAACTCTGCCTTTTCCTCACAACGTCGTCTCCCCTTCTGTAGCTCGATTTTTCCCTCCTCAAAGCTGGCGGCTACCGGCATCGCCTCCTTAGAGTGAAATCATGAAGGTCGTTAACCTAAAGCAAGCCATTTTGCAAGCCTGGAAGGAACGATGGAGTGACTACCAATGGGCAATCAACATGAAGAAATTCTTTCCTAAAGGAGCCACTTGGGACATTCTCAACCTGGCAGGTCTGAAGTGAAATGGGAAAGAAGGAAGGGAGGGATAAACCCAGAAAAGTTGTAACCACTCAATCTTTGTTCTTCCCCATGCAGAAGCACTGCTGGAGCAGGCCATGATTGGACCATCTCCCAACCCTCTCATCCTATCCTACCTGAAGTATGCCATTAGCTCCCAGGTAAACTGCCCCATCTACTCTAAGGAGTGAGAGATTTGAAGGTAGAAAACTCAGAATGCAATTAACAGTTCACACTTTCTAGGGGATTTAATTTTAACAGATTGCTTTTCTGAGCCTCAGTTTTCTCATAAAAATAATTCCGAAGTGAACTAGTTGTTAGAGGAGCTCTGGTGGCACAGTGCCTAAGATATTTGATTGCTAACTGGAAGTTGACAGTTCAAAGGAGAGGGAAGATGGGACAGTCTACTTCTGTAAAGATTTACAGCCTCTGAAATCCAATGGGGGTTGCTATGAGTTGGAATCAACCTGATGGCGGTGAGTTTGGTTTTTAGTTGGTTTTTAGTTATGGAAGGAGCTCTGGTGGTGCAGTAGTTGAAGCATTTGACTGCTAACCTAAAGATGGGTGGTACAAACCCACCAGCAGCTCTGCTGGAGAGAGATGAAGCAGTCTGCATCTGTAAAGATTTATAGCATTGGAAACCATATGGGGCAGTTCTACTCTGTCCTTTATGAGTTGGGATCCACTTGATGGCAGTGCATTTTAGTTGTATGGAGTCCCTGGGTTGCCAGCGGGTTAAGCTGAAAAAGTGTCAGTTTGAACCCATCCAGAGGCATCTCAGAAGACAGCCCTGGCGATCTGCTTCGGAAAGGTCACAGCACACACAGTTGGAATCAACTCAGCAACAACTAACAACAACTAGTTCACTTTCTCTCTCAGTATTTACCAGTGCTAATATGTGCCGGATAGTGTGGTAGCCCCTGGGGATATAGCTGTGAAAAAGACCTTATGTCACACAGCTGATCCCAGTGGGTAATGTTAGCTGCTGTCAGGTTGGCCTCTGACTCACGATGACCCCATGCACAGTAGAATGAAGCACTGTAGACTAAAACCCATGATGGGTTGCTGATTAGACCATTGTGATCCATCGGGTTTTCATTGGCTGATTTTTGGAAGTAGATCCCCAGGCCTTTGTTCCTAGTCTGTTTTAATGTGGAAGTTTTGCTGAAACCTGTCCAGTGTCATAGCAACATGCAAGCCTCTACTGACAGATGGGTGGTTGGTGCACATGAGGTGCATTGGCAAGGAGTATCTGACTCAGGTCTTCCTCGTGGAAGGGAAGAATTTCACCAGTGAACTACCAGTGCCTCTAGTGAAATAAGCAGTCAGTCACAGGGTGAGTTTATGAGATAGGTTAGGGCAGAGTGCTCTGGAAGTTCATGGGAGGAACACCTAATCCAGTCTGAATAATCAGGGAAGGCTCTAGGAATGAAGTGATAATTTAAGCCAAGACCTGAATGTTGAATAGGCGTTAACCAGGCAGATTGATAAGAGAGAAAAAAAAAAATCTTAGGCAAGGTCTGAGAGGCAAAAATCACGTGATGTTTAGGAACTGTAGATAGTTTGGTGTGGCTAGATCAGTGATCCTCTGCCTTTTCACACCCTTTTCATACTCAGGTTACTGAGACCTCACAGAGCTTTTGTTTGTGTGTATTTTATCTGTCCTTGTTTATGATTTTTAAAACTAAAATGGAGATACTCATTAAAAGTAACAAGACTAAACCTATTACATGTTAGTATAAATAACAATGGAAAATAACCATATTTAAAAAAAATGCTCATAAGGAAAGTAACATCGTTTTACAAATTTACAAACTTTAATGTCTGGCTTAATGGAAGACAGCTGGATTCTTCTATCTGCTTCTATGTTCAATCATTGCAGTATGCTATATTGGCTGAATTACATGAAAATGTGGAACCACATATTAGATACTTGGTTTGAAATGGGAGGAGTATTTTAATAAGCTTTTCAGATAACTGGATATTCTTTGATATTACACTAAAATTCTACAGGTGATGTGAAACTGTATCAATGAACTTGTTATACTCTGTTACATTAAAATTCATTAATCTTTGTCTTTCATTTTAAATGGATCTTATATTCATGTGTGTGCTTTTTAACATGACTTTGTTATGTTACTGGATTATTCCAATATTCCAATTATTAGCACATGTCGTTATACAGTATCATTACATGTCATGGAGCCTCTGGGAAACTCCACTGTACAAATGTGAGAGACTAAGCATGAAAAAGGCAAATGACATCTTAGTAATAGTTTGAAAAGAGTTTTGATCTCTCAGACCCCTGGAAGGGGTCTTGGGGACCTCTGAGGGTATCTGGCCCGTACCTTGAGAATATCAAGTTCAAAGAGGAGACTGGTTGAGAGAGAGAGAGATTAGGTCGTAAAGGACCTTCTCTGTCTAAAGAGTTTACACTTTATTCTAGGGCTCAACAGAGCTACACCCACTGACGCTGAGTCAATTACAACAGAATAGAATTGGCTCATAGAGTTTCCACAAATCTTTACAAAAGCAGATTGCTACATTTTTCTCTCACAGAGCAGCTAGTGGATTTGAACTGCTGACCTTTTGGTTAGCAGCCAAATGCTTTAACTATGGGCCACTAGGGCTTCTCTTAGGGCAATGGGTAAGTATTTATTTCAAGGGTTTTGGAAAAATAGTGGGATAGAATTTGCTCTTTTTTTTTTTTTTTTAATTAACATACAGTAAAGTGCCCAGATCTTAAGTTCAGTTCCATGAATTTTAACAATTGTATACCCATGTCACCAACATCCAAAATAAGATATAGAATGTTCCCATTCTCCCAGAAAGTTCCCTTGTGCCCCTTTCCAGTCCATTCCCCCTCCCACAAGCACTAAATAATTTCTTTCACCACACGTTGTTGTTGTTAGGTACCGTCGACTCTGTTCTGAGTCATAGCAACACTGTGTACAACAGAATGAAAATGCCCAGTCCTGCGCTATCTCCAAAATTGTTGCTAACTTTGAGCCTACTGTTAGAGCCCCTGGGTCAATTCATCTCTTTGAGGGTCTTCCTCTTTTTTGCTGACCTTTTTGCTTGACCAGGCATGATGTCACCATAGATTAGTAATGTTTATATTTTGGATTTTAGAATCATATAGTATATACTCAATATATTTTGTCTTTTGTTTAACATAAATATTTTTGAAATTCATCTATGTTGTTGCATGTATCAGTAGTTTATTCTTCTTGCTGAATAGTATTACACAGTAGACGCATAGTTCTTATTTCATTTTTCTTCTTGGCATTGTGTCTGCTTTCTATGTTAGCACATACTGATTCACCTTATTCTTTTCATCTGCTGCATATGTTCCATATGTACTGTAATTTAACAATTTCCCTTGTATGGGCATTTAGGTTATTTATAATTTTTTTAGTTTATAAGCAATGCTAAACCTTATGTTCACCTCTCTGCATATTGGAATATTTCTTTAAGGAAGATACTTAGAATTGCTGGTTTGAAGAGTATACACATATTATGGAAAAGAAAGAGACCTTGTATAAGTAAAGCACTATCAAAGAACAAAGTAGGAGGTCTCACACTCCCGGATCTCAAAACCTACTATACAGCCACAGTAGTCAAAACAGCCTAGTGTTGATACAACAACAGACACATAGACCAGTGGAGTAGAATTGAGAACCTAGAAATAGATACATCGACCTATGGTCAGCTGATTTTTGACAAAGGGCCATTAATTCATTCATTAAATGGAGAAGAGATAGTCTCTTTAACAAATAAATGGTGCTGGCAAAACTGGTTATCTATTTGCAGAAAAATGAAATAAGATCCATACCTCACACCACACACAAAAACTAATTCCAGATGGATCAAAGACTTAAATGTGAAACCAAAAACTATAAAGTTCCTAAAAAAAATAGGGGTAAATTTAGGGACTCTAATATATGGCAAAAATAGATTATCAAGCATAACCCAAAATGCACAAACAGCAGAAGATAAACTAGATAAACTAGATAAACTGGGACCTTCTGAAAATTAAATTTTTATGTGCTTCAAAATAAATCTCCAAAATAGTAAAAAGAGAACCTACAGATTGGAAAAAGAGTACACACATATTAAATTGTAGTAGATCCTGCCAGTTGCCCTTTATGGTGTTTGACAGTATTTCAAACACTGAATAGAATATTTTTAAATTTTCTCCAGAGAAGTGAAATATTACATCTTGTCTTAATATGCATTTCCACAATTGTATAATTGAACATGTTTTTCATATGTTTATTGCCTTTCTGTATATCTTCTGTAAATTACTTATGTACCATATTTTTATGCAAATAACATGCCCCTTCTGCAAATAACACATGCCTTCTGTGTTTGCTTGCCAACCACTCCCTCCCCCAGGAGATATTTTTGTAAAAGTGCTGTGCTGTTTCT
The DNA here is from genome assembly GCF_000298275.1 of Orycteropus afer afer. Taxonomy (NCBI): domain Eukaryota; kingdom Metazoa; phylum Chordata; class Mammalia; order Tubulidentata; family Orycteropodidae; genus Orycteropus; species Orycteropus afer. The sequence goes on along the minus strand of NW_006921672.1, from coordinate 8,478,066 downwards.
TGTTTTTTTTAAACAGAAACTTGTAAAAAAAAAAAAAAAAAAGGGGCTGCGAAGGAAGGGATTGGCAAACAAACCTAGAAGGCGTGTGTTATTTGTGTAAAAATAGGGTATGTTATCTACCCACTTTTCTATTGTTTGCTCATTTTCTCATTGATTTCTTTGTAATAGCTTTACTGAGATATAATTCACATACTGCATGATTCACTCATTTAAAGTGTACAGTTCACTAGTTTCTAGTTGTACAACCATGACCACAATCCATTTTGAACATTTTCATCATCCCAAAAATAATTCTTACTGATTTTTAAGGTCTTTTAGTATAATCTAGCTTGTAATTCATTTTTTTTTTCTTTTTCTTTTTTATTGTGATTTGGGTGAAAATTTACAGAGCAAATTCACTTTCCATACAGCATTTCACATACACTTTGTCTCATGACATTGACCACAGTTTACCACAATGCAACAGCTCTTCTTCCACTTCCTCCCGACAGTCACCTCTTCCCTGTGTCCATCACTCCATGCACCCCTGCCCCCTGAGCTATCTCCCTGTGCATAAATAGCCCATCTTTCTCCCATGATTGTTCTCTCCAAGCAGTGTATTACCTCAGGTAAATGTTCAACTCCTACGCCTGTCTTTTGCTTGGCTGGAAACCACAGGTGTGGGTTCAATTCCAGACCTGAAGGGCAGCTAGGGACCATAGTCTCAGTGGTTCTGCCAGTCTCTATCAGATCAGCAGACCTGGTCCCCCTTTTTTTTTTCCCCCGAATGCTTTTGAGTTTTGTTCCACATTGTTCTCCCTCTCTATCCAGGGTCTCCTACATAGATCCCCCTCCGAGTGGTTGACAGTGGTAGCCGGGCACCATCTAGTTTTTCTTTTCTCATAGTTGTATAGGCTAGCTTGTGATTCTTATTTGTTATGTTTTAAATTTTATTCCTGTCACTTTTTTTTTTTTTTTGCCTTTTGTATGATTTTTTTCTTAGCATGAAGAGATTTTGAATGTTTTTGTTAAATTTATGTATTTTTTTCTTTATGGCTTTTTTCTTGTGTAAAGACTTCTTTGTTTCAAAGATCTAAATATGTTCTCTATTTTCTGCTAACACTTCAATTTTGGTTTTATATTTTCTTTTTTTTTTAGTCTGTCTAGAATTATTGTGGTATGAGGAAATAGATCCAAATTTATTTTTCCAAATAGAAATTGGCCCAGCTACCTTTATTGAATAGACCATTCTTTATCATCTCCTAAGTTCTCATATAGAAAAAAGTTTATTGTTTGACTCTTAGTATGTTTCATCAATCTATTTCTCTTTTTTACACCAGTAACTCACTGTTTTGATTACTATAGCTTTATAGCATGTTTTTATAAAATTTGATTTATGTTGTTGAGAATTTACTTAGCAAAACATATACCAATTCAAGAGTTTCTACTTGTACAATTCAGTGACTTTAATTATCTTTGAATTGTATAACCATTCTTACCCTCCTTTTCTGAGTTGTTCCTCCCCCATTAATAGAAACTCACTACCCCTTAATGTTCCTATATAATCTTTTGAGTTGCTGCTGTCAATTTTGGTCCCATATAGATAGTCCTTAGAAGAATGTAATACTCAAGGCAGACATTTTTAACTAGTTAAGGTAAAGTATTATTTGGTTTTAAGTAGACTTCAGAGGATATTGTTGGTATAAGGATAAAGATTATCTCAGGCCAAGGATTTTGGGGTTATTAATCCAGTATCCATGGATTGAGAAAGTCTGGATTCCATGAAGATTTGAAATTCTGTTCTGCATTTTTCCCCTTTTGATCATCTTTGATATCAAAGATTCTTCTACAGAATCTTTGATCAAAATGTTCATTAATGGTAGTGGAGTACCATCTAGTCCTGGTCTCATGTCAAGGGAGACAGTTGTTCATGGAGGCGATTAGCCACAGATTCCATGTCCTCCTTTTGTTCCTGACTCTCCTTCCTCTGTTGCTGTAGGTGAATAGAGATCAGTTGTTGTACCTTGGATCGCCACGTGTAAGTTAGCAAGAATCCAGGAACTACACAGTGAATTAGGAGTTAGAAAAATAGCCCTAAACACGTGATTAGGCCAAGTAACTGGGATGCTCCATTTTTATATATTTCATATATTTATATATTTTAGTATATTTTCATATGTAATTGAGCAAGTGTTTGCTTACTTATTTTATTTTTCAGAAGTTTCTTGGCTGCTTTCAGGCATTTCCTCTTCTAGATAGATTTTACAATCAACTTACGTTCTTTTAAAAGTGCTGTCTATTTTGATTGAGGTTTCCTTGAGTTTGTAGATTAATTTGGGAAATTTACAGATCAGTTTCAGGGTGGTCATGCACTGTAATTTGAAGAATGAGTTGGAGAGAACTAAGGCTGAGGTAGGGAGACCATTTAGCCTAGGAGTTGGCACACTTTTTAAGTAAGGACCAGATAATAAATAATTTCCTTTGTGGGTTGAAGGTCTCTTTCACAACTACTTAACTCTGTAATTGTAGTGTAATTGCAGCTGTAGACAGTATATGAACAAATGGGCGTGGCTGTGTTTCAATAAAACTTTACAAAAACAAATGATGGGTTGGATTTGGCCTGCAAGCTGTAGTTTTCCAACCCCTAATTTAGGTAATTCAGGTGAGAGATCATGTTGGCATAAACTTAGACAGTGGCAGTAGGAAAAAAAAAGATGAATTTAGTAATAATTTAGGAAGTAGCAGTTAGAAGATGAAGATGGTGAAAGAAAGGAATAAGTAGAAGTAGAATAGGACTGTAGCATTGACATATGCATGAGGGGTGAGATGACATGTTTGATTTTGGCTTTGTTAAATTTAAGGCGCCTGAGTGGGCTGTCAAAGGGAAGATACTCAGTAGGCAGTTGACCATACATATCTAGACTAAGAAGGGTAAGTCTGGACTGGAGATACTGATTTAAGAGTCATCAGTTTCAGATGGTAATTGAAACTGAGGGCCTGGGTGAGATTGCCCAGAGAGAGTAGAGAATGAGCCAAGAAGTGATTGGAGCTAAATTCCTGAGGAACCAATCATATTTACAGAACACATTGTAGGAAGAGAATTCCTCATAGGAGTCTGAAAAGAAGGAAGAGAAGGTTGAAGAATGAGGGACTGTTTTTGTGGTGTCAGATGCTGTCAAGAGGTGAGGTAAGATCAGGATGGAGAACTATCCATTGAGTTTAACAATCAGGGTTTGTTGATAACGTTAGTGAGCTGATTCTTGGGGTCCTGGGGACTGGAGGGCATGAAGAGCAAACGGAAGGTAGAGAAGTAGAGACGGTGAGTGCAGAGAATGCTCTTATCTGTGAAGAGCAGGGGGAGAGGGTGAGGGTTCATGGAAATGTGGAGTCTGTGAGACATTCTTTTAAAAACAGAAGAATCTTGAGATGCATAAACTGTTGGGAAAAGCATGAGGGAAAAAGAGGCTGAAGAAACGGTGAGAGAGAAATAAAAGCACACACGAAAGACCTTTGTGGCCTGCAAATTGCCATGCAAAGTTAGTAACTTCCTCTAGTCAGGAGGCTCTTTGGTCCAGTGTTGTGCATGCAGAGGACACTTAGGAGGAGTTAGGGGTGTTGAATATGAAGAAGAGCAGAGAGGATTAGGGAGCAGCTGTAGCATCACTGTCAGGGACGCTGGGTCTGAGTGAGGCATGTGCTGTGGGCCACACAGATGGTCTCTACCTCTGGGGGCTTGTAGTGCTTTAGAGCTTGTATGTTGATAGAAATATTAACTCTGGAATAGGTTGAATCCTGCCTGCTGTGAAAAACAGCACACCATGTGGAAAGTATTTTTAGGTCCCTGGAGTAGCAGTGCTTTATTGAGACAGTTAACAAAAATTTACTTAACAAGATTCTGAATGTGAAGACCAGAAATTCATTGGAACTAATGTAACTCCTCAGAACATACAGAATTTGAGGTTTCTATTCTGGTAGTTTGGGGGTCAGTTTCTAGTGGGAGCCTGTGGTATAGTGGTTGAAGCAGTAGACTGCTAACCAAAAGGTCAACAGTGTGAATCTACCAGCTGTTCCATGAGAGAAAGATGTGGCAGTCTCCTGTAAAGATTTGCAGTTTTGGAAACCTTATGGGGCAGTTCTACTCTGTCCTAGTCACTATGAGTCTAAATGCACCTCATGGCAGTGAGTTTGGGTTTGGTTTTTTTGTTTTGTTTTGTTTTTAGTGGGAACATTCAACTCCCCCTACAGGTTGCTATCCAACAAGGTTCAGTTCTCTGCCAAGATCTCACTATGGGGACATCAGTTATAAATAAGCAAACACTGCCCTGGAACGTTACGGTCATCCTGCCTGGGCAGGCTCCCAACTCTCTGATGACTGTCAGACACGAGCTCCAGCTTCACAGTGTATCCCGCTGATGGTGGTGCTAAACAGTGATTGTATATTTAAGTCTGTGTTTTGCTCCTGTTCATCCAAGAATACTGGTTAAAGATGTCTGAACAGAGAGCAGTCCGTTTACTTGATGAAGAAACTATACATGGAATTGTTGTGTATGTAAAATTTACCATTCTGAGCTCATCGGGGCTGGCTTAGCTTTCTTCTTAAAGCTTTGGGGACTGCCACTCCTCTAGCAGAGATGGCCCAGCAGGCTGGTGATTATGCTGACAGTTTCTGTCATTGTATTCTGCTTTTCTGTTTTGGTGTATTTTGTCTCTGATTTTGAGTGCACCATACCCACCAGCCACTCCTCGGAAGGAAGGTTGGGCGATCCTACTTCCGTAGTGATACTGCCTCGGAAACCCAAGGAGGGGTCGCTATGAGTCGGGGCCGACTCGACGGCAAACAATAACAACAACAACAACAACATCATAACTATTTTATGTAGTATTACTCATAGTCAACAGCATGTGATAATTATGGATAACAGTATGAAGAATAGGAATTCCAGAACACTTAATTGTGCTCATGAGGAACGTGTACATTGACCAAGAGGCAGTCGTTCAAACAGAACAAGAGGATACTGTGTGCTTTTAATCAGGAAAGGTGCGTGTTAGGGTTGTATCCTTTCACTATACTTACTCAATCTATGTTCTGAGCAAACAATCTGAGAAGCTGGACTATATGAAGAAGATATTGGAGAAGACTCATTAACAGTCTATGATATGCAAATGATACAACCTTGCTGGCTGAAAATGAAGAGGACTTAAAAGCACTTACTGATGAGGATCAAAGACTACAGCCTTCAGTATGGACTATACCTCAACATAAAGAAAACAAAAATCCTCACAACTGGACCAATAAGCAACCTCATGATAAATGGAGAAAAGATTGAGGTTGTCAAGGATTTCATTTTGCTTGGATCCACAATCAATGCCCATGGAAGCTTCTTGTTGTTATGTGCCGTTGAGTCATACCTGACTCATAGCGACCCCTCCTTGGGTTTCTGAGGTGATATCACTACAGAAGTAGATTGCCCCACCTTCCTTCCAAGGAGTGGCTAGTGGGTTTGAACCACCAGCCTTCTGGTTAGCAGTCAAGTGCCTTAGGCACTGTGCTACCAGAGCTCCTGCCCATAGAAGCAGCAGTCAAGAAATCAGATGTTGTATTGTATTGGGCAGATCTGCTGCAAAAGATCTCTTTAAAGTGTTAAAGGGCAAAGATGTCACTTTGAAGACTAAAATGAGCCAGACCCAAGCCATGGAATTTTCAATAGTCTCATATGCATGTGAGAACTGGACAATGCATAAAGGAGACTGCAGAATTGATGCGTTTGAATTGTGGTGTTGGCAAAGAATATTGAATGTATCATGGACTGCCAGAAGAATGAACAAATCTGTCTTCAAGGAGTGTGGTAGTTAAGGTTGTAGCTGGGCCTGGTTTTGAGTGGCTGGATAGCTGAATGTATTTATTCCCTATGATGGGACTGGTAATCAGCTCCATAGTGGAATCTATTGTGAGCAGATGAGTAGCTGCTTTAGGGATGTGGTCTGCTCCCAGTGTATAAGAAGATGCTTTGAGAAAGACTTGAGGGCTTTTTTTTTTTTTTGGCACATCTAGATCTTGCCTTTGGCTGAGTCATCAGTGAGTGGCCTGCCATGTTGTCTGCCGATTTGGGGACTGTTTTTGGACTTGAACTAATGGCCTGCCATGTTGCTTGATAGTCTTTGGACTGTACCATTTTACTTGTTGACCTTGGGTTTGTCAGCCTCAGCAGTTAGCAGCTGCATGAGTTAAGAGATGCCTCCAGCTCCATTGGGCTGGGAACAAAGAGGCAGAGCTGAAACCCAAGGTCAAGGGGCTTTCACCCAGCCCCTAGAGCTGGCACTTTGAACTCGGACTTCTAGCTTCCTAAACTGTAAGAGAACAAATACATGTTTGTTAATGCCATCCATTTGTGGTATTTCTCTTATAGCAGCACTAGAGAATCAAAACAAGGAAGTACAGCTGGAATGTTTCTTAGATGCAAGAATGACCAGGCTCTGTTTCTCATTCTTTGGTCATGTCAGAAGGGACCAATTTCTGGAGAAGGATACCATGCTTGGTAAAGAAGAGGGGAAGACTCCCAACAAGATGGATTGACACAGTGGCTGTGACGATGGACTCAAGCATAGCAACAGTTGTGAGGATGGCGGAGGATTGGACAGTGTTTCGTTCTGTTGTATACAGGGTTGCTGTGAGTTGGAATGGGATCAATGGCACCTAACAACAACTATATATATATATATATACACACACACACACATATATATATATAAATATAAAAATATGACAAAATATTTTCTGGAAGGTTTAATTTTGTCAGGGCAAATTATTTTTTTCTTTTGAAATAGATCTCCAATCTGCTGATGATGATGAATAGATTTTACTAACAAATTTTTTTCAAGATAAAGTTTTTCAGAATTCGTTTAGTTAATAACTGGAAAACCCACTGTCATTGAGTCCATTCCAACTCATAGTGACCCTATAGGACAGAGTAGAACTGCCCATAGGGTTTCCAAGGCTGTAAATCTTTATAGAAACAGACTGCCTTACCTTTCTGACACGGAGCAGCTAGTTGGTTTGAACCCCTGACTTTATGGTTAGCAGCCAAGTGCCTTAACCACTACACCACTAGGGCTCCTTACTTAGTTAATAGACTTTATCAATTCAAAGCAATAAAAACCTACTGCAAGCCTACTATTAGCCGGTACTTGGGTTAGGTACTAGAGAAACATAGATTCAACAGTATTTCTGTCTTCAGGGAGCTCACCATTCAGGTAGAATCTCCTAAGGTGTATTTTAGAAATAGTCAAGTCAGATTCCTTGTTCAGATAAGCTGAAAAGCGTTGCTTGCTTTATTTTCCATTCATCATAGAGATTTTCATTATATACAACTCTGTTATGGCTTTGAGAAGTCCTGCAATTAAAAAAAGCTCAGTTGCAAATGGTTAAAATGCTTGGCTGCTAACCAAAAAGTTGGAGGCTTAAGATCCACCTACAAGCACTCAGAAGAAAGGCCTGGTCATCTAGTTTTGAAAATCAGCTATTGAAAACCCTTTGGACCACAGTTGTTCTCTTACACATGGGATCATCATGAGTCAGAATCAGCCTGATGGCAATTGATTTTTGGTCTGTTTGTTTAATCCCATGTTTCTCAAGTTCATTTCACAGAGAAGCTGTGTGTGTGTTTGTGTAAAATTTTTTGACAGCCTAAGGAACCTTGGAACAGTGTGGTCCAGTAAAGCTTTCTGCAGTGATAGAAATGTTCTGTATCTGTGCTATCCAGTTCAGGAGCTGTTAGCCACATGTGGCTTTGGGGTACTTGAAATGTGGCTAGTATGACCAAGGAACTGAATTTTTAATTTTCTTTCATTTTAATTAATTTAAATTAAAGCAGCCACATGTGGTTAGTGACTTCCCTGTTGGACAGCGAAGCTTTGGAAGGTACTTTGGAAAATGTTGATCTAAGGGTGTGTTTTATTTATTCATTCTATAAACATTATCAACTTTGTAGCAGTAAGAAACAAAGAGCCCCTGTCCTCAAGGAGCTCCTAATTCAATGGGGGTGACAGGCACTGCTACATGTGGTGAATGTAATGATGGCTATAAAGGGATTGCTTGGAGCACAGAGGGAGGATTTCAGCTTTGGGCGGGATGCCGGAGTGGGAATTGATCAGGGAAGGTGTCCTGGAGGAGATACAGTAAGCCCTAGGGAATAAGTAAGAGTTTGTATAATGAAATTCACTGCCTTGAAATGTTCAGTGCAGGAAATATTTGTCTCTAGTTCTTACCTGAATAAAAATCACTCTTCTGGAGTCTGATAGAAGAGGGATTGGGGACGATGCATAGTGCTCCTGTCTCTCTGGATGAGTGGAGGAGGCCTCTTGGAGGGGCTGAGGGTACAGAGGAGCTGCAGCAACTTTAAGCCTCAGTGTTGGCTCCTCTCTGCTGTGGGTTCTAATAATCTGAACACTACTCAAGCCAGTGCTTTGTCTTTCTTCCTTCCCTCCAGATGGTGTCCTACTCCTCTGTCCTCACAGCTATCAGTAAGGTATGACCGTAGCCCCTCATGGGCTAGGTGTGGGGAGGGGGATAGAGGTAGGAAGGTGAAGGACAAGGGCCTTGCCTCCATGCCTGCTCTAGTCTCTGGCTGGGATTACTGGCCTTCCATTGGAAGGAGGGGGATCATGGAAAGAGGGAGTTGGCAGTTAGGAACTGATTTCTAATGTCAAAAGGATGCTGAGTCTGAAACTTGGAAGAAAGCTGAGCAGGAATCCTGAGCTGTATCATCTGCCTCATGTGAGACTGCAGGGCTGGCTGGGACTTTCCATAGCATCTCTATTATTCTTTCTACAGTTTGATGACTTTTCCCGAGACCTGTGTGTCCAAGCATTGCTGGACATCATGGACATGTTCTGTGATCGACTGAGGTAATTCAAATTTATTAGAATGAAATTAATTAAAATAGGGCTGAGGAGGCTTTCAACCATCCAGCATTGTCTTAGTGAGGGAAGAAACCTGTAGCACATAGACTGAGACCGATTCTGTGGGTTTCCACATTTCCACTTCCCATCTGCCCAGCCCCATTCTTTTCAGCTGATTCCCTTAGGATAGATGACCTCTACTCTGTTTGAAGTAGCCCATTTGAAATCTTGTCCAGTAGAAACAGATTGGACTGGGTCTTCCCTGGAGCTTTGCTAGGGGAGTGCCAGGGATGGGGGTTGAGAGTGGGAGATCTAGGTGTTGGTCAGATTTCAGCTGGCAGAGCAGAGACAGATTTTGCATCCTTTCCTGGTAGCTGTCATGGCAAAGCTGAAGAATGCATTGGGCTGTGCCGAGCCCTTCTCAGCGCCCTCCACTGGCTGCTGCGCTGCACTGCAGCCTCTGCAGAGCGCCTCCGGGAGGGGCTGGAGGCTGGAGCCCCAGCTGCAGGGGAGAAGCAGCTGGCCATGTGCCTTCAGCGCCTGGAGAAGACTCTCAGCAGCACCAAGAACCGGGCCCTACTCCACATTGCCAAGCTCGAGGAGGCCTGTATGTGCCCTGAGCCCCGTGAGCCCCACCTGTCACTGTTCCCATAGCTGGTTCTTTAACTGAGAGGGGAAAGGCAGGATGCCATCCCACTTCTTTCCAGGAGGATCTGAAATCATCCCACTTCCTTTTTTTTCTCCCCATAAGCATTGCATACATCCCAGGGACTTGGGCAGGGTGGCACCAGAGCCAATCAACCAACAGGTATTTACTGAGCATTGTTGTATGCCCAGCACTGTGCCAGGTGCTAGGGGCGGGGGGTGGGGGGCTACCAAAGAAGCATGTGGCAGGTTCCTGCCCTCAACAAGCTACTAGTTGGGGAGCAAGACAAGTACATAGTAAACATGGAAAAATGGAGAGGACAGGACAGGCACACAGGCCCTCCTTGTGGTTGTCTCCATATTACTCATCCTCTGAAAGCGCATGGCTCTCTCACTTGACTGTTACCTCAAACACCCTTTTCAACACCGCAGCTGTCTGCTGTCAGGCCTGCTGTGCCATCTACCTCAACTAAAGTTCAGATGTTAAATGTTAGAACTTTCCAGAGCCTGAGAATAGACAGATCACCTGGTGGGAGGGAAGACCCGGTATTTCCGAACACAGGGCCCTAAGGCCACAATCTTGCCATGGCTTGGAACCACCTAAGGGTTCTTATGCTCCAGTGACTAGAATGCTAGAATGGGTATACAGGTCTTCAGGACCTAGTAGGAGAACCTGTTACAGGTTATTATATTCATTACTTCTCAAAGCAAGCTTGATTGCCCATGAGGTCCAGAAAGATAGTGTGTAAAATGGGTTATGTTGGCAGTTTCTTGATAAACGTTTATTGGCTGTGAAATGAATGAATGCTTATTTTTAATAGACCTCAGGCCTTTGAGTTTTTGCTTTTTTCCTATGCTACATGAAGGTTAATAGGCTAGCTGGTATCGTTATTCATCATTGACTCTCTGGGATTGTAACTAGGATAAATGACTTATAATTAAGTGCTAAGTAATGTGTGTAGACCATGGGTACAGGCATCTAGGGGAGAGATCAGTTGAAATCACTTAGGCAAGTTGTTAAGGAGCTGAGGCTTGAACAGACACTTGAAGGATGGTGGAATTTTGAGAGATGAAGAAAGCAGCAAGAGCCCAGACGAGGAGCCCAGCTTGGCTAGAATGGAGAGTGAGGGCCATTTACAAGGGTGGCTTTTTGGATTGGCCTATGCCTAAAGTGATTTGTGGACACCCTCCCTGTTCCAGCCACTAGATCATCTCACCTTCCTCTGTCTCTCTCTTCTGTTGTGTCAGGTCACACCTGGTCTCTGAAGTTGACTAGATGAATCCCCTTGAAGTTAGGCCTTTGGAAATAGTTTCTAGGGACTTTGCCATGGGTGTTTACTCCCCTTCTAGAAAAAGTGCATGCTGCCCTTCAGGCCCCTGGCCTCCCTGTCATCCTCAAAGGAAGCCTCCCTGTGTGGTTTTGTGGCCCTAGAGGAGGCCAAAATCAAGGAGTGTGGGGCCAGTCTCTATCCCTCTTCTGTTTTATATCATGTTTCTGCGTTTTCCTTTCCCCACTAGCCTCATGGACTGCCATCGAGCATTCACTCTTGAAGGTTGGGGAGATCCTGGCCAATCTCAGCAACCCTCAGCTCCGGAGCCAGGCTGAGCAGTGTGGCACACTCATTAGGAGGTACCTGGTGCCCAGGGTGCATTGTAGTGAAGGGAGAGAGAAAACAAATGCCCTAGCATGTGCGTGGGAAGATGTGACACCAGGCCCCATCATCTCCTCTGCTCTCACTTCATCTCCAACTCTCCTGAGCTCCCAAACGTGTCCTCTGTTTCTGTTGCCTTCAGTATTCCCACGATGCTGTCTGTGCACTCAGAGCAACTGCACAAGACTGGCTTCCCCACGGTCCATGCAGTAGTCCTGCTCGAGGGAACCATGAACCTGACAGGCGAAACACAGCCCCTGGTGGAGCAGCTGATGATGGTGAAACGCATGCAGGTGGGAGGCTGTGCAGTGGGAGGGGACAGAGTTGCCTTTTTCTCCTTAAGATGAGTCTGCCATGTGGGGACGAGAGGGGATTCTTCTGATCCTTCTTGGGGACATAGGGTTTCTCTGATTCCCATGGAAAATGGGCCCCAGTCCTGCACGGTGTTGTCATTTCACCATATGTCCCTTGTTCTCAGTGTTAGAGCTGGGGACATGACTGTGCTGTGCCACATCTGACCCCATCTGATTCCAGGAGCCATCAGAAGGATGAAGGGGTTATGGGCCGCCTTCTTACCCTCACCTCTGAATCTTCCCACAGCATATCCCCACCCCCCTCTTTGTCTTGGAGATCTGGAAAGCTTGCTTTGTGGGGCTCATTGAGTCCCCTGAGGGTACAGAGGAGCTCAAGTGGACAGCCTTTACCTTCCTCAAGGTACCTTGGGGCAAGGGAGTAACAGCAATTCCAGGAATGGCTTAGGGGAAGTGGGGATACCCTGGGCCTCCGCCCCATGTTTCTCCCTATAGGCATCATGCCCAGCCTGCAGGTCTTCCAGCCTGAGTTCCCATCGGTTCTTCTCTGGAAGTCCCAGGGTGCATTCGGCCACTTGGCAGAATTCTGTTGTTTCTGACCACAGAGACCCTGTTTAGTTCAGTCATCAGCCAACTCGGTGCAGGGCAGGAAAGAGAGAGAGAGAGGGGAAAAGTGGTCCCAATCTTCCTTGAAGTGGGGTTCTACTTTTGCTGTGGCATTTCCTGTTAAGCCAATAGAAGTGAGGGGTCTGTGTCCTATAGGCTGGGAGCATCAGGCACTTGGATACCCATCACCTTTCTGATTCAGCTCTAAGAGTGGTTTCCTTCCCTGGGAGGAGTGTTCCTGTATCTCTGCCCAGAGCAGGGGAAAGAGGAGTTGCTTCAGTTCTAGGTGAAAGAAGATGTTGATCTTCCTGTTTGTCCCCCTGCCTTGCCCCCTAGATTCCCCAGGTTTTGGTGAAGCTGAAGAAGTACTCTCATGGGGACAAGGTGAGTTGAAGGAATGAGATAGGCTGGCATGGGATTAGGGGAGGACATTTCCATCCTGGAGGAACTGGGCCAAGGGAAGGGTCATTTAGACCCCAGCCAGGCAGTAGCGTGTTCTCTGGCCTGTGGCAAGGCTGGAAGCACGTGTATCCCTGAGCATCTACACGCATCCATGCACTTGCATTCAGTCTCCAGACAGAAGGCAGCCAGTCAGACCTCAGGCGATTTCCCCAGGAGGCAGGGTTGAGTCTGAGGTGACCATGGGTAGCCATGTGGAGAGCGGTAATCCCTCATTGCTTCTTACCCAGCTACTAGCTGGTGGTGGGCATGGTCTGCTTGTGGGCCTTTCTAGCTGCTAAGGTGCCCTTGGGAGCCTGCTGTGCAGGGTGTGGGTGGACTTGACCTGGAAGTCAGATGGAAGCTTCTGACTCCTCACAGGACTTCACTGAGGATATCAACTGTGCTTTTGAGTTCCTGCTGAAGCTTACCCCCTTGCTGGACAAAGCTGATCAGCGCTGCAAGTACGTACTCCCCTGCTTGCTGGAAGGTGTTCTGGCCTCTTCCCCTGCTCTTCTGTGCCAGATAAAGTCCCAGGGGACTCTCCTCATTCACTCCCCTTGGCAGGGGCAGGAGGCAGCAGGCCCATAGCTGCGAGTACCAGAACCCCTCTGCTTTCCTCAGCTACTCAAGGGTTTCCTCATCTTGAAGGGGCATAGATACTGGTAGCAAAAATCCCAGCTATGTACTTCGTTCTTCTTTTCCCTCACAGCTGTAACTGTACAAAATTCCTCCTCCAAGAATGTAGCAAGCAAGGGCTTCTGTCTGAAGCCAGTGTGACCAACCTTGTGGCTAAACGGTAAGTATGAGCTCCTTTGTGCTGCCGCTGCCTTTACCCCTCCTCTGTAGAGGTTGATGTGCAGTGACTGGAGCCATGCCTAGGGTTACACTGACCAGGAGGGAAGAGAAGCCATTGATTTCGTCATACCATATTTTTATACTCTTACCTGTTGTTTTCTAATTCAAACCCACCTTTGTGATCAAAGTGAGAATCCTAAACTTTCCTTTAATCTTAAATGAGCTTTTAAAATAGGCATAATGATAAATGAATTGAAGTGATTCCAGTGTTGACTGTGCTTTCTTCACCCCCACCCCAAAGATTCTCAGGTGCCTCCCACCAGTTCTGTGTCTTTGCTTTTGGGCTTGAACTGGGAATATGTCAAGAATTTACCCTTTTCTCTTCCTTCTCTTGACCAACTGGTTATGGCCACAGCACAGCAGACCGGGAGCATGCACCCCAGCTGAAATCCACAGAAAATGCCAATGTCCAGCCCAATCCTGGGCTGATCCTCAGGGCGGAGCCCACTGTCACCAACATCCTCAAGGTGAGTGTACCTGTCCCTTGCCACCAATGTCACCTCTCTCCTTTTTCCAGCTCTCCTTCTACTTCCAGATAAACAGAAGCATAGGCCTCTTTCCTGTCTGCCTTTTATATATAGTTGCTTTGGAAGGTAGAGAAAGGGGGAAAATAGGGGAAGCTATTACCATCAAAAATTAGCATTATCGGCCATCGCTTGTATACTAGGCATTGTGGTAGGTGCTTTCATTTAACATCACCTCATGTGGGAATGGCAGAGAACCTCATAGTGGTGACTTCTCCCACCCCAGCCCTACCACTTTCATCTCCATTTAGTTGATAGGGATGGGGAGAGCACAAGTGTAGATTTTTAGGAGTGATTTTCTAGATTGGAGTCAGAAAGATGTAGATGAACTTGTATGTCATGGTGTCCCATTTACCTACAGAGAGCAAATGTGGCTAGGCTGTGTCTGGGGGTCTTTAGCACTTGATTTCTTTTCCTGTCACCAGACGATGGATGCTGATCACTCCAAGTCCCCAGAGGGACTCCTGGGGGTCCTTGGTCACATGCTGTCTGGGAAGAGTCTGGATTTGCTGCTGGCAGCTGCAGCAGCCACTGGGAAGCTGAAATCCTTTGCCCGGAAATTCATCAAGTAAGGAAGGCCGGGTCCCTGAATGGGGTGGGGGAGGATGTCTGAAGGGAAGAGGTAGCAGGATAGAGCGAGGCACTCAGGTCTGGGTCTCTTACGGAGATGCACAGGCCAAGGCAGAGCACCCCAGCTGAAGACTTGGAGGAAGCTCTGTGATTTGAAGTGCTCACTTCTCTTCACCTGAGGGTGGAGTGGAGGTTCCTGGTAAAGTGACAAAGTGTTGAACAATGGCATGGGGGAGTTTCGTGAGTGCCCAGTTATTAACAAGGGGCTTTCAAACTCTGTTGATCTTTTCGGTTGACCTGGAATTTGATGTATGGAGCATTGCTCTATTCAGCAAGCCATTCTCTAGGCCTGGGAAATATTTTACAAATTGATACAAGTAATTCTTTTTCCTGTGGATGGGAACTCTGATGGCATAGTGCCTAAGGCATTTGACTGCTAACCAGAAGGCTGGCGGTTCAAACCCACCAGCCAATCCTCAGAAGGAAGATTGGGCAATCTATTTCCATAGTGATACTACCTCAGAAACCCAAGGAGGGGTTGCTATGAGTCGGATCCTACTCGATGGCAGTGTTTGTTTTTTTTTTTTAAGAGTTGGTGTTCATTTCATGTTTACTCCATAATTCAGACTTGTGACCACCTCTCAGGGTGGCGGCCTGCAGCTGTTGTTCCTCTCTTGCCCTGGTTGATGTGACTTGTCTCCATTTCTTCCAGCTTGAATGAATTCACCACCCAAGCCAGTGAAGAAAGCCGTAAGTGAACTCTGTGCATCTCCAGGCCCCATTCACATTGAAGGTGGGGAGTGGAGGAGAGCAAACGGGAGGGGGACACTTCTGTTCATGATGGGGAGGCCTTGTTTCCTCCCCTGAGTGAAGACTGATTGAAGCTTTGGGGGAGCTTTGAAAGAGGGTGATACTGGGCAAAGAGATCATCTAAAACCACCCATTTGTCTCTGTCCTCACTTTATGATTGGGTGGGTATGGGGGGAAAGGAAGGTCCAGGGACTTTTTTGACTCCAAGGAAGGAATGATGTTACAATTGAGTCTCAAGAAAAGGATTCTGAGCCTCTGGGCTTTGAAAGAGCCACTTGGTCCCTGACCTTCCTGAAGGCAAATTCTGGTACCTTCTCAACCCAGACAAGGGCTTTGGGCCCTGCCCTCGGCAGAGGGGTCAGCCTTTTTATCCTTCCCACAGCCAAACTAGCCTCAGTTCGTGCCTTACTCTTTGACATCTCCTTCCTCATGCTGTGCCATGTGGCCCAGACCTACGGCTCAGAGGTGAGTGAGGGGAGAGCAGACGCTATTAGGGAGTGCCCAGTGGGCGGGAGTAAAGGGAAGGAGACAACCAACAGCTCTTGCCCACCTCAGGCACCACCCTCTCCTAGTCCCATAAGCCAGTTGGTTCTGCTGAACTCAGAAGTCAGGTGTTCATCTGGGCAAAGCAAGTAGATGCCACTCATCCTGTCCAGAATCCTTTAGTCACATCCACACTGACCACTAGGTGGCAGCTTAGCCCCTGTCTTCCTCTAGAGACCCATTTGTCCTCATTTCTTGAGCCTGGGAAGGGAGTGGCAGTGTGGCAGGAAATTAAGGTGCAGTGAGGCCCAGCCCTGGCAGGTGCTGAGCCCTCCCAATTCAGTTGGTGCCTCTTCCTGTCCCCTCTCCCAGGTGATTCTGTCCGAGTCAAGCACAGCAACAGAGGTGCCCTTCTTTGAGACCTGGATGCAGACTTGTATGCCCGAGGAGGGCAAGATCCTGAACCCTGACCACCCCTGCTTCCGACCAGACTCTATCAAAGTGGAGTCCTTGGTGGCTCTGCTCAACAACTTCTCAGAGATGAAGCTGGTGTCAGTGGCCTGGGCACCCCCTCCAAGGGTGGGGGATGGGGCCCAGGGGACAAGAGCTTCTCCTCTAAGCCTATTTCCTGCCCCCCTGTGGTGATCTTTCTCCCATACCCTCCTTAACCTGTAGGCAGATGAAGTGGCATGAAGCCTGTCTCAGCATCTCAGCGGCCATCTTGGAAATCCTCAATGCCTGGGAGAATGGAGTATTGGCCTTCGAGTCCATTCAGGTAGTCCATTCTCTCAGGAGCATTTCTCCAGAGCTGTAGACCCAGAGCCAGTCTTTGACAGTTCATGATATTTTGTAACAAGAAGACCCTTAATCTAAGAGCCCATGTTATTGGTGTCAGTCCTCTCTGCCATCCTAGTCCTAGTTACTTCCCCTGAAAATCAAAGTTGTGGTAGAGAGAAGTGTGGAATGTGGCCAAGGACTCCACCTTACATAGTTGCCCACAGAAGCCAGGGAAAGTGAAGGCCAGAGAAGAGGAGATGGTAGCCCGAGTTACCCTTTCCCTTTCTCCTAGAAAATCACAGATAATATCAAGGGAAAGGTATGCAGTCTGGCGGTGTGTGCTGTGGCTTGGCTTGTGGCCCACGTCCGGATGCTGGGACTGGATGAACGTGAGAAGTCACTGCAGATGATCCGCCAGCTGGCAGGGCCACTGTATAATGAGAACACCCTGCAGTTCTACAATGAGAGGTCAGTGACTCGTCCCCTCCCTTCTTGAACCCTGTGGGGCTTGCTTGCCATGAGAGGTCAGTAACTGCTGTAACCAATATCTTTCTCTTCTCTCCCTTAACACACTGTTCACTTGCCCGCCTCACTCCCTCACTCCCTCGCTGTCTTATTTACATTCTCACTCATGACCCAGCAAACATTTGGTGTGTGTTTTGGTGCTGGGAGTGTTTATAGCCCAGCACTGCTCTGTGCCAGAAATACAGATCCCAAATAGCTATGGTTCCTGCCCTCAAAGAGCTCAAGTTCTGGAGAACTACCTCACCAGAAGAGCAAAGTGATTATTTGTACCACCATCTGGGAGCTATGAGCCCATCTGTAGATTTTATGGGCCTTGGGCCTTCCTCCCACTCCCCAAGCTGTCTTTGTGATATTTTCCTGCCTTGGCTTTGCAGGGGCTTGGAGGAACTCCTTAATGACCTCAGCTATGTTGAGTTCATTGGTGTTGGATCATTCACCCACCAATAAGGTGGTTTTTTTTTATTTTTTATTTTTATTGTGATTTGGGTGAAAGTTTACAGAGCAAATTCATTTTCCATACAGCAGCTCACATACACTTTGTCTCATGACATTGACTGCAATTTCTCACAATACAACAGCTCCCCTCCTGTTACCTCCCCATAATTACCTCTTCCTTTTGTCCTTCCCTCCCATGCACTCCTGGCCCCCCAAGCAGTCTCCCTGTGCATATAGAGCCCTTCCATTTTCCCATGATTGTTCTCTCTAAGGAGTGTATCTACCTAAAGTAAATGTTCAGCTCATATGCCTGTCTTTTGTTTGGCTGGAAGCCACAGGAGTGGGTTCAATTCCACACCTGAAGGGCAGCTAGGGGCCATAGTCTTAAGTGGTTCCACCAGGCACTCTAAGACCAGCAAACCTGATCCCTTTTATTTTATTTTTTTTATGATTTTGAGTTTTGTTCCACATTATTTTCCCTCTCTATCCAGGTTCTCCTACATAGATCCCCCTCTCCCCCTCTGAGTGGTTGACAGTGGTAGCTGAGCACCATCTAGTTCTTCTGGTCTCATAGTCACATAGGTTCAGGATCGCATGGTATACCAGTCCCTCGGACGGATTGTTTCCATGTGTCATTAGTTTTCTTCATTCTTCTTTGCTGTGGAGGGGGAGAAACCCATTGTTGCATCTGCGTGGCCACTTGCAAGCTTTTAAGATCCCAGTTGCTGCTCGCCAAAGTAGGATGTGGAACAATGCTTTTGTGTAGTATGTTATGCCAGTTGAGGTTGATGTCCCCTGTGACTATGGTCCCAAGCCCACAGGTCCAACTATTTGCTCCCTCTGGGTAGCTGATTGTGGCCAAGAAGTGACTACAACCTTGTCCTTTGTCAGCTCTACGGAACATACAAATACACTTGTAGAAACATTGTCGCCAACCCTATACATGGTCATGGGCACACTCCCACCTGGATAGACATACCTAGTAGTTCAGCCTGTCCACTCATCTATCCACCCGTAGATCAATGTTTGCCTTCACTGATAACTCAGTACTGTATATACGAAAGGGTTCATCTTTGTTGTCTGTTCCTCCCATGTACCTCTCTCTGTTTACCTCTTCCTCAGTGCCACCATGTTGATCACTCACCCACCAATAAGTTTTGAGTAACTATTCACGTGGAAGGAGTCCTGATGGCTCAGTGGTTAAACACTCAGCTACTAACTAAAAGGTTGGTGGTTCTAACCCACCAGCTGCTCCATGGGAGAAAGATGAGGCAGTCTGCTTCTGGAAAGATTTATAGCCTTGGAAACCCTATGGAGCAGTTCTACTCTGTCCTCAGGGTTGCTGTGAGTCAGAATCAACTCAGTGGCAGTGGATTTGCATTTTAGTTTATTCACAAGGAGCTATGGAGGATTCTTTTGAGGAGAAGTGGAAATGTTAGCTGGAATGAGATTTGGGGAGGGTCTATAAATTCACATCTCCTGTTTTCTCCTTACCTCCCTTTTCCATTTCTCCTCCTTGCTCCCCACACAAGTATGCTTAGAGTAGCATAATTCTTCTTAAGCGCTCTGAGACCTACCTGGGTGAGGAGGAGTGGGAAATCTATGGCTCCATCGTACATAGCAACTTCCCCAGGGCCACCCAGCATTCCAGGAGCTCTGGTGGCACAGGGGGTAAGGCATTTGGCTGCTAACTAGAAGTTTGGTGGTTCAAACCCACAAGCTGCTCCACAGGTGGAAGATGAGGCGGTCACCTTCCGTAAAGATTTACAGCCTTAGTCACTATGAGTTGGAATAGACTCTGTGGCAGTGGGTTTTTGGGTACTGAGCATTCCAGGCATGGTAAGCACACAGACCTAGATCAGTATTCATAGTTAGAGACTATTTTCTTACAAACATTCCTGGATATAGACTCACATTTGCCCAGCTACCGAAGGCCGGGAAGAGTCCTGTGGGGCAGCCTTGGGGCCCCTCTCCTGGAAGTAACTGTTTACTTTGGGAAGAAGCCAGGTCTGGGTGGAGACCCCCCAGCACACAGCCCAGGGGGAAGTGATTGTATTTATTTATGTCAGAAGGTTGGCAGGGCCCCAGGCGTTGGGTTGGAGGAAGGAAAAGGAGAGCGAGCGAGAGAGAAAATTAATACACTGCTAGAATGACCTAGGGGAGGAAATCCCCCCTCCTTTTGATAGCCTTGGTGCCCAGCAGATGAGAGTCTTGCCAGGAGTAGGAGGTGGGGTCACGTCGGCTAGGCTTTGCAACTTCCTCTTGTCCCCTGCCCTGGCACGGAATGGGGTTAATTCCGTAACCCAAGTTGAGGGAGAAGTCTGGCCTGGCCATCTCCTGTCCTTAACTGCCCTGGCACAGTATGGCACCTGAACCTCAGGTGTTCTTCTCCCCCAGGGTGGTGATCATGAACTCCATCCTGGAGCACATGTGTGCTGACGTGCTGCAGCAGACGGCCACACAGATCAAGTTCCCATCCACGGGCGTGGACACCATGCCCTATTGGAACCTGCTGCCCCCCAAGCGACCCATCAAGGAGGTGCTGACAGACATCTTTGCCAAGGTGCTGGAGAAGGGGTGGGTGGACAGCCGCTCCATCCACATCTTTGACACCTTGCTGCACATGGGCGGCGTCTACTGGTTCTGCAACAACCTGATTAAGGTACTTGGAGTGGGATGAGTGCAGACCAGATCGATGGGGGGTGCAGGTATCCTCAGACATGGAGATGCAAGAAAATACCTGATGGACCAAACCTGGTCCTCCCCTCCCCGTCACTCAACCTGCTTAGCCAGGCTTCTCTTGGAGTCTGTTGTAAGCTGGGTGGTCTGCTAAAAGCTGTGAGCCTTGCTCGAGGAGCCACCAGGCTCCAAGGGGATCTCCTTCTCAGGTGCTCCAGCCAGAGGCTCTGGGGAGTGAAGATGGAGCAGCCCAGAGGGGCTCCCTGATGTGAAGGTGGAGTGCCACGGGGAGAGGCAGAGGAGGGGTTGCAGTGACAGGATGTCCAGCTCCCGGCTGCCCCCCCCTCTGCCTGTCCAGGAGCTGTTGAAGGAGACCCGGAAGGAGCACACGCTGCGGGCGGTGGAACTGCTGTACTCCATCTTCTGTTTGGACATGCCACAAGTGACCCTGGTCCTGCTGGGCCACGTCCTGCCTGGCCTGCTCACTGACTCCTCCAAGTGGCACAGTCTCATGGACCCCCCAGGCACTGCTCTTGCCAAGTAGGGGCCACTTCAGAGCCTGCTCTGCTCTCACACCCTGGGGCCTCCTGTTCCCGGTCCCATAGATTCAGACACCCCTCTCCTGGTGTCACCCCCACCCCCGATAAGCTGGGCTTGATCATCACGGGCACAGAAGCGCCCACTAACCCTGCCCCTTCTTGTAAATGCTTCTCCAGGCTAGCTGTGTGGTGCGCCCTGAGTTCTTACTCTTCCCACAAGGGACAGGTATCATCCCGCCAAAAGAAGAGACACCGTGAAGACATCGAGGTAGGGGACCCCACTGCTCACCTGTGTGTGTGTTTATTCAGTGAATATTTACTGAGCATTTGCTGCTAAGTCTCACCTTAGCAGTATAGGGAATGAGACATGGCCCCTGTCCCCAGGGCAGCAGTGTTAGGGCTGAGAATGGTCAAGAGGCAAGTCCAAGAAAGGGTCCTTCCGTCTGGAGGCAGGCGTCCTGGAAGAGGGGAGCATGTTTCTTTTTGCCATCCCTGTGCAGGGGCGAGGAGAAGGGATTGAGATGGGCAGGAAGGCAACCCCTGCAGAAGCTGGGTGGTGGCTGTGGGGAGTGACTCTTCCCCACCCAAATCTGGGCTGCAGTTCTCTCCCTGATGACTGGGATTGGAGCTCAGGGTAGGTCTGAGTGACTCTCCTGCCCTCCAGGATTACATCAGCCTCTTTCCGCTGGATGACACGCAGCCATCCAAATTGATGCGACTGTTGAGCTCCAACGAGGAGGATGCCAACATCCTCTCAAGTCCTAGTGAGTATGTGGCAGGGCCTGGGCTGGCTCCTTCCCTTCCGGGGAACTTGCTCCTCCCCAGGACAGCTGCTCTGCCATCTTCCCAGCCACTAGTGTCTTTACTAACTGGTCAGAGTGGCTGTGGCAGGTGTTTGGCCCGTTCTGTCCCTTAAGGGGGTGTTCTGTTGGCTACACCTTGACAAATGGTTGCTCTGTATCTCTCCCTAAGAGTTGAAGCTCCTCTGCTCAGACTCCAGAAAAGAAGCCCCACCCCACCCTGACCCATTGTCCCTCTCCTGCCCCTTCCTTCTTGATCCTCATGGTTGAGAGAATGACAACTTACCCAGACGCAGTCACTGCCTTGGGCACAGTCTGTGCCATTGACTCACCGCCTCTGACCTTCCTTCCTCCACATGCCCGAGGGCCTGGAGCAGGCCCAGGCCAGCCTTCGGGGCTACTCCCCACTCTTCCTGCCTAGAGAGCACCCCTCCCTGGCCCTGCCTCGATCTTCGCACTTTCCTCTCCTCCCAGCCCAGACTTCCTGCCATACATAGCCTTCTCTCTCTGCCAACGGCTCTTTCTGTGACATTTTACTTGTTTCCAGGATTTCTCCAGAGCCTAGAAGTTTCTTTGAGGTGTTTTAGAGACTAGGGGACCACTGTGTTCTTGAGCAGGGGAAAGATGCTGTGCTTGCCACTTGCCAACACTGTGACTTAGCTAGTTGCTTCACATTTCTGAGTTTCAAGTTCTTCCCTATAAAATGGTGAGGAATAGGCTAATCCATGCCAGGCCCCACAGTGGGTATGTGGTGGTGCTTACCAAGTGGGAAAACATGTTCAGTCTTCTCTCGTCCCCGCTGTGCGGGTCTCTGTATTCAGGCCCACCCCCCTTTTGTGTGTGTGTGGTAAATACATATAACAAACCATTTCCACATTTTTCACATCCAAGTTGATGACATTGATTACATTCATGGTGTTGCTCAACCCTTACCACGATCTGTTTCCACATTTTTCTGTCACCCTCAACAGAACCCTCTGACTCTTGATCTAAGGGTCTTCTCTGCAATCTCCACACACTCTCTACCCTGCCAGATTGGTGGAGAACTGTCAGGGGTTGGTTTTGAGTGTGGTAGGCTGTTTCCTCAGTGCCCCTCCACTGATTCCACAGCTGACCGGTCCATGAGCAGCTCCCTTTCGGCCTCCCAGCTCCACACAGTCAACATGAGAGACCCTCTGAACCGAGTCCTGGGTGAGTCCCTTCTGCCCCACCCTGGAACCTGGAGGCCAAGCGGAGCCGAGCCTCACCCCCACCTACCAAAAAACAAATCAAATTCACTGCCATCGAGTAGATTCTGACTCATAGCAATCCCCCTTGGGTTTCCGAGGCAGCATCACTGTGGAAGTAGATTGCCCAATCTTCCTTTCAAGGAGTGGCTGGTGGGTTTGAACCACCAGCCTTCTGGTTAGCAGTCAAGTGCCTTAGGCACTGTGCCACCAGAGCTCAAGCGCCCCTGCCTGGTGCCCCCTCTTTGTGCCCTCTCACCTCCTTCTACCCATTTCACCACCTTTCTTCCAGTTCCATGGGTTGCGAGCTCTTCTGTCTCCCTAAGGCTTCCCACTTAGGCCCTCTTCCTGTTCTCCCCCAGTTTTCCCTTTATACTGCCTCCGGCACCCCCATTTTTTGACGTTCTTAGCATTTTCCCTTTCCTTTTCCCATTTCGGTCCCGCTTCTCCCAGAGACTAGTGTCTTCACAGACCCTTCTCATGGAATTCGCATCTTGCTCTCCCTGCTCTTGCACAGCCAACCTGTTCCTGCTCATCTCCTCCATCTTGGGCTCACGGACCGCAGGCCCTCACACCCAGTTTGTGCAGTGGTTCATGGAAGAGTGCGTGGACTGCCTGGAGCAGGACAGCCGGAGCAGCATCCTACAGTTCATGCCCTTTACCACGGTGAGTACCTGGCCTCTGGGCTGGCTGGGCCACCTCTCGATCAGATGGAGTCAGCACCTCTCAGTTGAGTTTTGGGTTCAGGGCCAGCCTTCAGAGTAGGGAAGGGGATCTCCTGTGACATCACATCCGCTATGAGCAGCACTGTCTGTCTGTCTATCAGGTATCCGAACTGGTGAAGGTATCAGCCATGTCCAGCCCCAAGGTTGTACTGGCCATCACGGACCTCAGCCTGCCCCTGGGTCGCCAGGTGGCTGCCAAAGCCATTGCTGCCCTCTGAGAGGGCCTTGGCGTGGCCACAGGCTGGCTGGGTAGATCCAGCCCCAGGCAGCTCTGAAGAGAACAGTGAGCAAAGATGAGGCATCATTGCTCATATCCTCGTGGTATGAGTCCTTTGTCAGTTTCCAAATCTTTTTACTGTTCCTGTGACCTCTGACCTCTAAGACATGTCCTGGTTTCTTTCGTAATTTCCTCTTCCCTCTCCCCTGAGAGTGTGAGCAGCTGGGTTCCTGTGTCCCAGGGCAGTCACCCTCTGTGGGTGCCGGCTCATATCCCAAGAGGAGATGAAGAACTTTATAGATGCATAGTGTACATACATAGGTTTTTTGTATATATACATGAGAAGATGTTCACCCCTGCCCAACTCTCCTGTAAATAAAGATAAATAAAGATCTTTATGAGTCTCTTTTTGTTTTTAAATTTTTATTTGTGATTTGGGTGAAAGTTTACAGAGCAAATTCATTTCCATATAGTAGTTCATTCACATTTTGTTTCATGACATAGACTGCAGTTCCCCACAGTGTAACAGCTCTCTTCTCACTTCCTCCCTGTAGTTACCTCTTCCCTGTGTCCTTGCCTCCCAGGCACTCCAGTCTCATGAGCTGCGTCCCTTTGTGTACACTGCTCTTCTGTTCTCCCACAATTGATCCCTCCAAGGAGTCTATCTACCTGATATAAATATTCACCCCATATGCCGGTCTGTTGTTTGGCTGAAAGCCACAGGAAAGAGTTCAGTTCCAGACCTGAAGGGTAACTAGGGGCTATAGTTTCAGGGGTCTCACCAGGTCCTTGTGGGTCCCTTTGTGACTGTGAGTGCTGTCATGGCCTATACCTGACTGGGGATGGGGATCAGTGTCCTCTTGGAATCCCTTGCACTGCGGCCTGGGGAGAGGCTCAATTCTGTGGTTGAGGAGGGAGGAGGAGGTGTACAAGAGGGCTGGGCTCAGGTTTCTATGTTTGTTCCCTCAGCTTGGGGGAGGGCCATAGGGGTGAGAGCAGCCACCCTATTCCCCCACCCTCCATAGTCAGACTCACCCTCAGAAGGGAGAGGCTTTGGCTAAAGGCCCCACTGGTGCTGGGTTAGGGTGTTTTGTTCTAAGTCAGTCCCAACTGAGGCCAACCCTACCCCAAGTCTGACTTGTCTGGAGTCTGGTCTGTCCCCTCTGGAGAAAGCCTGGGGAGGATGAGGGACAGGAACTCTGTTTAACCCTCCCTTGCCTGCTCCACACTTCTCCAAAGCCCGCTTTCTTCAGAACAAACAGAAGTGTAGGACCATGAGCTGGGCACCTGAGGGTTTTAGCCATGGTTGGCCAGACCCTGCTTTCTAAGAGACTCTGTGGATAAGGGCAGCGAGAGGTGATTGATTGAGGATGGAGAAGGCTTGGCAGGATGGTGGGACTGGGGATCGTTTGGCTGTCTTGACCTCCCCGAGTCTAGTGGGGGCAACGAGGACCCGAACTTGAGTCTTCGGCTGCAGGGCATGAAGAGTAAGTCCTGGCATCAGAGGTGGGAACGCCATCTCCTCCATGTCTCCCACCCTCCTCAGGCTTTTCAGCCCATGAGCATGAGCCCAGCAGGAACATGACCAGCAGGGATGAGCATGATCTTGAGGTCAGAGGTAGAGCTTGATGAGGCAGGGGAGTACAGGGCCTGGATTCATAATTGCATCTAATAAGTGTGACCAATCATGAGGTGGATGGGTTTGTGTGTATGGAAGGTGCTAAATGAATGAGCCCTGTGCTTCAGCCCAGTCTGAAGGGGGTGAGATGGAGCTCTGCCCCATCCATTCCCAGTACCAGTGGTCAATGTGTTTTCTCTCTTCCTTAGCCTGTGGCTTCATGATGGCAGGAACCGTGTCTGCCTTGGTCACTGCTGGGTCCCTACGCTTAGCCCAGTGTTTATATAGAGTAAGTGCTCAAATAAATGCAAAAGGATTAAACGTCCCTGCACCTCCTCTTCCTCTCTCCCTCTACCTTGCCCACCACTCACCACCACCCTTAACCCCTGGCCAGGCACCAGCTAGACAGAGAAGAAGGAAGACATTTTCTGCAGAAAAACACTTTATTATCCTGAAGCTTGGCTGCAGTGAGAAAGTGGGGGCAGAGGTGGAAGGTGAATGATGGAGATTTCCCTGTTAGCCTCTCTTGCATCATTCCTCCCTCATCATTTCCCTCCCACCATCCCAACCCTGGTCCAGGGGGGCAAACATGACCATCTGCCTGGCCGTCAAAGGGTTTGGTGCCTATCATCCTTATAGGGCATCCAGAAAAATGTGAGAAACACCAGTGATGCCTGAGCTCCTTGCTGGCACTCAAAACATGCCCCAAAACTCCTAAAGAAAAGCTGGAGTTCCCCAGCCAAGTCATGGGACCCCAGGGCCAGGGCTCCCAGCTCTGGTGCCTCTGCTTGTGCAGGAGTCGGTGCCCGTGGGGAAGAGGAATGGGGAGGAAAGCAGGGCCAGCAGAGCTGGCAGTCCAGAGGCAAGTGGAGGCCAGAGTGCAGGTTAGAGGGACCCACTTGGGGAACACTGCTGTTTAAATATTAAACAGGGATGATTTGTCTCCCACGTGGGAGAACTGGTACTCCCAAGGGCTCCAAAGTGGGTGCCCTTGGGGCAGAGGGTTCACAGTGGCTTTTCCCAGTGCCCACCACAGAGTGGGCATGGGAGCCGTTACAGGAATAAATACTTGGTATTTACCTATCTATCTTCCAGTCCAGGGGACCAGAGGACAGGAGCTTTTCTCCCTGTTACAGGGAGATGGAGGAAAAGGCCCAGAAGTCTGAGGCTCTTTCCTACTCTTCCCTCTTTAAATATTAGGTTTAAATAAAGATAAATATTAAATAGAGATAAATACAGTGCCCGGGAAGGGTTTCCTCAGGTCTGGGCAAGGTAGCGCAGAACTCGGTACACCGGCTCCAGGAACCTCTGCAGGTTGGAGGCAACCAGGACCCCTCCCGCCCGGCGCTGGAAGGCAGAGGTGAAGGTCGGCATGGGACCCTGGGTGGGGTGCCCTGGAGGGGCCACCCTCATATCTTCCATCTGTTGGGGGAAAGGTAAGGTCAGTAATCAGGGCTGTTGTGGGCATTACTGTGGACAAAATGTTCATAGAACTGACAGACTGAAGATCCGTGGCTAGTGTAGAATCAGGACTTGAACCCAGGTTTCCTGTTTCAAGGTCCAGTGATCTGTCCCCCTGTTGTCAATTAGGAAGCATGGAAGTGGGCCAGCAGAGAAGAGAGAGGACCCCGGGGTGGACTGCTGGTCCCAATAAACAAGCCCTAAAGAACACTCCCATCCCAACCCTAGAGAACAGCCAAGACCCCAGGCATGCCACCCCCTGCCCTGTGAGCTGCATGGTCATGGCTCCATCAAGGCCCCTTGTCTTCCCAGCTCTGCTGCAGAGCACGCTCACCTGCTGCCAGACGTTGGTGGCAAAGTCGGCAATGTCTAGCTGCAGCCAGTCCAAGGTGGGGGCGACCTCAGGGGAAATCCCGGCCAGGGCCTGCAGGAGGCCCTGATAAAGGAAAAGGCCACTGTGGAGTTGCCTCAGGCAGTCTGTCTGGTGGTACGGAATGTGAGAGGTTAGGGAGTGGCTGGCTGCTAGGGTGGGCCTGGGTGTCCGCCCCCTCCCCGCCCCTGCCCTCCAGACACTTACCAGCTCCAGCGCCTGGCTGAAGCAGCTGCCCAGGGGAGCCTGGGAGATGCCCAGAGAATGCCCAAGCAGCACGAGCTCCTCAGGGTGGCACAGCTTGTGGGCGGCACACTGGGGATGGGGAGATGCTGAGTGAGGGGCCACCGCCAGGGTGGCTGCCCCTCCCTCCCGGGTCCTCCTCACCCTATGTCCTGCCAGGCTTCTCAGCCCCGCTCCACTCTGTCCTCTGCTGGTGATGCCCTGGGTCCTCTCCCCTCTACTTCCACCCAGCCCCCGCGGCTCTCCTCCCCAGTTCCGTCCCAGTGGGCTCCTGATTTTCCTCCATTCGCCCACGTGTCTCCCTCTCCTGTCCCTCCACTCCTCCTCTGATGTCTTTGCTGTGTCTCCTTCCCCTGCCGTGGCCCTTCCCTCTCCATACAGCTCTCCGCTCTGCCCCCTCTTGCTGGGGAGACCTCTGCATCCCCCTCCTGTCTTGCCGACTCCCCACTCACCAGCCTCTCCTGCAGCACCTCTCCTTCAGCCTGGATCTTCCTCACTTGCTCTAAGCACTTGAGCAGGAAGCTCGGGGGCAGGGAGCTGGCAGGGCCCAGAGGGGCGGCTTCTTGCACTGTCCACAGTGCACTGTGCCAGAGCAGCAGCAGGGCTGAGAGCAGACAGACGGGGCTCAGGGCACAGGCCGTCCACTCCCACCAGACCCCGTTCTGCGGACACTAGCTGGTCCTAATCCCCATTCCCAGAACCAGAAGGCTCCCCAGCCCCTCTGCCACTCCGCCTCCCTTCAGTGCCCACAGGCCAGACACTCACCCATCAGCTTCAACGGGCTCAGGGCGGCAGGATCAGCCATGGGTCTAGGTGGGTCTGGGCTGCAGACTCTGGGCTCTGCCAGGGGCCAGCTCGCGAGGGCCTTTATACAGAACCCCATGGAGGCCTGGGAGGAAATTACCTGGTGCGGCGACTAAGGCTTAGTAATGATTTCCTAGGCTTTATGCAAATTTGATGTCCAGGACAATACAGGGGGGTGGTTCAGAAAGCTGTTTGCGAAAGTTTTGTGAAATTGCGGAATGCCTGATTCCTCTTTGACGTATGGTCCCCCTCAAACCCCATCCTCCCCCCAGCCCCACCCGGGCCTGAAATGCCCTAGGGTGTTTGAACAGAACAGCTGAACAAAGGCTGAGCCCTGGGGGAAAGCAATGGAGGATGGAGTTTATCAGATTGATGAGGGAGGAGGTCAGCCTCTTGCTGCCTCCTCCCTCCTCCAGCCTCCAGCCTCCAGCTGTGGGCTTGAGCAGCCCCTTAGCCCCTCTCTCTTGGAATTCTCAAGCCACCTATTCCCCAAACCCCCAAAATCTGAGAGAGAAGGAAGATGTTAGTTTTCCCTCTTCCTAATCCTCAAACTCCCAGGAGGCTTCCTTTCTGGGCCCCTCTGGAGAGCCCAGAAAGCCGAGATGGAGGCACTGGAGTTTAACCTTCTGCCCCCACAACTCTGATAGGCACCATCCCAAATTGCAGGCTGTCCAGAGCTGGTTAGCTGGGAACTCCCTAGTACACCCCCCATGACTCATTCTTTTAAGCCCCCGGAATCCTGGCAGAGGCCAGATGAAACCGGATGTCTGTCCCAAATGAAGCAAGACCCTTACTGGCTCTTGGCTCACCTGCCTTCGCCCTCTTACCTCCTCCTGTGCTACCCTTCCTCCACTGCAGTTCCCAGGGCTTTGAGATGGTGGGACTGGCTTCCTTGGCCAGGTTTAACTCAGGGAGGAAGCTGTCTGCCAGTGTGTGTGTGCTGCCCTGAGGTGGAGAAGGGCTGGGAGTGAGGAGGCAATTCTCTTAGAATCCTGTTGTTGTTAGGTGTCATCGAGTCAGCTCTGATTCACGGTGACCCTATGTACAACAGAATGAAACACACTACCTGGTCCTGCACCATCCTCACAATACTTGCTATGTTGGAGTCCATTGTCGCAGTCCATCTCCTTGAAGGTCTGCCTCTTTGCTGCTTACCAAGCATGATGCCCTTCTTCAGGGAATGGTCCCTCCTGATAACGTGTCCAAACTACGTGAGGTGAAGTCCTGCCATCCCCACTTGTAAGGAGCATTCCGGCTCTACTTCTCCCAAGACAGATTTGTCTGTTCTTCTGGCAGTACAGGGTATATTCAACACTCTTTGCCAATACCATAATTCAAGGCCATCAATTCTCCTTCAGTCTTTGTGGTAGTTAAGTTTGTGTGTCAACTTGGTTGGGCCTGGTTGAGTGGCTGGGCAGCTGGTGGTAGTTATTCCTCAAGATGAGACTGGCAATTAGCTCCATGGTGGGATCTACCACAAGCAGCTGGGTAGCTGCTTTAGGGATGTGGTCTGCTTCCTGTATATAAGCAGCAGCTTCGGGAATGGTCTTTAGCTTGTGGTAAAGTTTGAACTGTGTAAATAGATGAGCCGTTGTTCAGCAGCCTGCCATGTTCTGTTGATCTTGGGACTTTTAATGGACTTGAATTAATGGCCTCCTATGTGGTTTGGTAATATCAGGACTGTGCCTTGTTACTTGTCGACCTTGGGTTTGTCAGCCTCAGCAGCCAGCACCTGAGTGAAGAAAAGCCTCCAGCTTCAGTGGATTGGGAGCAGAAGGCAGACCTGAGGCCCAAGGTTGAGGGGCTTTCATCCAGCCCCTAGAGCCTGGCACTTTGCCCTCAGACTTAAAGCCTCCAAACGGTAAGAGAATAAATTGTTTGTTGAAGCCATACCATTTGTGGTATATTTTCTTTTAGAGCAGCACAGAGGTAACCAAAACAGTCTTCCTTATTCATCGTTCAGCTTTTGCACGCATGCATATGAGGCGACTGAAAATACCATGGCTTGGATCAGGCACACCTTAGTTCTCAAAGTGACATCTTTGGTTATTAACACTTTAAAGAGGTCTGTTGCCCAATGCAATACATCATTTGATTTCTTGACTGTTGCTTCCACAGGCATTGACTGTGGATCCAAGTAAAATGAAATCCTTGACAACTTCAGTCTTTTCTCCGTTTATCATGTGGTTGGTTATTGGTGCAGTTGTGAGGATTTTTGTTTCCTTTATGTTGAGCTGAATCCATATTGAAGGCATTTGATCTTCATCAGTAACTGCTTCAAGTCATCTTCACTTTCAGCAAGCAATACTGTATCATCTGCATATCGCAGACTGTTTTTTTTTTTAAATTGTGATTTGGGTGAAAATTTACAGAGCAAATTCACTTTCCATACAGAAGTTCACACACACTTTGTCTCATAGCACTGACTAAAATTTACCCCAATGCAACAGCTCCCCTCCCACCTCCTCCCAATAGTTACCTCTTCCCTACGTCCATTCCTCCATGCACTCCTGGCCTCTGAGCTGTCTCCCTGTGCATAAACAGACCTTCTGTCTCCCATGATTGTTCTCTCCAAGGAGTGTATCTACCTCAGGTAAATGTTCAACTTCTATGCCTGTCTTTTGCTTGGCTGGAAGCCACAGGTGTGGGTTCAATTCTAGACCTGAAGGGCAGCTAGGGACCATAGTCTCAGTGGTTCTACTAGGCTCTATCAGACCAGTGAACCTGGTCCCCCCTTCACCCCTTTTTTTTCCCAAATGATTCTGAGTTTTGTTCCACATTGTTCTCTCTCTCTATCCAGGATCTCCTACATAGATTCCCCTCCAAGTGGTTGACAGTGGTAGCTGGCACCATCTAGTTCTTCTGGTCTCATAGTTGTATAGGCTGCAGACTGCATGGTGTGCCAGTCACCAGGACTAATTGTTTCCATGAATCTTTGGTTTTCTTCATTTTTCTTTGCTCTGGATGAGGACAGACCTATCGTTGCATCTTGATGGCTGCTTGCAAGCTTTTAAAATCCCAGTCACTACTCACCACAATAGGAGATGGAACAATGTTTTGTGTAGTATGTTATGCCAATTGAGTTTGATGTTCCCTCGTAGACTGTTCTTGAGTGGTTCTCCAATCCTAATGCCACACTCTTCTTCATATAGTCTAGTTTCTTGGATTATTTGCTTAGCATACAGATTGAGTGGAAGCTCTGGTAGCGTAGTGCTAAGGGAATTGACTGCTAACCAGAGGCTGGAGGTTCCAACCCACCAGCCACTCCTCAGAAGGAAGATGGGCCAATCTACTTTTGTAGTGATACTGCCTCGGAAACCCAAGGAGGGGTCGCTATGAGTTGGGTCTGACTCGATGGCACATAACAACAACATATTGAGTAACTATGATGAAGAAAGGATACAATCCTGACACACACCTTTCCTGATTTTAAACCATACATATCTCCTTGGTCTTTTAGAACTACTACTTCTTGGTCTATGTAAGTTCTTATTTGTTATGATCCATAGTCACTAAAACACAGGTAAACATCTTTCTGGTGTTCTCTGTCTTCAGCCAAATTCCGTCTGACATCAGAAGTGATATCTGTTCACTCCATGTCCTCTTCTGAATCCAGCTTGAATTTCTGGTAGTTCCTTGTTGATGTACTGCTGCAATTGTTTTTATCTTCAGCAAAATTTTACTTGCATTTGATATAAATGATAATTTCTGCATTCTGTTGGATCATCTTTTTTTAGAATGACCACATATATGGATCTCTTCCACTTGGTTGACTAGGTGGCTGTTTTCCATTTTTGGCATAGACAAATAAGTGCCTTTATTTATTGAAACATCTCACTTAGTAGTCCATCAATTCCTGTAGCCTTGTTTTTAGCCAGTACCTTCAGTACAGCTTGGACTTCTTCAATACCATTGGTTTTTATTTTTTGACATTTTATTGTGGGTTAGATGAAAGTTTACAAAGCAAATTAGTTTTCCCATTCAACAGTTTATACATTATTTCATGACTTTGGTTGTAGTCCCCTCAATGTGTCAGCACTCTTCACCCTTCTTCTCTGGATTCCTTGTTTCCATTTGCCAACTTTCCTGCCTTCTAAATTTTGCTTTTGGGTAAATGTTGCCCTCTTGGTCTCGAATAGTTGAACTTTCTGAGAAGAATGTTCCTCACCAGCATTTCAATACTGTCAGTTCTTACTCTTATGCTACTTCCTGAAATTCTTTTTGGTGCAGTGACTGTGTATTCCTTCCATCTTCTCTTGATTCACTCTGTGTCATTCAGTATTTTGCCCACAGAATCCTTTGATATTGCAACTAAAGGCCTGAATTTTTTCTTCACTTCTTCAGTTTGAGAAATCCTGAGTATGTTCTTCTCTTTTTGTTTTCTAACTCCAGGTCTTTGCACATTTCATTACAATACTTTACTTTGACTTCTCGAGCTGCCTTTGAAGTTGTCTGTTCAGCTCTTTCACTTCATTTCTTCTATTTGCTTCAGATAGTTTGTGTTCAAGAGCAAGTTTCATAGTCTCTTTTTTATTTTTAAACATTGTATTGTGGTTTGCATGAAAGTTTACAGAGCATATTTGTTTCCATTCAACAATTTATGCACATTTGGTTTCGTGACATTAGTTGCAGTCCCCTCAATGTAACTGCACTCTTCCCACTACCTCCCTGAGTTCCTCATTTCCACTGTTCTTTCCTGCCCCTTCCTGCCTTCTGAACTTTTATTTTTGGGCAAATGGTACCCTTTTGGCTTCATATGGTTGATTGTTCTGAGGAGTATGTTCCTCAAGGTGTTATTATTCACTTTACAGGCTTGTCTATTGTTTGGCTGAAAGGTGATCCCCGGGGGGTGGGTTCAGTTCCAGGTGGGAAGGATGTCTAAGGGCCATAGTCTTAGGGGTTCTTTCTTGTCTTTTTAGGGACCTTTTGGTTTCTTTGTATGATACCCTTGATGTCATCCTGTAACTTGTCTGGTCTTGGGTCATTAGTGATCGATGGACCAAACCTATTCTTGAGATGGTCTCTAAATTCAGGTGGGACATACTCAGGTTGTACTTTGGTTCTCGTCGACTTTTAAAAAATTTTCTTCAGTTTCAACTTGAACTTGCACATGAGCAATTGATGGTCTGTTTTGCAGTTGGCCCCTGGCCTTGTTCTGACTGATGATATTGAGCTTCTCCATCATCTTTTTACACAGATGTGGTTGATTTGATTCCTGTGTATTCCATCTGGCAAGGTCCACATGCATAGTCACCATTTATGTTATTGAAAAAAGAAATTTGCAATGGGTAAGTCATTGCTTTTGCAAAATTCTATCATTCTATTATATGATTTCCAGTGTCATTTCTATTACCAAGGCCGTATTTTCCAAATACTGATCCTTCTTTGTTTCCAACTTTTGCATTCTAATCACTAGTGATTATCAATACATCTTGATTGTATGTTTGATCAATTTTAGACTGCAGAACTTGGTAAAAATCTTCAATTTCTTCACTTTTGGCATTAGTGGTTGCTGTGTAAATTTGAATAATAGCAATATTAACTGGTCTTCTTTGTAGCCATGTGGATATTATGCTATCACTGATGACACTGTACTTCAGGATAGCTTTTAAATGTTGTGATGATGAATGCAACATCATTCCTCTTTAATTTATCTTCTCTGGCATAGTAGCCCCTAGGATTCTTTGATTCAAAATGGCCATTACCAGTCCGTTTCAGCTCACTAATGGCTAAGATGTCAATCTTTATGCATTCTATTTCATTTTTGATGATTTCTAATTTTCCTAGTTTCATACTTTGTGCATTCCATATTCCAATTATTCATGGATGTTTGCAGCTGTTTCTTCTAATTTTGAGTCATGCCACATCAGCAAATGAAGGTCCCAAAAGCCCTACTCCATTTATGTCATTAAGGTTGGCTCTATTTTCAGGAAACAGCTCTTCCCCAGTGGTATTTTGAGTGCCTTCCAACTTGAGGGGCTCATCTTCCGGCACTATATCCAACAATATCCTGCTGCTATTTATAAGGTTAGGAGCTCTGATAGCATAGTGCCTAAGGCACTTGAGTGCTAACCAGAAGGCTGGCAGTTCAAACCCACCAGCCACTCCATGGAAGGAAGGTTGGGCAATCCTACTTCTGTAGTTATACTGCCTCGGAAACCCAAGGAGGGGTCGCTATGAGTCAGGGCCAAGTCAACGGCAAATAACAACATTTATAAGGTTTTCACTGTTAATTTTTTTTTTAGAAATAGATTGCCAGGTGCTTCTTCATAGTCTGTCTTAGTCTGGAAGCTCCCCTGAAACTTCTCCACCACGGGTGACCCTGGTAAAATACTGGTGGCATATCTCCCAGCATCACAGCAACATACAAGTCACCACAGTCAACAAACCAACAGAGGAGTGGTGGCTTACAACCCCAGGACCGTAGAATGTCAGGGCAGGAAGGAATCTCCAAGTCTGTTCCAAACCTGTGAACTGGGCCAGAGGGGAGTGCCTTGCCCACTGTCATTAGTGGCACCTGAGGCATCTCATGTTTTCGCCTCGGTGCAAGGGTCAACAGACTCGACCTGCTCACCAAACCTGACCTGTACCCATCAGTGGGTTCAGAGCTAGAACCCACTTTTGTGTGGGGAGGCTGTTTGGGGCATTTTGACCACCTACACCCTAAACTGTTACTTCTGTCTCAGTTTATCTCCCAATATGCTAAGGAACAGAGCCATCTTGGAATGAAGCCACGGCCCACTGAGCAAGTACCATCGCTGGGACTGGGGTGCCCTCTGGTGACCACAGCTGGTACAGACTTCCCCAGCTGATTGCCATGCTGCCATCTGGGGCTCCTGCCCGGTGATACTGGCCAGTACACAGCCCCGGCTCCACCTCGGGCTAGGCAATTTGCCACCACACAGAGCGAGCCCAGCTCTTTGCCTAGCCAATCAGGGGTAGAGGGGAAGGTTTAGCAACTGTGGGGGGCAAGAGATTCACCCTGTTAAACATATCCCCTTCCCCTCCCCTACGGGTATCAAGTATTTAACATGCACCACACTTTGAGTTAAGCACTTTCTGTGCATTATCTAATTCATCCCTTTCAACAAGCCTCTGAGGTAGGCACTTAGAAAGATTTCCTTTCTTACAGAAATCCAATTTGACCAAATCCAATGTGCAGTGTTAGAATCAAGGTCTGCCCTGTGTCAAAGTCTTAACCAATGCATGACCTTCTTCACATGTGACCAGGCCAGGTCTGGATCCAAACTTTTGTCTTCACTGACAGTCCAAGTAGTAGGATTTTTGGTTCAGAAAATACGTTAATTCTAACAATGATCACCAGAACAGTGATGGTACTTGAAATACACTTTGAAGAAAACAGGCTCTTCTGCCTGGGCAAAGGAGGGATTGCTGTGTGGTCTCAGGGCTAGAATGGGGACAGGAAGTAAAAGCCACTGTCAGCCCATTTTCAGCTCAACAGAAGGAAAGAGCTCTTTGTCGGTGGTCAGAGGTGTTGGAAGGTGGAGTAAGCGGCTTCGAGAGAGAGTGAGCTTCCAGTACCAGAATTGTTAAAGCATCCATGTAACAAGGAGAAGACTGCATGTTGGCTGCCACCTTTTGGGCACCTCACCTTCCACTACACACTCTTTCATCCTTTCAACCAACTTGTAGGCTGTGTCTTTCCTTCCTGCTGATAGATGAAGGAAGGTCTCAGAGGTGAAGCGTCTTAACCCAAGATTGCACCACTCGTCAGCGGCAGAGCCAGGAAGCGTTGGCACTCAGGTCAGCTTTCCAAGTCACTGCTGTTTCCATTGCTCTACATCCTGTCCAGATAGCTGTAAGTCTCAGATAACAGGTCAGTCCAGACTTCAGCACCCTTCACTGTCTGGGAAGCATGGGGACCAAATGGAGAGCAAAGAGCTTGTAACTAGGCACGACACACATGGACTGAGCTCGCCTGAGAGCTCAGAGACCAAAATGATCTGGCAGGGGCCCGGTCCCAGAGACTCCTGTTACACTCATCCTGCAAACTTCCTAAAGGCTTTCCCAGATTTTTCTTAATGGCCAGAACTGGTAGGCAACTTTCACTCATACTTCCTGTTTTCACCCAGCACTGGCTTCGAGCATTATCTAATCACATAAAAGATCTGGAGTAACTCTTTTGTTGTTGGGGGAGTGTAGATTGTAAAACCTCTTTGGAGGGCAACTTGGTAGTATCTAGTCAAGCTGGAAATGGGCATACCCTATGACCAAGTAATTCCACCTCTCAGGTGCCTCAGTGCAGGGGTCGACAGACTCGACCTGCTGGCCAAATCTGACCTGCACCCGTTTTTGTACATCTCATCTACTTTGGTCGTGTTGTCAGAAGGGACCATTCCCTGGAGAAGGATATCATGCTTGGCAAAACAGAAGGGTTAGCGAAAAAGGAGGCGCTCAGTGAGATGAACTGATGCAGTGGCTGCACCGATGCACTCAAGCACAGAGGCACTGAGGGTGGCGCAGACCCAGGCAGTTTCGCTCTGCTGTGCGCAGGGTTGCTGCGTTGGAGCCAAGCTGATGGCACCTAACAACAACAGAAGATTGGTAGACTGAAAATCTGATGAGCACACTAGTACCTTTCCCAACATGTCTTTATCAAGCCCATGAAAAGTGTGCCAGGCACTGGGCAAGAGCCAGGAGCATATGAAGGACTTCCAGAAATGCCCCATGCTTTTTAAGAGATTACAAGCCAGTTGGGAAGATATGGCTTTCATGTCAACTACCTCCTACGAGGATTTATCTCTGTAAGAAACCAGGGAGAGAAACCAACTGAGCCAGGGGAGTCTGGAGGCTTTGGGTGAGCTGCCCTGGAAGGAGTGGTGTAAAATTCAGCCAGGGGAACAGGGAGAGGGAGACAGGGACAGAGAATGGAGCTGAGATAGGCAAACCTACAAGGGATTTTTTCAGATAACAGAGACGTGGCAGGAACAAAGAACCGACACACTGTAATGTTCCAGGTGGTGCCAGAGAACACATGACTAATTCAAATGACCCCCCATGGTGAGTGCCTTGTTAGTGGCTGAGGGAGACCTTGAGACAAGGGTGGCCATTTTCCCACCACATACAGCTGGACTAAATGGCCTGGGCTAAAGGGGAGGTGGCAGCTCTGGTAGCATAGTGGCTAAGGCACTTGACTGCTAACCAGAAAGCTGATGATTCAAACCCACCAGCCACTCCTTGGAAGGAAGATGGGGCAATCTACTTCCATTCCATAGTGATACTGCTTCAGAAACCCAAGGAGGGTCGCTATGAGTCGGGTCCGACTCGACAGCACATAACAACAACAAAGGGGAGGCCCCCTCCTGCTGACCCCATCAACTTTGCTCCTGCTGAGCTCAACCCTTGTTCCCTAAAGTCCAACTGGATGAAACCTTGTTCCCAAATTGCTGATAGCCTCTTCAGAGACCTTTCTCTTTCCTATGTACCTCAGCAGACTCTAAGACGCACCTTTTTTTTTAGATCTTTAGCCACCAGTCTCTTGATCCCTAACTTTAAAGCCAGGAGGTCAGAGTCTAACCCTTTATCTTACAGATGTGGGAAAGGCGCCTGAGAGATTTAGCCATTTCCCAATAGCTGATAGCTAGTTAGGTAAGGGAGCTCTGGTGGCGTAGTGCTGTACGCACTTGACTGCTAACCAAAAGGCTGGCGGTTCAAACCCAGTAGCCACTCCTCACAAGGAAGGTCGGGCAATCTACTTCTGTAGTGATACCGCCTCGGAAACCCAAGGGGGGTCGGGTCCGACTCGACAGCACCTAACAACAACAACAACAATTAGGTAAGAGGAGTAAACTTAGGCCCTTCTGATCCCAGCTCAGGTTCTCTTCACCGTTCCCTCTGCATGCCCCTCCTCGTCTACACTTTAGATTACACTTTGCTGCTAGTACTCCAAGACCAGGAAACAAATTTGGTCCTGTCAACCAACAGTCAAGTTGTGAGGGTGAAGTATATAGTAACTGATGCAATAAAGAACTTTGGAGAACTTTTTATTGTTTAAAAATCGTAATTGAAGCTTCAAAAAACATACAACCCAACACATGTCCCAATTCCAGTCCCCCGCTCCCTAGGGGAAAGCATAGGACTGCTCCCTCTCATCCTGCTGCCCACATCACTAGCCAGGACCCTGCCCTGGGAGGCCACCTGCTACCCGCCTGCCCACTGGGCACTAAGTCACAGGCTGGGGAGGGGCGCTGGGTGAGGCTGGTGAAGTTGGAGTGGCTGGCTGCCTGCACCCCTCACCCCTGCATATATGCAGTCTGCGAGCTGTGTGGAAAGAGGGGCCGGCTCCCAGGGCAGGGGACCCCCAAGGGGGAAATTCACAGAGCCAGCCCCCCTTATCCTGCCCTTCCCCAGCCCCCCTGCTCAAGGGAAGCTGTCATCGTCATCCTCGGCCATCTCCTTGGCAAACTCCAGGTCCTGCTGCTCTCGCTCCCGCCGCTCCTGGGGAAAGGAGGTGGGGGGAACCGGGCTGCTGAGGACCAGTCAGGCTCGCTGTCTCACTGCCTCACCAGTCTAATCACCCCAAAGCTTAAGCTGCTCCCAACCCTTCTAGATAATTCCCCTCATCCCTTTCTTTTTTTTAAATTTTTTATTTATTTATTTTTTTTTCCCTCATCCCTTTCTGTAGGCAAGTTCTAACTTTCAATTTTACCCTAAACAGAAAGATGCTTACCTCTGCAGATTCCAAGTCCTTGTTGTATGATTTGGGAGGAAACCTCATGGCCTGAAGCACAGGAGAAAACAAAGCAAGGGGAAGGAGGGCAAGTAGCAGAGATGGTGTTAACATACATACTGGGTCTCTTCTATAGCAGACACCAAGATAAATAAGATCAAGTGCTGTACAGCTCAGGCAGTGTGGACATAGGCATGGAAACAATCTATTACAACCAAAAACCAAATAAAAAGAACACCCCAAAATCCCTGTTGTTGTGTCTTCTCAATTTCCACTCATAATGACCCTACAGGGCAGAGCAGAATTGCCTCATAGGGTTTCCAAGGCTGTGATCTTTATAGAAGTAGACTGCCACTTTTCTCCTGAGGAATGCGGTGGGTCTGAACTACTGACTTTTCTATTAGCTACTGAGCACTTAACTACTGTGCCATCAGGGCTCCTAAATTATACTCGCCTGTGGTAAATAAGGGGGAAGGGAGTAAGTAAGAGACTATAGAGAATTTGAAGGAATACACGCCTAGCTGTCTCGACTGGGGAGTGTAGGGGGTTGGTGAGGAAGAGGAGGATGGAAGACCACCACAATAAAGCAAGTATCACAATAAAATGTGCCAGATGACTTTTTTGGTTTCCCAGTGCATATAAAGTTTATGTTTACATTATACTGTAGTCTGTTAAGTGGGCAACAGCATTATGAGAAAGTGAAATATTCTGAGAATTACCAAAACGTGACACAGAGACACAGAGTGAGCACATGCTATTGGAAAAATGGCACCGACAGACTTGCTCAATGCATGGGTGCCACAAACCTTCCATCTGTTAAAAATGCAGTATCTCCAAAGCACCACAAAGCAAGGTGTGCCTGTAATACCCTGAGTCTCCTAGTGGAAGGAGACCCAGAAAAAACAGTGGCCAAATAGTAACAGCACCTAACTCAGTGTGTGACACACAATAAGAGCTTAGTAACTGTTTTTGGAACCAGATAGCAACCCTACATTTTATATAGTTCAGACTTCTCTAAATGCCATTAATAGGAGCCCCTGGTTGGTGCAAATGGGTAAGTGCTCGACCTCTAACCACAAGGCTCGTGGTTCAAATACACCACAGGCACCTCAGAAATAAGGCCTGGCAATCTACTTCCAAAAGTGACAGCTTTGAAAACCTATGGAGCAGTTCTACTCTATACACGTGGGGTCACCATGAGTTGGAATCAATGGCAACTAATAAGTGTCTTAATACAGTGATTTCATTTCATCCTATCAACCCTTGGAAGCAGGCAGAGCAGGTAATACCACACTGCCAGCTTCACAGATGGAGAAAAAGAGGTTTAGAGATACCAAATAACTCCAAATGGCAGAAGCAACAAGTCTTCCACCTGGCACCCTTAATTCCTGACTCATCCTCCCTGCCTATCAAAAAAAAAACAAAAACCAAACTCACTGCCGTTGAGTCGAGTCCGACCCATAGCGACCCCTCCTTGGGTTTCCGAGGTAGTATCTCTATTGAAGTAGATTGCCCAGTATTCCTTCTGAGGAGTGGCTGGTGGATTTGAACTACCATCCTTCTAGTTAGCAGTCAAATGCCTTAGGCACTATGCCACCAGAGGCCCGCCTATCATACCCCTTTAAAAGCAGCAAAAGTGGCTGTATCCCCACAAACAACTGGCTGTGGAACCAGAGCAAAGTCAGCCCCACCTCTGGGTCCCACTCTGCCATTCAATGCCTTTATAGAGTCAGGTTGGGAATTGGGTCACACTCAAGTCAACCTTCCTCGGAGAAGTTTACGGGTGTGGAGAGAGGGGTGTGTTGCTGCCGAGTCCTCTGCGGCCTAAGGCTCTCACCTTGACAGACATGTTGTGGATATCGAGGCAGAAAGAGATGCGCTGGTGGAAGGCTAGCTGGGGCTCTCGGGTGGAATAGATGTCAATCATCTCCTTGGACTGCACGTAGCCCTTCTCGTGGTTGATGCTGGCTTCAATGACGCCATCCCGAATGGCCTGCAGGCCCCAATGGGATGAAGTCACTAGAAAGCCCATCTTCTAAGTTCTAGGACATCTTGTCCCCCATTCCTCTGTCCTCCTTACACGCTGGTACATTCACACACACACTCAATTCTCTCTGGCAACTTCCTAGCTTCACACTGCAAAACTCTGGCACTGCCTGAAAAGATGATGCCACTGTTTTGCCTATTCTGCTCCTGGGCCTATTTCCCCTTGCTCCCATCCCTGAAATAAGGCAGGAAGGTGACAACCTGGGCCATGTTGGTTCTTGAACCGGCCCCACCTTGGCAACAATGAACTCTGCATCCTCTGGGCTATCCAGCTGCAGCTTCTGGGCAATGTCAGCCAGAGAGATTCGTGAATAGGACAGGCTGATCATGCGCACACCTGGGAGAAGAAGGAGCAGCAGGCAGCATGGGCAGAGACCCTTCACCTGTCCACATACAACCACAAGGCTGTCCCTGTCCCCAGGAGCAGCCCAACCTGGGTCTGCACTTCCAGCGGCCCCCCAGACCCCGGTGCACACCTGTCTTGATCACATTGTGCCGTAGTCGGATGATGAGGGTGTAGGTCCCATCTGCTTGAAATTTCTCTCCAAACTGATCCAGGACCTGGTTGAATTTGGCTAAGTTTCCAGTCCTGACAGCTGCAGGGGCAGAGGAGCAGATGACATGATGCAAACGGACAGACACATGCACCAGAGGGCCCCAGTGGCAGGGAGCACAGCTGGCTCCGGTGGGGGGATGAGGCTTACCTTGGGTCAGAAGGAAGTAGGGCATGAGTGAGCGCTTGAGGGAGGGTTGACGGAACTGCAGCCGGTCTGGGATCTCCCCTAGTAACAGCTCCACCACAATAAGCAGCTTGTGTACCTGGACACAATGTCACA
Source organism: Orycteropus afer afer (assembly GCF_000298275.1). NCBI lineage: Eukaryota > Metazoa > Chordata > Mammalia > Tubulidentata > Orycteropodidae > Orycteropus > Orycteropus afer. The sequence goes on along the minus strand of NW_006921672.1, from coordinate 8,436,301 downwards.
TGGGCACAGTGGGCAGGGAGCCCCACCATGTGGAAGAAGAGACTGAGAGCTGGGCTTCAATTCAGTTCAACAAGTGGGAAGTGGAGAAATGGAGCAGAGTGATTAGGCCCAATGAAGAACAGGGAAAAAAAAAGCCCAAACTGTTTTGAACATGAAATCAAATCTCTGCCCTTTGAGCTAGGTAGTAGCAACCTCTGACCCTCTGGCCACAAAAGGTCTTAATTTCAGCTGGCCTACCAGTGAACACACCACTCTGAAGTAGGCCAAGTGGGCAGTTCTCAAGGCTCAGAAATGGGTGACAGAACGGGGCCCAGACACTCAAGGAATGGAATGTGTCAGCCAACAATGGTGGCCAGCAAGGTGGGCAGCTGCTGGAGAATGGGGAGATGAACACCACGCAGCACTCATTATCTGGAGGCTGCAGCAGAGGCAAAGGGCCTGGGCACACCTCAGCAAACACTCAGAGGCGCGTGGCTGGGAAACTGCAGCTCTCTGAGCAGTGCCTCCCGTGGATCTGGCACTGTGTAAGGCAGGCAAGGGTGAAGATGACCATGTCTTTCAATCAAGGACTTTTTACCAAGCTGGAGGAGCCAGAACACAAGATATTAGGAGACAGCAGTGCAGGGAGAGAGGCTGCATTGTTGCCGCCCATTTGATTCCAACTCATGGTGACCCCAGGTGTGCAGAGTAGAACCGCTCCACAGGGTTTTCAAGGCTGTAACTGTTTGGAGGCAGACTGCCGGCCTTAGTCCTGAGTCACCTCTGAGTGGTCTGACCCACCAACCTTTCAGGTAGTGGTTGAGTGTGCAACCATTTGCACCACCCAGGGACTCCTTGTGAGAGAAGCATGGGGGTTAAAATGGGTTGTATGTGATCATGCCCACGCCTTCTGCATAGACACATGTGTATGTACTTCTGTCCCTTGGAGTAATGCATGTGTGAGGGGAAATCCATGCAGATAGTAGCATTTTATATAGCGCCTTAAAGATTCTGACAAAACAGAAAAAGGAGGGAGGACATTTCAGTCAAGAGAACGGACTGAAAAAGAGGCAAGAAAAATGTGGGAACAGCAGTGAAGGACAGGCCAGTCAAGCAGAGGGAGTATGGAGGGCTATGAGGGGAGAGACACTTGGGACCACCAGCTGGGGACACACTGTTTTCAATGCCAGGCTGAGTAGTTCACTTTGGGGACAGAATGCTTGAGGTTACTCACTAGTAGAAATGCTATGCAATGGAGTCCTTGGTTTTGTCATTCCTAAAACCGGCACAATAGTAGCAACAAGAATAGCTGGGCTGTGTACTTCACAAGACTGTTAGGAAGACTAATTTGAAAAGTGTAAAGCAACAAACAGATGTCAGTTCCTAGAATACTCTACTAGGTAGGCAATGGGGAGCCATGAAAGCTTCCTGGTCCAGGAAAGACAGGCCTGGAACTCTGGTTAGTTAGGCAGCTTTGTGTAAGCTGGGTTCATGGAGGGAAGATGACAAGTGGTCAGAAGACTAGTGTCCAGGAATGTTTGTTAGTGGGTTCAGTGAGGGCAGCAATACAAGAGCAGGCAAATACAAACACATGGAGACAAATCAACAGAGGATTTAGAGCTGGCGGAAAAGGAGTCCAAGATGATCCCAAGGTTCCCATCTGGTGACTAGGAAGACGAAGTATTAATGACACTAAAGAGAGCAGGAAGAAGGACTGGTAATGGATAGCAGAGAGGGGTTCATTTGGAACAAGCTGACTTTGAAGAGTCAAGGCATCCTATAGAAATGTCAGTGGGATTTGTAGGTCAGATACTCAAGATAGGGTCAGGGTTAGTAAGGTACTTTGGTGAAGCATCACGGACATGAGAATTGAAGCTATGAAAGCAGACAAGATCACCCAAGGAGAGAATGTAGACTGAAAACCAGTGGAAGACAGAAACTTGGGGAAGCCTACAAGCAAGGGATGCACAGAGGAAGCCGTGTCAGCTAAGGAAACCAAGGGATCTTCTCAGGAAGGCAGTACAGTTGACAACTGACCCCTGGAAGCTCAGGAAGACGACCAGCAATGAGGGAGCTGTCACTAGCGTCAAGAGCAGGGAGCAGGTTGGGAACAGAAATCAAGAACCTGGGTCAGGGCTTCAGTAGCTGGGACAGAATTCAAGTTGCTGAGGTTAAGCAAAGGGCAATGAGGAAATGGATAGAGTTGGAAATGCAAAGGAGATGGAACAGTTGCTTGAGAGGGGAAGAAGGAGGGTTTGAGAAAACATTTAGCCCAGAGACTTTAGCAAATTGGTGATAGGCCAAAGCCTTGGAAGAGTTAGGAGAGAACGGATGAAGAGCACAGGCAGAGAAGCCAGCCTTGAGTGGAAGGGGGACAGGAGGAAGGGCCGAGAGATATCAGGCTTCAATGGAGAGGAGGCAGCTACAGTGGCGAACGTTGGGTGTCCTTAATCTGCCCCTGAGGTGGATGAGCCAGAGGTTTATGACTCAGAGCATGGACCCTGGACCAGCATCACCTGTTAGAAACGGTAACTCTAAGACTTAGAATTGGCATTTTAACAAGACGTCCAGGTGACTCACATGCCCATTCAAGTTGGAAAATATTAAGCTGGGGGGAGAGAAGGGGAGCAGTGAGAACAGAAGGAGGTAGTGTCCATCTGTCCATTTGTCTCAGAGCTGGCTGCAGGACTCACTCGGTCCTCTAGCCCTCTCCCCAGCACACATTCATCCTTGTCCTCTATCTGCCCCAGGGTTCCCTCACCAACAGCCTCGTGGCCAAAGACCTCAAGCCAGCTCCCTCTGCTCCTTCTCTCCATGTGGCTCCACAACACAACACTCTGAAAGCTTTTTCACCCACAGAAAACCTGGTTTGAAAAAACCATTCCACTCCACAAAGCCTTGTTTCTGGTATATGATGCAATGTGTCAATTATCTGCAGTTTCAGTAATTTTTAGAACAAAGTTTAGTGTGTACTTATATTCTAAACAATCAAAAACTGTGCCCATGTACCTCATGTGTCTGAAAAGCCATTCCCTGTTGTGAAATTTCTACTCATCTTTCAAAACCTAGACCAAATAGAACTTTTTTTCTTTGAGGCTTAATTACTTGACCAAAAAGAAAGCTGCCTTTCTCTGAACGTCTGAGCAGAGAGAAACAGAATCTCCCGTTACACTGACATAATAATTGTATGAAGTAAGGACAGAGACCTCGCCTCTTATCCTCTGGACGTGTTATCAGAAGGGACCAGTCCCTGGAGAAGGACATTACGCTTGGTGAAGTAGAGGGTCTGCAAAGAAAGAGGAAGACTCAACGAGGAGGACTGATACAGTGGCTACAACAATGGACCGAAGCACAGCAACAACTGTGGGACCAGGCAGTGTTTTGTTCTTTTGTACAGAGTCATTATGAGTCAGAACCAACTCGACAGCACCTGGCACCCAACAACAATAATCACTGTACATTTTCATCCTATTTCCCTCAAAGGCAAAAGGGCAAGGGCCTGTTTATTAAAGTGGGGGCAGAGGTTTGTAGTTGGGGTGTGGGGGGGAAGCACACTCACTGCCATCGAGTCGATTCAACTCATAGTGATCCCCATTGGGTTTCCAAGGCTATACGTACATCTTTACAGAAGTAAAGAAGCCTCATCTTCCTTCCGTGGAGCAGCTGGGGATTCGAACCACCGACATTCTGGTTAGTAGCCAAATGCCTAACCCATTGTCACCAGAGCTCCTTATGGTTGGGAAAGCTGGGTCCAAATTCTGGCTGACAGGCTCTATGACTTTAGGTCCTCAAACCTCTTTATGCCAAAATTCTTTACAAAATTGTGAACAACACAATCTTGATCATAAAGTGTTGTTTTAAGACTCAAATGATGTGTTCTGTATGACAAGGCTTTTGTAAAGCTGAAAAGAATTACACAGACAGTCCCTGGGTTAAAAACAAAATCCATTCCTGAGTGTCTTTAAGTCAAATTTGTAGACAAGTCAGAACAGGTGCATATTTGGTTCTTACTTAGCCTTACTATACTGCAAGAAAAGGAGTTCTGATGGTGTAGTGGTTAAAGTAGGGAGCTACTAACCAAAAGGGCAGCAATTTGAAGGCACCAGCCACTCCATGGGAGACAGATGATGTAGTCTGCCTCTGTAAAGATTGGAAACCCTATGGGGCAGTTCTACTCTGTCCTAAAGGGTTGCTATGAGTCAGAATTGAATCAATGGTAGTGGGTTTTAGTGCAAAGAAAGGCTTCTAAATCTCTTCAGCGATTTAAAACCTGCACATGCAGCAAGTGAAGGCTGTGATGAAAAATTTGTTGGGAAGTAGGGGTTGGTTCAGTCGTTTCAAAATGAAGGCAAGTTTACATTAAATGGCAAGTACGAGTTGTTCATAAGTTGGACGTTTGTAACCTGGGGACCGCCTGTATACAAATCCTGCTACTGGTGACAAACACTTCTTTTCCATCCCTCACAGTGCTTAATACCAAGATCATTGCTCAAAAGACGTACTTGGTGAGTGGCAGCTCTTAGGTGCCAAGGTTTATCCCGCCTGAACCGGTCAGTCTCATGGAGATTTTCTGGATTCCCCAGCCACAGATGACACCACTTCTAAACGGGCATGTGAAGGATCAGGTTTAGCAACACGATCTAGCCCACGACTACAATGACTGCAAAGAGTGCTGGAATCTGAAATATTCTAAACCTACCTACCAAAGAAGGAGCCCTGGTGGCACAGTGGTTAAAGTACTGGCTGCCAACCAAAAGGTCAGCTGTTCGAACCTACCAGCAACTCTGTGGGAGAAAGATGTGGCAATCTGCTTACAGAAAGATTTTATAGTCTTGGAAACCCTACAGGCAGTGCTACTCTGTCCTTCAGAGTTGTCATGAGTCGGAAATGACTCGATGGCAATGGGTATCTACTAAGGAAGACTCTGAACAGAAGGTGCCCAAGGCCTGGGTAGTCTGCTTAATGTGCTTAATGTTACCCACAGCAGATGTCTGATGCAACGTTTGGGATAATGAAGATGAAGGATGCCTTCTCTGGCCCCTTTTGTAGGGAAATAGAACTCAAGTGGTATCAGACATGTAAGAGAGGGGAAGGTGTGAGGATGACTCTGCTCACCGTCTGCTTGAAGCCAACAGCTGTGTGCTGAGGGGCCTTGCGGAGGGCATTGGTCATTGTTCTCCTGGCCTCTGAGTACTCCAGCTGGATGGCTTTGATTCGCCCTGGGTGTGGATGAGAGGAGAGTGGGCCAAGAGAATGGCATCATTGGAGCCCCCCCCTGCAAACCAGAGTGCCAAATGTGCTTCTCTGAACCACCTGCTAGAAAATTTGCGCCAAGTGAGCCTGAGGCCCTTCTGACTTGTGGGAGGGCCCCTCTGCTCACCTGTATAGTAGAGGTACCTTGCCCACTCATTGTTGTTGGCCTGCTCGGGGAACACGGACTTGGACACCAGCTTCTCAGCCTGGTCATACAAGCTGTAGTGTAGGTAGTTACGCAGCAGGAGGTTCAGCAGGGTGGCCTGCCCATCAGCATCATGTCGAAGGGTGGCTGTACGGAGTCGAGCATGCAGGAAGCTTCAAGAAGAGAAAAAAGATGTCAAAGGCCTCAAGTTACGACTCTTCAAACTGCCTTTGAACTCTCCAGGATCTCCCAATTTCTAAAAGAAATACACACAGCTTTTCTTTTAATTCGTGGAATATTCAACTATTGAGTGCTCATCGTGTGAGGCACTATTCTAGGTGCACAAAAAGGACACAAACTTGGTGCTTAGGGCACTTACTTCCTAGTGAGGAAGGCAGACAATAATCATGATAAATGAGTGTATCATACAGCATGACTGAAGCGGGTAGGAGCTATGAAGAAATCAGGTAAGTGCATGCAATGGGAATGCAGGGTCAGGAGGAGAGGATGGGGTTGCAATCTTAAAAAGCCCAGTCAGAGAAGGACTCACTGGGAAGGTAACAATCAAGCAAAGGCTTAAAGAAGTAGGGAGAAGATGGTTCTAGGCCGAGGTAAGACCTAGTGCAGACTTCAAGAAGGAGGGTGGCTGGCATGAACAAGGAAAAGCAAGGAGGCCAGTCATGGGGAGAGCAGTCAGAGATGAAGTCAGGAGGCAATAACAAGTCCAGGTCATGTCAGGCTTATAAGCTATCATGAGGATAGCTGGCTTTTTCTCAAAGGAAATGGTGCACTACTACAGGTTATAAACAGAGGAAGGACATGTTTCCCAGCTTGTACCTCCACCCTAAATCACAAATTAGCCCTCCCCTGAGTTGGGGTAAAGGGAAGAACCTGGGAATAGTTCTTAGGAGCTAGATGCAATATCTCTCCCATTGCCCTTACGTGGTGCAGGGTACGTTAACCTCATTTCCCCCTGGGTACCTTACATCTACCAGCAAATTCACAGCTCTCTGGTAGTGACTGACCAAGTCTTTGACCTCAAGGGCTGCAAGTGAGACTTGTGGGCATGTGTACCTGCGAACCACGTCCAGCTTGTCCAGGAACTCATAGACCCGGGCATGGTAATAGTAACACTTCGCAGCCACAAGGTCTAGGGCCCGGCGGTTCTGGGTACTGATCTTTTGCATCAGGTCGTCAGAGATTTTCTGTGCCTGAGGAGGAGGCCAAGAGGAAATCAAGGAGCAGTTCCTCAAAACATTAACACAGACTTACCATATGACCTACCAATTCTACTCCCAGGTATGTACCCAAAGTAATGGATACGTATGTTCACACAAAAACTTGTACGCATCAGCACACAAATGGTCACATCAGCATTATTCATTATAACTAAAAAGTGGAAATAAGCCAAATGTCCCTGAATGAAGGAGTGAATAAATAAAATGTGGTGTTCCATACAATGGGACATCATTCAGTCAAAAAAATGAAGTTTCCATACATGCCACAACCTTGAAAACATTATACTAAGCAAAAGAAGCCAGACACAAAAAACAAAAACCAAACCCACTGCCATCAAATAGATTCTGACTCATAGCAACCCTTTAGGACAGAGTAGAACTGCCCCAAAGGGTTTCTAAGGCTGTAAATCCTTACGGAAGCACACTGCCTCATCTTTTTCCCAGAGTGGCCAGTGGTTCAAACTGACAACCTTATCAACCGAATGCCTTAACTGCTGTGCCATCTGTGCTCCTTAGACACAAAAAGGCCACCTATTATGATTCCCCTTATATAAAATGTCCAGAATAGGCAAATCCATAGAGACAGAAAGGAGACGAATAACTGCCAGGGATTGATGGGAGGAAGGAATGGGGAGTGACTGCTAATGTATGGGGTTTCTTTTTGGAGTGATGAAACGTTTTGGAATTAGATAGTAGTGATGGTTGCACAATACTAAAATTAGTACATACTAAAAACCACTCAACAGTATATTTCAGAGGGTAAATTTTATGGTGTGTGAACTGTATTGCCAATACTAAATAATGGAAACAGTGGAAAGCAAGGGGAAAAAATATAACAGGGACCTAAAGAGTGGGGCCAGAATTCCAGCCTGGTACCTACACTGAGGACAGTGGTGGATATCCAGCATCCAAAATAGAGCTGCTCAGTGTGAACAATTTAAAAAAAACAAACAAACCCATTGCTGCCAAGTTGATTCTGACTCACAGACACCCTTAGGACAGAGTAGAACTGCCCCATAGGATTTCCAAGGCTGTACATGGAAGCAGACTGCCACACCTCTCTCCCAGAGTGGGAGCCTAGTTGTACAAGTTGTAGTGTCAGGTAGCAGCCAAGTGCTTAACCACTACACCACTAGGGCTCCTAATACCTGCCACTTACTAAGCTACTGTGGAGGCTTATTATGTGCAGATTATTGTGCAAAATATTTCTAAACACACTGTTTCATTTAATACTAACTACAGTCTCAATAATAAGGTGGGTCATTATTACACTCATTTTACATACAGCTAGGAGAAACTAATTTGTGTAAGGTACAGCTCGGATTTGAACCGAGGTCTTTCTCCAGATTTCCTGCTTTCCCCAAAAGAATCCAAAATATACTGGTATGGTGCCACAGACAGGTGTGATGACCACTGCCAGCTCTCTGTCTTTCCCATGGTGCCCACAGCAGGAATTGAGGGGCCTCTCTGGGTGTGAGGTTAAGTACATGCCCACATGGAGGAAGAGCCAGGGTTCTTTAAAACTCAGTGATTATCTCCACTTCTTCACTAGAGACAATCTCCCTTGCACACCCCTTGCATGGCTCGTCAGTTGCTCTCGTCGTATCTTGGGTACCTCTTTGTAATGCTTGCTATTCATCAGGAAGATGATCATGAGGAGCTGCAGATAGGCTTCCACTTCAGGCAGGAGGGGGGCCGATGCAGCTTTGCCTGTTCGGGGACGGAACTGTAAGTCGGCTTCTGTGTCCATGGGCTACAAGAGGACATGAGTAGTTACCATGGAAAGGCTCAGTCAAATCAATCAACCAAGAATTTACTGAGCACCTGCTACATATTTAAAAAAATATTTACTGAAGGGCTACTAGGTACCAATATTTTGCTAGGTGCTGGGGATACAAAATAAAGACAACACAACACTTTCCCAAAGGAGTTAAGGAGGCTGGCAATACAATAAATGCACCAATGGGTTATAGGAACATAACAACATCTTTACACAACATAACGGGGACATAAGGAATGCTGTAAGGAATCCTCAAGTTTATATTCTAAGTACAAAGATTAAGCCACCACAGCTGTAACCACTGCAAATATCAGACAGTGATGTAATTTTAGAGATGAACACAAGATGAAACAAAAAAGGAAATTTTGAGAAAAGTGAAATATATATAGTACTTATTTTCAGATCTAATCACTGAAAACTGGAAGAAATAATATGTTACAGTCGGCTCCAAAAATGATCACATTTAGTGAATTTAAAGAAGAAAAAAATTCAGAGTGGGAAGGGGGAGGATATATTTTCCCCCTTTCTCAGACAATAAACTCTTCACTGTTCTACCTCAAATGATTTTCTGATTTTCACATTTATGGAAATATAGGATTTTAAGGAGATGAAGGTGGCTGGAAGGGTCAATGAGGTTTGAGAAGGGGCAGGACCTAGACTGTAACATGAAGGATGAGGGGGGTTTGAAAATTAGAAAGGTTAGGAGACCTCTCTCTCCTGGCATGGAGACTACCACCACTACCACCACCACCACACCCACCACCACCATGACCACCATCACCAACCACCATGCCCACGCCCCTCCACACCACCACCAAACCCACGACCACCTCCACCAAGACCACCACGACCAAGTCCACCTCCACCACCTCCACCATGACCACCACGATTGCAACTACCACCACCACCATACCCACCACCACTACCATTACTACACCCAACTAATTTCATCAGCATTTACTACATGCCAGGCACTGCTCCTAGTGCTTTTATGCTCTCCTCCCCCATATCTATTATTTTCCCCATTTTAACAGTGAAGAAAGTGAGTTAAAGGGAAGTTAAATCACTTGGCTAAGGCCGACAGGCACTAACAGATAGAACTGGGATTCAAATTCAACTCTTATCTCCAAAACCTGTGTTCTTAACCACTGTTCCGTACTGCCTCTGTGGTGAAGCTTCAGAGACAAAGAGGTAGTGGCATCTTTTCCAGGGCAATGGAGATGCCATCTGATAGGAGGAGAGGGGACCTGTTGGGAGTAGTGGAGAATGATTTGGCTGGATTAGCAACTCCTTTCCCTGAGCAGGAAGGATATCAGGCTCCCCTGCATGGCAGAAGTAGGCAAATGGGTTTTCCTCCTCATGCTATAGCAGGCATTAAGACAGGTCTAACCAAAAACCAAACCAAACTCACTGCCATCAAGTCCATTGTAACTCATAGTGACCTCCTTTGGGTTTCCAAGCAGGTAAATCTTTACGGAAGTAGTCTTCCTTCCACAGGGTGGCTGGTGGATTTGAACCACCAACCTTCCGGTTAGCAGTCAAATGCCTTAGGCACTATGCCACCAAAGCTCCTTAAGACAGGTCTAGGAAGCGGGAAACAACAATTGCATCCTGGGAGTTTAAGGCCAAGCCCACACCCTTCAATCTGGCCTGATCCACTCACCTCTTCTAGGAAAGATAGCAAGAAGTCTCGAGTGGCATTATTTGAGGTGAAGAAGCCATGCACAGCCTTGTACAGGACATAGTGGTTGAGGCGGCGGGATGTGGAAGGCAGCATTCGCAGGGCCCTCAGCACAAACCGCGGCTCCTTGCCTGAAACAGCCTTCTCCAGCTGTTTTACATGCTCCTTTATGTCTGTGGAAGACCAGAGGGGAAAAAAATAACATCACCTTCCACTCCTATTCCCCCACTGCTCTGAGGGAGGATGTGGCCAACTACCTCTTTCCCTTCATAAGAGTTAGGCAATACTTACTGATGCCATATGTTTATTCTAAGATACAACCAAGAGACAAGGAAAAAGAAAGCTGAGGCAGGGAACAGGGTAGAGAGTGTGGAAAGAAGAGGACGAAAGGAAAAATGATGAGAAGGAAAACAAAAGAAACATGGGGATTTATCAGATCCCCAAATAGGAAAAATAAACTTAAAGGAAGAACTCACAGACACACATACCACAATGAATTTGACTCCTTAAACAACAACACTACTTCTGGATACTTGTGTAAACAAAAGAAAAATACTTGCAACAAATGTGATCAAAGATTGATATTCTATGTAAAGAATAAATTTATTCTGTATATGTCAATTTAGTCTATATACATTATCTTGAGGACTAAAGTGTGCCTGACCCAAACCATGGTATTTGCAAGTACCTCCTATGCATGTGAAAGCTGTACAATGAATAAGGAAGACTGAAGAATCAATGCTATTGAATTATGATGTTGGTGAACAATGTTGAATTTATCATGGACTGCGAGAAGAATGAACAAATCTGTCTTGGAAGAAGTACAGACAGAATGCTCCTTAGAAGCAAGGATTGTGAGACTTCATCTCACATACTTTGGATATGTTACCAGGAGGGACCAGTCCCTGGAGAAGGATCTCATGTTTGGTAAAGTAGAGGATTAGTGAAAAAGACGACCCTCAACGAAATGCACTGACACAGTGGCTGCAACAATGGGCTCAAACATGAGGATGGTACAGGACCAGGCACTGTTTTGTCCTGTTGTCTATATGGTTGCCATGACTCAGAACCCACCTGACAGCACCTAAGGACACATTCTATGTAAATCAGTATTTTATATTCTCTATAAAGAAATTAAGGAGCTCTGGTGGCATAATGTTAAAGCATTTGACTGCTAACCAGAAGGTTGGCGATTCAAACCCATCAGGCACTTTGCAGAAGGAAGACTGGGCAATCTACTTCCATAAAGATTTACTGCCTTGGAAACCCAAAGGGTCACTATGAGTCCGAATCGACTGGATGGCAGTGAGTTTTGGTTATAAAGAGCTTGTATAAACAGCTAAGAGAAATTCTATTACCACAATTTCAAAATAAAAATGGACAAAAACAGATGACACACAAAAAAGGTAAGACAAAAAGCTAGTAGACATACAAAAAATATATTTCATTAGTACTTGAATAATTGCAAATGGAAATATTTTCAACTACCAAATTAAATAACAAAAAAACCAAACTCACTGCCATCGAGTTGATTCCAACTCATAGTGACCCCCTTTAGGTTTCCAAGGTGGTAAATCTTTATGGAAGTAGATTGCCCAGTCTTCCTTCCACGGACCAGGTGGTGAGTTTGAACCACCAACCCTCTGGCTAACAGTCAAATGCCTTAGGCACTACGCTACCAGAGCTCCAACTTAATAGTATTTTAAAAATGATACAATATAGAACATAGTGAAAATAACATTTCTGCTGATGTAATGTAAATCAACATGGTTTTTTTCGACCAAACCAAACCCACTGCCATTGAGTTGATTCTGACTCACAGGGACCCTTTAGGACAGAGTAGAATCATCCTATAGGCAGTATTTATGGAAGCAGACTGCCTCATCTTTCTCCTGAAGAGCAGCTGGTGGGTTCAAACTGTCTTGGTTAGCAGCCAAATAACTTTCAACACATTCACCCTTTTTGACTTAGCTATATGGAGTCTGGGAATCTATACCATACAAATGATCATAGTAAGTAGATGAAAAACTTGGGCACAAAGATGACTGTCACAAAACTATTTACAACTGGTAATAACCAAAACCTCCAGCCATAAAGGGAACACAAACAACTGGCAGCTTCTTAGTTAACTTTGTATCTCCAGCACTCAGCAAGGAGTGGTGGGCCCACATTAATAATATGACATAACAATAGCAGCAGCTAAAATCTATTGAAAGCTTACTACGTGTTCACCATGTGCCAGGCAAAGTTCTAACCACTTTAATCTTTACAAAAACCAAACAAAGTAAGTAATATCAGACTCACTCATGCAGATGTGAAAATGAATCCCAGAACCTGTACCCTGGAAAATGCAACGTAAGAAACACATACACAGAGATACACAACACACATTATATGTGTATATATACTTACACAAATATACCCAGTAGGTGACACTGAATGACACCTCTGCCACTTGCTATCATTTTAGTAAAAGAGTCTTCATTAGATACTGATCCTGCTTACGAGTAGAAGCTGATGCAGTCAACACTCATATCCTCAAGAGCATCACCCAGGTGCCTAACTTTGCTTATTTCAGTATTTTAGAGTTCGTTTTCATTCAGTTAAGCAGAGAGAAAACCTGATAAATAGTCTGGTTGTGCATGATCTAGAACCAGGGTCACAGTAAGAAGGTCTCCCTCAACTCACTCTAAATGTGGACAGGATGGTCTATGTGGGAAAAATAAACATGAACAAGAGGAAAACGAGGTAGGTAGGAAATTAGAAAAGGTACCTAGAAGAAAAGGAATGGGGGGTGGGGAGTTGGCCAAAGGTATCAGGAACTCAAAGATGACACCTGCAAAGTTGAAAGTGTGTGTATTAAAATCCGTGAGAAACAGAGTGGAAGTAAGGGCTTGAAGAGACTGAGCATTTTAGAGAAAAGTAGTGGTGTGCCAGGTAGAAATGGTTCTTCTAGGGAGTCGTTAAAGGGAATTAAGACAACAACAACGTTTTGTACACGCTTAAAACCCAGATGAAACTCCGGTGTCACCCTGGCCCCCTTTTCATACACATACATACAAACACTGGTTTCTAGAGGAGCCAGTCCGTGGGATGTGAGTGGAGGACATGGAAGAGGGGGTCCCCAGGTTCAGTGAAATCTAGTTGCAGATGCAACTTCAAAGGGAGTGTTAGGGGAGGAGTCTCGAGCCTGGAGAGAAAGCTATGTCATTGGGGCTGGCTGGGGTCGGGAGTATCAAAGCAGGGGGATCGGACACCTGGGGGGTGATCCTAAGGAACCGGGGGTGGTGGAGGCTGCGCTAGGGTCCTGGGCAGAGGCTGGATTCCGGGGGCGTTGTCGCCCGTGATCATGGCAAGTCCCCAGTTGGGGCTTCCGTACCTTCCAAGGTGACTGTGTCCAACTCTCGCTGGGAGTGCTCTGCTGCTGCTTTGCTGTCGGTCTCCGCCGCTGGCCCGCCACCAGCTGCTGCCTCCTCTTTCATCTCCACATCCTGGGGGGCCGGCGGCAGTGGTGGTTCTTGTTCCCCTCCGCCGGGCGGCTGCTTCGTCTTGTCCGTTCCGCGGCGCCGCGCAGAGCCCTCCTGTTTCATGGCGCCCGGGGTCGTGGCCTAGTCCGGCGACCGAGGCAGGGACCTCTCTTGAACCCACGCACCGGGGCACCGGGGACTAGGAACCGGGCCGGGCCTGCACACGAGCGCGGGCTAGCGTCCGGCCGCACGATGACGGAGCAGCTGCAACCCTCTTCCCGGCGCTGGGCCTTCTGGGAAGTTCCAGGTCTGGTGAGCCGATGACTGAATCAACAAAGGGGAAATAAATCAAGAACCGAGTTGCAGGATGGAGGCGGATCTTCGAGGAAAGAGAGGGGAGGAGCCTGTAATGGGTTGTGGGACTTTCTTTGGCGTACTCAAATTTTTTTCATTTTCCTCCCGAGTGCATTTATGAGGAAGTCCACCAGAGGTCCCCTAAAGCTACGTCACCAGGTTTCTAAGAGCACTGCAACTTGCTTGGAGAGGATATGGCTTATCAGAACGCATTACGTAATGACGTCAGAGTTGCCGGGCTGATTTCTCCACAAAACTAGCACTTGCTCTTGGCCAGGGACGCCTTCCCGGTCCGCGAGGTTTGTTCTCAACGGCCACCGGGTGCATCCGGCGCGAGGGAGGAAAAGAAGGCTGTGAAGGAGAGCCAGGCAGTTGGGTTTAGAATAAAACCGAACAGGAGATCCCTCTGGGATCCGGGTGTCCTTTTTTTAGTTTAGTTGTTGAAAATGAGGCATAAAATCTCAGTCGCTAGGTAGTGCGGATAAGGAGGAGGGTGCATTTGTGTAGAATCACTCCAGTGTAATAAAAGATAGGGATCCACTCTGTACGGTAAGGGGCTAGCCACGTGGGGATGAAGAATTCAGCTTCAAGAATTTAGTCTATGAGGAAGTCTAGATAGTGAGTGAGCTGGAAGCTCAGCTCTGGCCTGTGGTGTATACTGAACCCTGAGGGACAAGAGTGGACTCCCCTATTGACTAGGCTTCAGGGAGGCGGTTGTGGGACCTTTATGGCTTGAGACAGACAGCCATGGGGAATTAAGAAACAGTAATGGTGTACCTAAGGAGAGCCTGAGGATCCTTTGTTGTTATGTGCCGTGGAGTGGGACCCGACTCATAGCGACCCAAGGCAGTATCACTATGGAAGTAGATTGCCGTAGTAGATTGCCCCATCTTCCTTCCGAGGAGTGGCTGGTGGGTTTGAACCGTCAGCTTTCTGGTTAGCAGTCAAGTGCCTTAGGCACTATGCTACCAGAGCTCCCGAGGATCCTTTAGGGGAATGAAATTGGATCAAAACCCTTTTCACTTATTTTTCAAAGGAATCCTTCGGTTACTCTTCAGGGCAGGTGACATCTGGAAGAAGCTAAAGGTGTCTATTAAGATACAAAACAAAAAATTACCCTTATCTTGGAACTTATCTTTCCTCCATAAATATTTAGACTGGGGGCAGACAATACAAGACAATCAAACCCTGTTGTAAGATACTGGAGGGTAGAGGATATGATTGAACCTTTGTATCCTCCTTTTTCATTCTATTGCTGTAAATAGCTTCTAGCACTAAAGGGCTGCTTGCTAAATGGAAAAATGTGTGCTCCACTTTTAAGGAACAAGCTTTGCCCAATTGCCCCTAGCTGTCTGTCTCCCGAAAGCCTGGGAGATGGCTGACAGGATCTTTGAATCATCCCTGGAATAAACTCATGAAAGCTGCTTCTTCATAACCCCATATCTTAATAAGTGGTAAAGGAAGAAAAGAGAGGAGCTTTGTTGTTCATCATTATAATAAAAAAAGTTACCCTTCTGGATTGTTAGGCTGTCAGTTCACCTCTCTATTAAGTTTACATCACAAGGAAAAAGCAATCAAGTCAGCAGATAACAAACAACCCCGTAGGTCCATGAGCAATATAGTGAGGCCTTGGAAGATGCCCCAGAATGGGGGAGGATGGCTTAACCCAAAGCAATTGGCAGCTGATCATGGATTCTTGGTGAGTGAGAGAACTAGCCTGCGCAGGAGGTGGGCAAGTAGAGGGGAGAGGCTTGACTCCAGGGGAGTCAAAAGCCTTGAAGAAATTATTCCAGTGTATCTACTTTAAAATAGATTGGTGAAAGATGTTAAATCCCAGCTTTAAACAGAAGAGGGTGATATGGATCTAGCAGTTTTATGTGACATGCAGTACACACACACATTAGCAGGTCCATATGCCAAGGCTACTCATAGCCTTTACTCCTACAACCACCCTGAATCCAGGGCATATGACAGAAAGGTAAACTAATAAGATAATGTTATTATTTTTAGAGTTTAAAGCCTTATTCTTGGCTCCATTTTTTATTTTTTAAGACCCATCTGCATTTTGTATTCATTGTAAAACAATCTTGAAAGTTATCTTATTCTTGTTTTGGATTTGTACCATTTATTTCTTGGTTTTTTTTTTTCCCCCTTTCCTAAAACCTCAACTCAGGTCCAGAGGATACCAGAGGCTCCTCTTTTTTATTTTTAAATTGTGATTTGGGTGAAAATTTACAGAACAAATTCACTTTCCATATAGCATTTCACATATACTTTGTCTTATGACACTGACCACAATTCACCCCAAACAACACAGCTCCCCTCCCACTTCCTCCTGACAGTCACCTCTTCCCTGTGTCCATCCTTCCATGCACCCCTGCCCCCTGAGCTGTCTCCCTGTGCATAAACAGTCCTTCTTTCTCCCATGATTGTTTTCTCCAAGGAGTGTATCTACCTCAGGTAAATGTTCAGCTCCTATGCTTGTCTTGCTTGGCTGGAAGCCATAGGTGTGGGTTCAATTCCAGACCTGAAGGGCAGCTAGGGGCCATAGTCTCAGTGGTTCCACCAGGCTCTATCAAACCAGCAAAACTGGCCCCCCCCCTTTTTTTTTCCCAAATGACTTTGAGTTTTGTTCCACATTGTTTTCCCTCTCTATTCAGGATCTCCTACATAGATTCCCCTCTGAGTGGTTGACAGTGGTAGCCTGGCACCATCTAGTTCTTGTGGTCTCGTAGTCGTATAGGGTGCGGATCACATGATGTACCAGTCGCTAGGACTAATTGTTTCCATGAATCTTTGGTTTTCTTCATTTTTTTTTTTTTTTGCTCTGGAAAAGGAGAGACCCATCATTGTATCTAGATGGCTGCTTGCAAGCTTTTAAGATCCCTGTTGCTACTCACCAAAGTAGGAAGTGGAACAATGTTTTGTGTAGTATGTTGTGCCAGTTGAGCTTGATGTCCCCTTTGACTATGGTCCCAGTAGAGGCTCCTCTTTGAAGGCAAGTTCTTTGATGATCTTCTCACTTTAGAATTTAGAGTCTACATACTACACCCTAATAATTCTAGCATTTTCCAGGTGGCCTGAGGCTAGTATTCATATACATATGATCTTTGCATAGTATGATAATGTTTATTTTTTCTCTTATGATACATTTTTAAAGGAAAACACCAAAAGCATTCAAAGTGAGATAGTATTTTCCATTAATTCTGGTAAAATTTGTGTTTTGAGTGCAAGTGGGAAAGGTTGGGGAAAGAAATTGATTTATCTTTTGGTTGTTCTTGCTGAAGTCATTCATAGTCTTTAAAAGTTACAGAATTAGTACTTTGAGAGGATTTAAGCATCAGCAGATGGTTGGAGGATTTGAAGAGCTGGGACTATACATGTTTGGGCAGGTGGAAATTGGTTATCTTAGGTGGTCAACTAGCATTTCCATCATTCTCAGCCTGGTGGATCTGAAACACCCTTGGGTGTTTAAGGATGTATAGTACATTGAAGTAAGGAAGACATTCGGGAAGCAGGAGGTAAAGTCAAGTTAAGTGGCTTTGGTCAGCAGCTGCAGGAGGGAGAGGCTAGCATAAAGGGCACAGAGACGTGGGAGGGTATCTGGATCCCAGGTGTACTGAGGGCCTGATCTCTGCACTTCCAGGCCACTCAGCCCTACTAGGGCCTCGGTGAAGGTCAGTTCCTCTTCCCCAAGGGAGGAGAGCAGGTTGGGTTGCAGGGGGAAGACACCCTCTTTATCCTGCAGGAAATTCTGTTCCATTGTGCTCTCCACCTGGAAGGAACCAGACTAGCATGAAAAGAAAGAACTGAGAACCTCTCTTCCTTTCTCCCAACTCCTAAAAACCACCAAGGGGAATACAAAAAACCAAAAACCAAATTCACTGCCTTTGAGTCGGTCCCAACTCATAGAGACCCCTCCTTGGGTTTCCAAGGCAGTATCACTACAGAAGTAGATTGCCCAATCTTCCTTCTAAGGAGTGGCTGGTGGGTTTGAACTGCCAGCTTTCTGGTTAGCAGTCAAATGCCTAAGGTACTAGGCTACCAGAGCTCCTAAGAGAAATACATTCTCCCCTTATTATTATTATAACTCTTTACATTAGCAAATGTTTTACAGCCATTCCTCCATCTGGACCTTTTAACAACCCTGCACTATAGTAGGTAGCACATTTATTTTCAGTCCCATTTTACAGAAGAGTACATTGAGACAGACTCAAATTTAAAAAGCTTTACTCAATATCAATTGGCTAGGAATAAGCAAAGTCCAGTCAGATGTTTCTGTCTGTTCTCCCAAGATCAGGCTGAAAAACCAAGATCATTGCCCAGAAATTCACTTTTCTACCTCTTGTAAAAATAACAAAAAAAAAAAGCAAACAAATGAGAAGTGGGCATGAGCTGCTGGAATAGGACAGGGCCCTTTAAGACCATACTGTCATTAGGCTAAATCTATATCTTTCCACTGGTTTTAGCTGCCTCTCTCCCAAGCTGTCCCAGGCACCTGTCATTTCTCTCACCAGCTTTAGCTGCACAGGCAGGATCTTTTTCTGTATGGATTTTACCAATAGCTTCTGTTGGGCTTCACTTAGCTCTGGAGGGGAAGAAAAATAACACCCATACATATACACAGAGAGAGAGAGAGAGAAAGGGATGAGTGTGTTGCTGATACATAGGGGACTATAGATTCCAAATAGGTTTGCTCTGAGAAATTCATCATTCATCCATTCTTCATTCATTCATTGACGGTTAAATGTCTACCTTGCTGGGTGTTAAGTAAAATTACTCCCATCACTCAAAGAACTTGCAGTCTAGTAGGGAAGACAGAGTAATGTGTAATTACAATTTAGGGTGTTAAGGGAACCCATAGCTAAAGGATCTACTTTGGTCTTGGCATTTGAGGGCCAGCTTCCTAGGAAAACAAACATCTCAGCTTTTACCTGAAAGACAAGGGAGTTTTCTAGATGCAGGAATGTTTTATGTAAGGAAGGAGAAAATTTAGCAGCAAGATCAGAAGATGCTGCCTTCTGAAATTAAAGCTAACAGCTATCACTACAGGAGTAATGATCTTAGCTACAGAGAGAAGTGAGGTATGTGGTTGATAATCTCTTCTACCAAGATTAGGCTGTTTGCTCAGACTGTTCAAAGTGGCCAAGTGAATGATGAGGAATGATACCAAGTTTAAAAAATGTCAATATAAACAACTTAACTGTGGTGTAATTTACTTGGTATGTATGCATTTATTCATTCATTCATTTGGCAAATATTTTGATCCCTGAAGCAGTAATGTAAATGAAGACATTATTCTTCACTTACCTGTTAGAGCTCCAAGAAAATAGAGGACAGCTCCCATAGCCTCCTTTGATAGCAGGACATCTTTTGGGAGTGCCTCCAGGGTCACTTCATATCCCTTGTCTATAGCCCCTTCAAGCTGCGGGAAAAGGTGGGCGACTTGAAAATAGCATAAAGGGCCCAATATGATACCTGGAATGTAGTAAGCCTTCAACAGGTGTTAACTCGGTTCCAATTCATTTCTTTTTAAGGTAACAAGTCCTGAAACTGTTGGAACCCTGGGTTTCTTGGTCCCTGAGTCTTAGACCTTTCTAACAGTGACCCCTGTTGCCTATCCTCTATCCATCAGGACAGAGCATGTGCTTTGGGGGAATCTGCACTGTTGGCTCTTCTCCAGGGGGAGAGAGGAACAGAAGTGGCCTGGCATCCTGGGGGGTACTTGGTCAGCATTGGGGAAGGGATCCACTATCGATTCCCTGGGCCACTGGCCACCTCTTGCCACCGTCAGATCCACCCACGGCTGTGATATTCATGTATCCTTGCAGTACAGTAAATTACTTAATATGGCCCTTCTAGCAATAGTCCTAGAGTCTGTCACATCTATGCAGATGTGAGGTGCTTATGGTCCACCAAGGGGATTGGATAGTTTGTTAATAATGTGAATAAGGTGCACAGCACCCTTGTGTGGGTGGGGCCATGGAAATAAGGTGTATGGAACCCTAATGTGGGGATTGGTCAGTTTTACCACCTTGCTAAGTTTAAAACAAGCCATCCCAGAGGTGGAAAGGAGATGGATCTCACTTCTATCAAGAAAGAATAGCCATAAGTGGAGTGTGTCCTTTGGATTTGAGATTCCTGTACTGAATCTCCTCAATCCAGGAGACAGAGAGAGCTGTAACACTTTGCTGAGAGAGTCAGAGGCAGAGTTAATGAGAGATGGTGAGAAGCAGTAGCAGAGCAACAGAGGCAGCAGAACCAACAGAACCTAGAGACTCACATGAGACAGAGTGGTGGGCTTCCTGGCCCATGGATCGAGAAAGCTGAGTGCCTTTGGGCAGCAGGCTTGCTGGCAGAGTGGGGTGCCTCTCTGGGCACCTATCGGCAAAGCTAAAAGAGCTTTGAAACACTTGCCCAGGCAAGACAGAGGCTGAGGCCAGAGAGAAGTGTGCTTGTGGCACTGCTGAGGAGGCTGTCCTGATTGAAGAACTGTATCCTGAGTTGTTTCTGATCCTGAATTGTAACCTGTCATTTCCCTAATAAACCCCATAATCATGAGTATTGTCCGTGAGTTCTGTGTGGCCAGTGCAATGAATTATTGAAACCAGCAGAGAAGTAGAGTGCCATGGGAAGGACTGTTGGTGTCAGAATTGGTAGGAAGGTTAGAATGGCAGCAGAGGAATCAGCCCTGGCCTGATGATGGTGATGGTGATTCGCTCTCCCCCTGGTGAAGTTAGGGGAGGTCAGGCGATCCCTCCCCCAAGCCTTTTTGTAACACCTCTACCAAACACTTTCTTCTCCCATATCTCCCATTCTTCCACAAGGGCCTCACCGTGAGCTCAAGATCTTGGAGTTCTTTTTTCTTCCCTAGAAGTTTGCTGAGGGAGCTGAGCAGGGAGCGTTGCCCTACTGGGCTCAACTTCTCTACTTCTTGGGTCTCTCTTTGAACCTCTTCCTTTAATGTCTTGAAATCCTCATGCACCTCCCCTGTGGAATAATAAATGTGGCAAACAAACAGCCCTCCATTTGGCACCCTCCCTGCTCAGTAAGCATTCTCCCTGAATGCCTCCTTCACTTAGCCCTCCACAGGTCCCTGGGCTCTGCTCCTGGCTTGACCCTGCCCTCCCTCTTTCCTTACCAAAGGAAGGATTGGGGTGAGGAGGTGAACTGGGATCCATATTATCATCTAACCCAGCAGATCCCTGAGAACCCAGGCATCTTGTTTTAGTAGACAATTGACTCCCTTTTCTCTAAGACTCCACCTAAAAGTTGATAAGGAAGGTATCTTTGCATTCTCCATGAGTTAGTTAACAAAGAAGAATCTGTGAAGACCAGAGTGGGACTGTTCCAAGGGCAGTGGATCTGTATTCAGAGGTGTGGGTGGATTCAGAGACAGCCTGAACCTCTGGAGTGTTGGCATCCTAGGAATATGTCCAGCCTGCTTTGGAGAGAATGACTCTCTGGAAGTAGCTCCACTTCCTAGGCCCTAGGACTCAGCACTTGTCTTCCCCTCCTCCCTCCATCCCAGTACTTCTCCCACTCCTTTCATGCCAAAGCCTTGGGGAAAAATCACAAAATTCCTTACCAACATCAGATGCTTGTATAACTGATGGAAAAAGAAAAAAAAAAAAGAACTGATTAAGAATGGAGTCCTTCAGAATGTTAGCCATAAATAGAGGATGAGACACTAATGAGGGTTAGGAAATATGCCCTGTGTGTCTCCTGAGAGATTCCAACCAGTCATCTTAAAGATATTCTTGCTCCATTTTTGGGAGACAGGAATGGATCAGGGGAAAAGGTAATGCAACATGCAAAGAGGCACCTGGATTAAGTTGACATCCCTGTGGCATAGCAGCTCTTGTCCCAGTTGCTGGGTGGCACAATTGCAGGTGTGTGTGTACGTAACACATTATTGCTACAAAGGCCCTTGAGGACAAAAGTCTAGGCATCTGACCACCTGGGCATCTTATCCAAAGACCTTGTCCTTCCGTTGCTTTTTCCTAAACTATTGGGATTTCTGCTATATTTCAGGGACATGCTCTATTATGTTCCCTCTTGGTCCCACAGAGAAGGGAAGAGAAAGAGTTCTTAAATTCTGAGTCAAGAAAGTTGTAGTGAATGAAAGAAAATACTTACGGATGAACTTCTCTTCTGGTTTTCCTGGAGACAGAAACAATGTACATATGTCAGCATGAAGCCTAGGTCTGCCTTATTATCTAAGAGCAGTTGTGCGGCAGTTCTATCAGTGATCATTATAAACACACATGAACATTATGTTAGCTCATCCACCCCACAACTTGGGAACACACACTGTCTTGAAGTCTTATTCCTATTTCTGAGTGTGCCTTCTGGTCTTTGTTTTTCTGTTTCTCTGTATGTCTTGGGCAGTATTTATATGCCTTTCTCTGATTTCTCTAAAGTTGAGGTAGATATTTTTAGGGACTTGGAAAAGAAAACTAGGGGTCCTTTGGGGCATAATAGCATATAGTATTAGAGGCAAGAAGGCTTCAGTAGATAAAGCAGGGCTTTGAACCGATTCATTCTGGCTACACTTCCTGCTGAGAATTTACTTTTCCACCCAGGATGTACTGAATCAAAATCTACATTTTAACAAATTCTCAGGTAGGGGTTGAACTGGAACTAACCAGTTCAAAGCCGTGGGATAAAGTCAGGGGTAGAACAAAGAATATGGGGAGACAGTAAGTAATTTCACTTACCTCCAGAAGGGAAGGTCTGCATGTTATCATTGTAGATGTGTGGAATATCTGTAAGGAGCGGGAGAGGGGAGAGTAGGAGGCCTGTTAACAGCTACCCCACCTTCCTTCTCTAGTCTCAAGCCCACTGGCTCTACTATGAGCTAGGACCCTGCCTTCCCCTAAGTCCCCTAAGTCCCCTGCTCTCCCTCCATTGCCAGGAGTAATCTTTTTTTCCTCTGCAAATATTCTCCTATGATAATATTACATTCTTCCTTGCATTATTGTACTGGTGGCTCTGTTTCCTCCATTGGCCATAGATTCTTGAGAGTAGTGGCAATGCTTATCCATCTTTGTATTTCCTCCTCCTCAGCTAACACACTGCCTAGTACACATGAGACGCTTAGAACGCAGGAGTCCCATTGCCACCATCCCCAGAGCAGCCCCTGTAGTTCTGCCCCTAGCAGCTGAATCACAATGCACTCCTTCACTCATTCCCTGATATTGTCATGGGTGAGAGCCAAGCTGCCTTGATATTGCGAGGGTGATTCTCATCTTTGGGGGAGAAGATACTGATCACTGCTCACCCCATTCATCTTTGCCTTTGACCACCAGCTGTCTCACTCGGAAGGCCATGACGCAGCCCTTCGGGATGGTGATAGCCTCCTTGTGGTTTACAGATCCCTAGGATTAGACAATGAGGATTCATGAATCTGAATATATCGTAAGTATGAGATGCTGTAAGTGTGGGGTAGGGGAGCAAGCAAGTGGAGGCCTGAGAGCCTTTGGGGAGATTAGAAGTTGGGAACCCTTCAGTGATATTCCTGGTCATCTTTCCACATGAGCCAGCCTCTGGAATGGGCTTCAAAGCCCCTGCACTTACTGAAAATCCCTCTGGCAACCTGTATCTTTCTTCCTGGTTCAGTCACATTATGGGAACTGGCAGACCCGCTTCAACACCTGCCTGTGTGTCACCCTGTCCTATTTTATAGCTTCTATCCAGGTCTTCATTCTTTCTTCCTTTTCGCCATCTGTCCCATGCTCTCCTCTTTCAGGAAGCTTTCCATGACTAAGCCCTGCCTCCGCTCCAGCTCATTCCTTAACTATTTACACAAATAGATACAGGTATGTATAGCATTATTTAAGGAACTCTGGTGATTCAATAGTTAAGTGCTCGGCTGTTAACTGAAAGGTTGGTGGTTTAAATGCACACAGCTGCTCTGTGAGAGAAAGACCTGGCAGTCTGCTCCCATAAAGATTCCAAACCAAAACGAAACCCACTGCCATTGAGTCAATTCCAACTCAAAGCAACCCCCATAGGGTTTCCAAGGCTGTAAATCTTTACAGAAGCAGACTGCCTCATCTTTCTCCCATGGAGCTTTTGGTTAGCAGCCCAGTGCTTTAACCATTACACCACTAGAGTTTCTTCTCCGTAAAGATTATAGCCTAGAAAACCCTATATCACTATGAGTTGAAAACAGACTCTACCACACCTAACAACAACATAGTATTACTTATTTACATGTCATTTTCCAAGCATGTATTGTCTGGGCTTTACCCATGTGTCCCCCCCATGAGACTAAGAACTTCTGAGGGCAAGGAGGTCTCCCCTTTAGATTGGGAGCACCATGAAGGAAAATTCACAACTCTTTTGAGTCCCCTTCCTCGATATATTCCTGTGGCATCTGGCACAGGGATCTGCCCATATTAGGGTCATTGACCAGAGAAGGGGAATGTGTCTGGCCAGTTGGGGCCTGGGTTTTGAGAAGCATGGAAAAGGGTTGGGTCCTTTTCAGTATCTTGGATAGCTACTGGTCAGGCAGAGTTAACCTAGCCTCTGAGGGCATGTGTGTGAGGGTGTGTTTGTGTGTTTGAACCAAACCTGTAGTCCCAATGGGGCAAAGAATGGGAGGGAGAAGCATCCCTCTGCCTTGCCAGCTCTCTCCAAAGTGACCTCCTGCACGGTCTCCACCACCTCCATCACCACATACAGGTTCTCTCCTCTATCTTGCATCTCCTTCAGGAATGGATGGTCTTCTGCCAGCTTCCTGTGGCAGGAGAAACATAAGGAAATTGCTCAGAGCATCTCCTTGCACTAGCCCATGCCATTCGCTGTTTTCTTTCATTCCTAGAAGTTTATGGTGTCAGGGAAAGAGTGAGACTCTGGAGTAAAACTGCTGTTGGAAGCCCAGCTCTGTCACCTGGTAGCAGGGCAGCTTCTCTGAGTCTTAGTTACCTCATCTATAAAATGAGAATAATGACACCTACCTCCGGAGTTGAGAAATAAACTGTGTAATCAGTTGGCACAGCACCTGGCCCGGAACAGGGCCTCATGTTTACTTCCTTCTCCCCTTTTCCCTTGGCTCCGGAGTAGATTCCTCCTCTCATCCCACCTGGTTGTTAACTTTTTTCCCCTCTTCTAGAATCCTTTCTCTCCATCTCTTATTGTCTCTCTTGCTTTTGACACTAGTTAATGCTCTCCACAACTCCTCTTGTTGGCTTACAAATACAAACATGTCCCTGATCCTGAAAATAGACTTCCTTTGATCTCGCTACTCCCTCAAATTACCTTTCTATTTCTTTCCTGCATTTCTTTGGCAGATTGCTCAAAAGATACACCTACATTCAGTGTCTTTTCTTCCTTACTGCCCACTCCCAAATTCTTTATCATCTGGCTTCTGTTTCCACTACTCAACTGAAATCACAATGACTTCCTACCCACCAAACTCAAAGACCTTCTCTAACTCTTCCGTAATGGCATTGGACCCTGCTGTCCAAAGCATCCATGTGGCTGTCTTCTCTTTGCTTTCAGTCATACTCCATCACCCTGGTTCTACCCCTCCTCTGCCTTCTAAATCCTATCTATTTTGTCTTCATCCTATTTTCTTGTTTCTTTGGTTCCCTAAAATCTTGTCTCTAAGATTCTGTTCTTACTTCTCTGCTCTCTGAACTCCCTCTAACACTCCCTGGCTGTCCCCCATTCCTATAGTTTTAATCTTTATATTTCTGACCTTGACTTCTTGCCTGAGCTCCAGGCCCTTACTTTCAACTAGTTGATGTCTCAGTGGCACCAGAAACCAAAAACATCCAAAGGAGACTAGTTGTCTTTCTCCCCAAATGCACTTCTAGCCTCTAACTTCCTGTTTCTGTTCATGGTAACACCTGGGTAGTCTCAGGGTCATCTTTGACAAAACCCTTTCCCTCACCCTGTAATCAGCTGCCAAGTCCAGTCTGTTCTGTTTCCCCACAGGACTTGCATCCATTCTCCCCTCTTCATTCCCATGGTTTGTCTCTAGCTTAGGTCCTCATGATATCCCTGATGGATAGTGAGATGGTGTCTTTTCTGGTCTGCCTGCTTCAAACCCCTGTTCCTCTTCCTTTACCTGACACACTTCCTCCATCTGGCCAGATTAATCATGACACACACCAGAGCATTGTCAGTGTGTCTTTGGTGCCTACAGAATAATTCAATGTCCTTGGCCTAGTGCATGTGTTCTCCCTGGTCTGAGTCAAACCCATCTTCTACTTGTTCTACTCATACATTTTCTGCACCTGCCGAACTGGCTATTCATGGTCCCTTACAGGTTTTAAAGGAGCCCTGGTAGCACAGTGGTTAAGGGCTCTGTGTCCCAGGCACAGTGGAAAACAGTTACTAAGATCTTGTTCTTTTCTAGTTTCTTTTCTAGAATCTTTAGAGTTGGAAGGAAGCTCAGAGATTATCATCCAACCCCATCATTTTTCAGGAGAGAAAACAGGTCCTAAGAGGAGAAGTAACTTTTCCAAGGTCACACAGCCAGTGCATGTGAATGCACTCAGCCTTGTGTGTGTGTATGTGTGGTAGGTAGTAAGGAGGTGGTACTGGAGGTGGAGGAAGGATGGAGAAGAGTGGTTAGGAAATGACCAGAAGGGTCATCTTCCAAGAGCTCCCATGGTCACATGGATGATGCTCAGTGTGATGACACTGCAGCACCCTTTCTGTACATCACCCCCCCACCAATCCTGGAACCTCCTCCCAGCCCTGCCCACTCTCACCTCTCCTCTTCCAAGTTCTCCAGGGCCTTGGGTGCCACACTGAGTGTCTGAACCTCCAAGGTGCTGCTCCGGGAGAGCCCTGCAGTTCCCGTCACTTTCACCGTCTTAGGCATATCCACCTTTCCCTCCACTCGGGCATCTAGCATATTCTTAAAGCCAAAGTTCCCACTATCTGTTGGCTCTGTAGGAGAGAACAGATGAAAGGGGCTGGGCTAAGGGGCATCCCTCTCCCCATTGCCACCACCTCAGCTCCTTATGAGAACTTTGGGTTAAATGACACTTACCTATGTCTGGGCAGAGGGGGGCTGGGTATCTGCCTCCCCCTCCCCCACTCAGTACCCAACCTCACCCTGAGGCTGACCTGCAGGTGAGCTGCCGGGCTCAAGCACGTCCAGGAGGGTGTAGTCAGTGCGGACATAGCGGGCACCCCAGAAGAGCGTGCTCTTCCTCTTCCTCAGCACCAGGCAGAAGGGATGGAAGCGCTTGAAGTCGATGAGACTGTCAAGGGGTACCAGGTCCCCTCGAGGGTTTAGCTGTCTGGCCAGGGCCCGGGTAACATTTTCAAACATTGTCATTGCCTCTGCAGGGGCAGATGGGAGAGTGTCAAGGTGCTGCCATGAATACGAGGGCCTGGTAAAGCCCCTGGCAGAAAGAGGCTGCCTGGCTTAGGGCAGGGGGACAGGAGGAAGCTCTTAAAGATGCCTGGATTCTTGAAGGTCAGAGTTGAAAGGAACCAAAGGGGTTCTCATTTTATGATGAGACAACCAGGGGTCAAGAGATGATATAGTTTGTCTGAAGTCCCACAGTCTGCTGGAGAGGCCAGACACCTTCTTTCTTTCTCAAGGGCTTTTCTGACTCTACACTCGTTGTCCTCAGACATGAGCCCAGTTGGAGGGTTTCATTAGCAATGGCAGTAAAATACCTTTTCACACAGCCGGACCAACCTTGGCCTCCCCATAGAACAGACCTGGGGCCTCCAGGGAAGGGGAGCAGCCTCTACTGTGCCCAAGGACTGGGGGGGGGGGGCAGACGCTGTTCGCCTGCTCTAGTGGCCTTTCCCTTGAGTGTGCACAGCAGTGCCTGTGCCCTGCACTTCTTTTGGGTCTCTTCTTGGCTCAGGAATAGACTCACCTCCCTCCAGGGATTGCCCAGTGGATCCATACACTTACATGGATCCAGGCTCCCTCCGTCTGGAATACCCTTCCCAGTCAAAGAATCCCTGTTTATCCAATAAGACTAAGTTCAGGGTTGTCTCCTCTGTGTACCCTTTCCTCACTTCTTCAGGTGGTCAGTGACTCTGCCCTGGGTTCCCAAAGCACTTTGTATATCCCCTTCTGAAACACCTACAACTTGATGTTATGATCTGTTCACCTTACTCTCTCACCTACTCGACTGTGACCTCCTAGAATGTAGGAAATGGTCTTAGTCATCTCTGTAGCATCAACATCAAGCACAGTGCCTGGCCCAGAATTGGAGCTTGGCTAATGTGTGTGGAAAGAATGAACAAATGAACAAATGAATGAATGAATGTGGCCCTGGAAGACATATGCTGGGATGAGATCACCCTGGAGGATGCTGGACCTGCAGGAGCCAAGGTTCATCATCTTGGGTCTCCGTCTTTGAGGTTCCAGTCCAGATGCTTTGGCCAGGTGGCCAGCCAGCACAGCTGGATTGTCCCCATGGGTGGAAGAGAACACACCAGCTGTCCGGGAACTGCCTCACCTCCCCTGTGGTACCTCACAAAGGCAGGAAAGCAGGAGGCATGTGCACAGTCACCTGGGCAATTCTGCCAACTATGTGAGCTCCAATGAGCTGTTTTTCACCTCTCACTCCTGAGAGGGCCAGGGTGGGATAGGCAGCCTCCTGGGTCAGCCAGGGGCATCTGGGAAGGGCATGGGTGACTGTAGTCTCCTCCTCACCAGAGAGGTGCTTACAGGGCCACCTCTCCATTCCATTCCCCAAGGTCTACCAAGATATCTACCCCACTGGACTCCTGGCCTGGGCCCTTCTTCTCCCACCCATCTCTACTACATTCCTGGGATGCCTCCTGCCTCCTCTGCTATCATCAAGTTCTTACCAGGGAATGGTGCTGGGTCTTGTCCGGCAAGCTGGGTCAAGGATGCACAGGCCCAGTCAGGTGAGAGGACCTAGGGCTCACTCCGTCTGTAGGTTGAGAGTGGCTGTCTCTCGTCAGGACAGGCTGCTTTATGCCTCAATGAAGGCAGGGATGTGGCTTCCAGGGACCTGTCTGCCCCAGCGACCCCACCCCCCTCCTGCTCCACTTCCGGGAGAACAGCATCAACCTGTTCCACGTGTGCCCTGCCCCAGGCCCCAGGTCCTCCTCCTGCAGGGCTAAAGAGGTGGGCAGGGAGCTGCCAGGCAAGTGCCAGTGTGGGTGTGGAGGAGCCTAAGCCGAGAAAGAAGTGGCAACTGAAGGCTGGCATGATGGCTAAGAAGGGGAGAAGGCACTTTGGGAGGGGGTACAGAGTGGCAGTGGGAAGGCTATATGTGTGTATGTGTGTATGTATTTATGTGTGTGTGTGTGTGTGTGATGATAATGAGGGAAGACACCTCTGTTTTATTATTGTCATGGTCATCAGGAAGAACCTAGGATGCATGATGAGGTCTTGTGGATGTGATAAGGGGATAAAAAACCTGTGTGTCCACAGATTCCCACAGAGAGCCGAGTGGCTGAAAAGTTGCCCTCCATCTTTCTGCTTTTCAGTCTGAGTCACCGACCTCACTCCATTTGTCTCACCTACATACACATATCTATGGTACTGCTAGAGGATATGTCTGTGTGGGCAGAGATGGAAAGACACCAACGGTTGTCTGTTGTTTAGTGTTCATGCCTCTACTCCTCATGGGACATTATATATGACATACACATACACAGAGGCAGGACCAGAACTAGTTGCCAACAAGTTGACTCATGGTGACCCCATGTGTGTCAGAGTAGAGCTATTCTCCGTAGATATTTTAATGGTTGCTTTTTGGAAGTAGATCTCCAGGCCATTCTCCAAGGCACTTCTGGATGGACTTGAACCCCCAAACTTTCAGTTAGCAACTGATCATGTTAACTGTCTGTACCACCCAGGGACCTTGGACATCATGGAATTCTTGGAAAACTCTGGGATGTATGTCTGCAATGGGAACTCAGATGTCTCACCACAGGTCACTCTGGTCCTGCTCTCATCTTAGGTTCCTGCCTACAGGACTTTTAAAGGGGACTCTTTAGTTCTAGATCAGGTCTCTAGATGACAAGTTAGGACATTTACAAGCAAAGCTCTTGACATGGATATGTAGGCTATGACCTGAATATAACTGAGCCGCTGCTCTCACCTGAGGCCCTCCTGAGCATCATGACTCATCCAAAGAAATGCAAACCCACCCCAAAAGCCATGAAGGGTAGGGCAGATCTTTCCTGGAGGTTTTGCTACACTCAGCAAAACTCCCCAGACACTTCATTACTCACTTTTTTGTCCTCAAAGTTCCATGCATTGTGGCAGCTGCTTCCAAATCTCTCTTCTCTGACTTCAAACAAATAAATATAAAGAAAACCTTGCCCCTGTGGAATCTCTGGTCTTTTGATTCGCCTCCCTCCTTGTCTGTACCATAATCTTCTTCTTTGATGGTCTGTGAGTTCTTCCCTCTTCAGTTCAATAGTTCTTAACCATTACCTCAGTCAAACAGCCCGCATCTTTAGAGGGGACAGAGGTGGGGGCTCGTATGTGTGTAAAGGTGTCATTAGTCATTTGGTCTCAGTCACATGCATACACGTATACCAAAACAAGCCAAACTCACTGCCATCAAGTCCGATCTGACTCACAGCAACCCCTCCTTGGGTTTCCGAGGCGGTATCACTACAGAAGTAGATTGCCCAATCTTCCTTCTGAGGAGTGGCTGGTGGGTTTGAATTGCCAGCCTTCTGGTTAGCTGTCAACTGCCTTAGGCACTATTCCACCAACGCTCCTAGCATACATGTATATAGGAATGTATATGTGTGTGTTGTATTTTTTCCATCTCTGTGTTTCCTGTCTCTTTTTTGTGTCTCTTAATTAAAAACCCATTACCATTGAGTTGATTCTGACTCCTAGCAGCCCTAGTGGCACAATGGTTAAGCACTCAGCTGCTAACCAAAAGATTGGCATTCAAACCTGAGAAAGGCTGAAATAGAAGGCTGAAGGATCACCTCACTGAAACCTGTAAAATCTTTACAAACTAACAGGCAGGATTAAAGTAGACATTAATCTTAGTGACTAACTCATTGTTTTTCCCTTCCCTTATTCTCTTCTGATAAAACAGTGTAGCCAG
This sequence comes from Orycteropus afer afer, assembly GCF_000298275.1. Taxonomy (NCBI): domain Eukaryota; kingdom Metazoa; phylum Chordata; class Mammalia; order Tubulidentata; family Orycteropodidae; genus Orycteropus; species Orycteropus afer. The sequence continues at coordinate 8,405,362 of NW_006921672.1, read as the reverse complement.
CATTTATTTACCCTGGGAAAGGAGACACTGGGCTCTGGGGCAACCAAGATAAGGAGGAAGTGGAGACATTCCCGCAGATGGAGAGGCCTGAAGATGCCCGCTTCCACACACTCTCCGCTTGCAGAATAAATCCCTCTAGACAGGTGCGAGATGCCTGAAAGACCAAGGACAGTTTCTTTATCACTGACCAAGAAAGGCCAAGAAACTACAAGACAAATACAACTCATCCTGTAATGAAAAGAAATCACTATGAGCATTTCTAAGACCTATCCCCTTCTCAGCCCACTTCCCTTTTAAAAGCCTTAACCATTCCCCAGCTCGGAGAGACAGACATTTTGGAGAAACGGTTCTCACTGTCTCCTTGGGTCTCGATACTCAATAAACCTTTTGCTTTCCCTCTTCAACCTGTTGTGATTATTGGCTCTTCACGACAGAGGGCAAGGACTTTGTTTCCCTACAACAAGCCCACCTAGCAGCTCTGCGAAAGGAAAGATCTGGCAATCTGCTCTGTAAGATTATAGCCTAGGAAACACTATGGGGCAGTTCTACTCTGTCACATGGATCACTGTGAGTCAGAATCAACTGGATGGCATCTAATAACAACAACAAATTAGTGCATGGATGTGACACGACTGCAATGTAGCACATAGTTCTGGGCTGTGTAGTCTCCCATCCCTTGGCTCAGCCAGAGAGCTCTGCTCACCAGCTCACCACTGCCTCCGTCAAATGTTTAGGAGAATCTTTCTAGTCTACCCTCTTCCTACTGACTGCAGACCAAGGTTTCCAATCTCGCCTGTCTTCCAAAGATCTGGAGAACACTGGTTTTGAGCAGCCACACATGTATCTCCTCTGCTTGACAACCTCAAAAGTCCATCTAGACAGCTTTCTCTTCTCTGACCCCACGTTTTGCTCCCTTCATTTCTCTAGATCTTCATTTACTTTAAACTCAGAGCACTCATCTGTCTCTGCCCCCATCTCACTTCCACCCCATTTGGCACCATTTCCCCAAACTGCTTAATAGTGCTCTGAACAAGGGGCTTTGAGGGTTCAAGGCAGAGAGAAGACACAAGCAAGGGCTGGTGGGGTCAGTCAGATTGAAAGCACTGCTTCTCTCCTTCTGTTATTTTGGAATGTAAATATCTGTGTCCAGGCTTGTCCCTGTGATGCTCCTCCCTCCCGAGAACCCAGATACTCTATCTTTTTACCCTCTCCCCACCCCCAGTAAGGAGCTCTAGTGTATAGTGGGTAAGATACTTGGCTGCTAAACAGAAGACCAATAGTTCAAACCTACCAGCTGCTCCACAGGAGGAAAATTAGGCAATCTACTTCTGTAAATATTTATAGCCTTGGAAATGAATCACTATGAGTGGGTTTGGTTTTTTGGTTGCCACTTCTAGTACTTTTAGGGGTAGATAGGCCACAGAATCCCCTTAGAGTCTAGAGACTCCTCCGCACACTCTTAGTTTATATTCAGAGGAATCTAAATTGTTCTGAAAGAGATTTAAGTTAGACTAATATATAAAAACTCTTTAAAAAACAAAACTCACTGTCAGCGAGTCAATTCAGACTCATAGCAACCCCCTTTGGGTTTCCAAAGCAGTAAATCTTTATGGAAATAGATTGCCCAGTCTTCCTTCTGTGGAGTGGCTGGTGGATTTGAACTGCCAAGCTTCTGGCTAGCAGTCAAATGTCTTAGGCACTATACCACCAGAGCTCCTTAAACTCTTTAGGTTGATTAAAAGACCAGGTTTGCTGGTCTGATAGAGCCTGGTGAGACCCCTGAGACTATGGCCCCCAGGTACCCTTCACGTCTGGAACTGAACTCACTCCTATGGTTTCCAGCCAAACAATAGGCATATGAGGTGAACATTTGCATTAGGTAGATACACTCTTTGAAGCAATCAATCTATCAGTTGTGAGAGAACAGAAGGGCAGTGTTTGCACAGGGAGACAGCTGGAAGGGTGGGCGGGAATGCATGGGAGGGAAGGACACAGGGAAGAGGAAGAGGTAACTGGGGGGTGGGAATGGGAAGAGAGCTGTTACATTGTAGAGAATTTCAATGTCATGAAACAAAACATGCATGAACTGCGGTACGGAAAATGAATGTGCTCTGTAAACTTTTACCCAAATCACAATTAAAAAAAAAAAATTGAAGGAAGAGGCTGGGAGTTCATGGTGCTGATTGATGCGGGGGCTGAGGAAGTGCTTTCAGGCAGGTGGCAGGGCTGTGCGCTCTATCGCCCTCTGTTGGTCACCCAGGATTAGGTCATCACATCACTCTTGAACTGCATACCGTTTGTGATAATCTGTGTGTGGTTGATAGGAGATGGGGGCCAGGGAAGGGAACTGAGTAAAGGGAGGAAGTCCCAGCCACCTGTCCTCTGGGAACCTTAATGTCTCTCTGGCCCACAGAGTGCACTGTAAACAGACACAGAGATTTGGACAAAGAATTATTTTCTTACCCATTTTCCTTTTTTATTATTGTTTTTTCCCCCCAGAAGGGGTCAAAGAGGAAAGAGAGAGGGGTATTGTAAGAGGGAGGCTGAAGGACAGAAGACACTGACCTGGGCAAGAATGGGAAGAAGCTGGCAGAAGGGCATTCTGGGAGTTATGAGGGCAGTGAGAAGGTTTAGAAAGTAGGGCTATGGATCCAAAGCCCGCTTTGTGGGGTGTGGGATGGGTGGAGCATTTGGCGGGAGTGACCTCTTGCACAGATATATTCCCAGCCCTTCTCTGAGTAAAAGGAAGTGGAATGGTTAGGGGTGAACACAGGCTGCAATGGGGGCATGACTGTCTGGTGGAGGGGCAGGAGGAACGCTCCCCAAGAACATTGTTTTATATTTCACTAGGGAGATTGGGAGTTTTGAGGTACAGACTGAAGATTGTGAGCCACATTTCCATAAATTCCCTTTTAGGAACAGAATAAGACCCATAGATGTCTTTCTTATCCCCTAAAAAATTTTGAGGTTTATCCCCAACTTCCCAAATCAGCTTTGGAACCCAAGACAGCCCCAATCTTCTGGTTGAGCAGACGTTAATGTTCAGCTCGGATTGCATCAAACTCGGCATCAGGGTCTGATGTGTCAGACCTCGCTGCTCCCGGCCTCCAATGCCCACCTCCCTACCCATCAGGCTGATGTGAGCAAGGCGGCTACTGCCAGCTCCCAGCTCAGACCCAGAGAGGCCTCCTCTGTCAGCTGAGGCTGATGCCTGCAGGCCAGATCCTCTCAACACACTAGCTCTTCTTGAGACCTTGCTGGTGTGGCTGGAGCAGGCTTTGGAATTCCTGCCCACTTCATGGCAGACAGAAGAAAGACTCTTTCTGCCTGTGATCATTAAGCCCTCTCTGTGGACAGAGCCTCCAGATCCTTGCTAAAGACACTGGGGTCCAGATGGAGCCTTTGAAGCTCTGCCTCCAAGGGGAATTTGTTGCTGAAGAGCCTCTCCAGCTCTCCTGGGCCCATTCCCAAGCCCCACTCTGCTTTCCCCAGTCCAGGTTGGGCCAGGGCTGGGGATCGCTGGTGGATGAAGTGGCTGGACAGCCAGGTGTTGTCAGCCAATACCTGAAAGAAGGAGAGGGCAGCACAGAGGCCATGGAGCAGCAGCTGGGCACTGGGCTCCCAGGTGTAGAGGTGGCAGAGTCCCACCAGAGCGTGGGTCATCTTCAGCTCCTCACCCCAGAGAAGCTCCCTAGCAACTCACGGTGAAGACCGAAGGGGCCCGCCTCCTCACGGAGGAAGTTCTGGTTCAAGATGGTCTCCACCTACATGACAGAGCATAAATATCACAGGATGCTTTGCATTTTGGGACCCACCAACTTCACAGGTAGTCTGTGGTAAAATTTAAATCTCAGGCCCTCTCCCCTTCCCTGGAACTCCTCTGCCTGTCAATGCTAGAGACCAGCAGAACTGGAGACCTCAGGCCTAAGAATTCTGCCCTGCTGTGTGGTCTGGTGAAGTCCCTTAGCTCTCTGCGCACTCTAAGAAGTGAGGGGCAGAGCTAGGTGCGCTCCAGGACCGTTCTAGTGCTCACACTCATCCCTATGCCCAGCCTACACTCCTCAGAATCCTTACCAGCTTCATCCCTTTCTCCACAGACATGGCCAGCAGCTGCTTGTTGCTCTTGGCTTAGCTCTGCAGAGGGTAGAAGAGAGGAGAGAGCAGGAAAGACAGAGGTATGCCCTCTCTCCCTCTGGGGGGCAGAGGATTGGAAGGGGGTCTTGGAGCTGGGGCTGATGTGGGAGGGCAGATTTTCTCTTTCTTCCCCGGGAGAATTCAGAAGGAGTGTATTCCACTGTCTTTTGGGAAAATAGAAGGGGTAGGTGGGCTTGCAAGGAACCCTGGTGATGCAAACAGCTAAGTGCTTAGCTGCTAACCAAAAGGTTACTGATTCAAATCCATCAGCAGCTCTGCAGGAGAAAAGACTTGGCTATCTGCTCCCATTAACACTGTTATTGTCATTAGGTGCTGTCAAGTACATTTTGACTCATAGTGACCCTTTGTGCAACAGTAGGAAACACCGCCCAATCCTGCTCCATCCCTACAGTCGTTGCTATGTGTGAGCCCACTGTTGCAGCCGTAAAGATTACAGTCTAGGAAACCCTGTGGGGCATCACTACTCTGTCCTATGGGCACTATGAGCTGGAATCAACTTAGTGGCACACAACAACAGCAGGTGGACTTGCACCTCTTGCTTTTTCCTTGGAGGAGGGGACAGCAGGGTTGGGCCCTGCTTCACTGCCTGTAGCTTGGTACCAGGATTGGTGTCATGGGTGTGCCATCTGTGCAGCACCTAGTTTAATGCTCTGTTGTTGCCTTCTTGAATTATACTTTTAAAGTTTTGCTGGTCCTCCTTGGTACCACAAGGAGCTCTGGTGGCATAGTGCCTAAGGCATTTGATTGCTAACCAGAAGGTTGGTGGTTCAAACCCACCAGCTACCCAGCAGATGGAAGACTGAGCAATCCATTTCCGTAAACATTTACAGCCTGGGAAACCCTCTGAGTCAGAATCGATTTGATGGCAGTAAGTGAGTTGCTTGGTATCACTGAGCCTAACCCAGAAGGCCTGTCACAAAAGAGATTGTCCCCGCTATCACCTTGCAGAGCCCCCAACAGATAGACTATGTTCCCAGCTAGCATGAGGTTGAGTTTACCAGAAGTCTCCTGCAGCCGTGCGAGGACAGTGTCTCTGGGTACCCCCAGGACTCCCAGAGTCATTGGCTTATCAAGATTCAGGGCCCGATTCACCTGGCAGAGAGGTTGGGAAGTTATCTGCTAGATCATCCTATAGTCAGAGAGACAGGGAGCTCCCCGAGGAAGGGAAACCAGGTCTCCCCAGTTTGGGGTTTCCCTCAGGACAAGGGTTCAGGGTCGCTCCCTCAGACTTGAAAAACCTTCCCTTGGGTGGACGTGCCAGCTAAGTCTCGAGTGGGAGAGGCCCGTTCCACCGCATCTAGCCCACACTTGGCCCCCTGCCGGCCGCAGCCTCGCTCGGGGACGAGTTTAACTCAGCTCCCTCAACCTCAAACCCCGCCCACTCCCTCACTAGTAGTCCTACTGTCACCCCCCAGTTCCCCCCTGGACCTCGCGGAGCTCACCGGTCCAACCCTCCCACTTCAGCACTGCCCCTAATCTCCCTCAACTTCGCCCCCATCGCACCCGTCCCGCCCCCACTCAATTTTAGCCCCGCTCCAGTCCCGCGTACTCTGTACGTCACGGCTCCAGCCCAGCCCCCTGACTTCTGTGCCAACGCCCTCTTGGCCGTCATAGCTCCACCCCGGCGCCCCAAACCCACCCTCACTGAGTGCCCCAGGACCTGCAGCGCCCCCACTGGCCCAGCAGCGCTAATAGTTCCCTCAGCAGGGCGCTCCGGGGCTGCGGGCTCAGGCTCTTCAGCGCCGCCAACTCCTCTTCCACCTAGGCCTGCAGCGTCCGAAACCCCGTGTGCTCCCGGGAGGTGGCTCATACCTGTAAGACGCTTTGGGTACACGACAGTAGTGACTAGGATCCTACCTCTCTCCACCCGCCTCCGCGTGGCTTTACGTATCAGGCCCCCACCGCCATACTTAGAGGCCCCGCTTTCTAGAAGTTGAAGTCCTCTCCCCTCTCTCAGGCATCCCTCCCAGGAAAAAATAAGGGGATCAGAGGGAGGACCTGGGAGGGCTCGAATCCTTACATGGAGGCGTCAAGGATCCTGCAGAGAGGAAAGAGACACACGGAGTCACCATGGGTGACTGCAACAGGCAGATGAAGAGACAGGAGAGCAAGGCCAAAGAGCTCCAGTGTTGAGGCGTTGCTCCACAGCACCCGGCAGCCCTGAGTGGTCCCAGCCTGCCTACAACAGCAGGGTGGAGGCAGGGGGTGGGCAAGGATGCACTTAGAGGATCCAAGAAACCTGTGGCTGGGACCCGCAGTCATCACCAGGTCTTGTCAAAGTCTGAAGGACCCCAATGCATCCCTCCCATTATCACCTCCAAGCTCTGGTCTTGACTTGACCAGTTCCTTTCTTTCCCTTGGGGAAGGGGGTCTTTGTGTTCCTCTAATTTTATAAGGTTTTGTCCACCTTTTTCCAGCCCTGGTCACATTATGGGGCTGGGAAAGGGAGAAGAGTCCCTCCGCTGTCACACCTTTAAGGGGGAACGTTTTCAGCTTCTTGTCCTTGAATTGAGGGACATCTGTGGGGGTCAGAAATAGGACACTGGTCATCTGACTCCTCATTACCTCCCCCTGCTCCCAGACCCACACTTTGAATGGCCTTGAGGAGAAGGGAGGAGTGAATGGAAGGTGAAAGCTTTAGGGTGTGAATAGAAGGGCCTGTGGAGTAGGGGTGGGGAGGGGCCCGAGGTTTCTGGGATCCCCAGTTTGTTTTGGGGGGGCCTAGTCCTGAGATGTAGTTCCCTGGGACATCTGCCTCTCCTCCTCTCCCTTACATTCTAGTTGGCATACCCCAGCTGTTCTCTTCAATGACCAGCTACTTGAGGCAAAAGGCGAAGATGGTTGTGCTAATGGTGGTGTTGAAACTGAGCGAGCCCTGGGGAAAGAGAGGTGGTCAGAAATGGGAGTGGGGGTATGGAGAGTGAGGGTGGTGGATATGGGGGATAATGAAAGAGAAGGGAACACTGCCCCAGGGTGGGAGGACTCTGGCAGGGGTTGAAACTTGGAGGGGAAAGCAAGCACCAGCTGGGATTTGGGGAATGGATTTTACTCATAGATTTGCCAGTAAGTGGCTGGTGGCTTTGGGTAAGTCATCAAGCTTTTCTGAGATACAGTTTCCTAGACACTGTGAAATGGGTATTACAATAGCAGTGAAGCCTACCTCACAGGATTCCTGTGAGTTAATAGAAAAGTCCAGAGAAAAGATGGAAGTGCTCTTAGTAGGGAAACTGGAGAAGAGGTATAGAGAAGGGCAAGGATGCAGGGGCGAGTTAGGGGCTTTGGGAAGTAAGGAGTGGAGGACAGCAAGAGTGTGAAGGGGTGGAGGTGGGGCAGAGATTCCCAACCTTGAGCCCCACAGCAGTGAGGAGGGGGATGGAGATGCCTCCAGTGTTGCTGCCCTTTCCAGTATGGCTTCCTTTAGGGTTTCCACAGCCTCAGTCACCACATGTAGGTTCTCTCCATGCTCCCGCACCTTCTGAAGGAACCACGGTTCTGGTTTCTTCAGCTTCCTGTGTTGTGTGGGTGGGGCTGGGCTCAGAGACTGAGTGGGTAGGGCCCTCTTCCCATCCACGTCAGAGCTCCCTAAGCTGCACCCCTGGGCCCCTCTTCCTCTCTGTACCTCTCTTTTCTCTCTTTCTCTTTCTGTGTCTTAGAAGGACAAGGCCCTGTGGTTTCTAGTCCTGGTTCTTCCCTGACTCTCTCTGTGACCTTGGACAACTCCCTGCCCCTCTTTGGGCCCTTTTGTAAAGTGAAGATCTTTGTTAATTCTGACAGCCTGTGTTACTCTGAGGGGCGTGGCATGCCCCATGTGCCAGCCCTTCTCACCTGGAACCCTCAACCTGGCTCCCACCCCACCTTGTAATTCGCCTCTTCTTTAGGTTTTCCAGATCATTCACAGTGCTGACCTTCTGTATGTCCAGGGAGTTTTGGCATTTGCCCCCAGTTGTGAAAGAAATATTCACTGGGAGCCCTACGGCTGTGGTCTTCACTCCTGCTGTTATTCCTCCATCACTGTAGCCTTGGATTGTGATCTTAGGGTCTTTTATTTTCTTTGTGTGTGTGTGTGTTTTTTTTTTTTTTTTTTTAATTGTGATTTGGGTGAAAATTTACAGAGCAAATTCACTTTTCATACAGCAGTTCACATACACTTTGTCTCATGACATTGACCACCATTTACCATAATGCAACAGCTCCCCTCCCACTTCTTTCCAATAGTTACCTCTTCCCTGTGTCCATCCCTCCATGCACTCCTGCCCCTGAGCTCTCTCCCTGTGCATAAGCAGCCCTTCTTTCTCCCATGATTGTTCTCTCTAAGGAGTGTATCTACCTCAGGTAAATGTTCAGCTCATATGCCTGTCTTTTGTTTGGCTGGAAGCCACAAGTATGGGTTTAATTCCAGACCTGAAGGGCAGCTAGGGGCCATAATCTCAGTGGTTCCACCACGCTCTATTGGACCAGCACACCTGGTCTGATCTTAGAGTCTTTTCTTGACTCTATAGGACAGAGACACCCTTGTGCTTACTTCCATGCCCCTTGGAGGAAACCTTCCTTGATGGATGCTGCATGATAGATTGCCCTTGATCCAAAAGTGATTGTGAACTGAGAACTACCCTCAGACATTAGTATTAATGTGAGGACTTTTTTTTTTTTTGAAAAGAGGAAGATAGTAATTGTCACATAAGCACAAATGAGCATCGTGACTGGGAGAAGATAACTGAATCCCAGGGACCTGAAGGCAGATGCATGTGTGGTGGTGGTGGGGGATGTAAAAGGGGCAGAGGAACAAGGGGGGAGAAGAACCATGATGTGCTGATCCCAGGTAATGGAGGTGCCAGAGCCCTCCTCCATAGCCAAAGGCTTTCATGCCCAAGAGAGATTGGCCTTGTTCTGTGTGACTCCAGGGGCAGATCTTAGATCAGTGGGAAGAAGAACAAGTGGGTAGACAAGGTACTGTGAGCATCTTCCATTAGTCATTCTGCATTATTTACCTCAGCTTGAGGATAGAAACTCTTGGTTAAATGTATCACCTGTTCCCTGCCTCAGAGAGTGGACACTGTACAACTGGACCTTTTTTTGCAGGAAACTCGAAGTCAATGTGATTAATATTCCCTATTTTGCCAAAGCCTATAGGAAACACCTTTGGTCTACACAGGGTCATTGAGGACATATTAAATGGCCCTTCTGAGATGTTTTTGGGTTCTTGTAAATACTTTTAATAATGTCCCTCTCAGCTGTCAGCCCATTATTTCTCACTGCTGTTATTGTGACTATCAGTAATACACCTTTTGCTAGTTTTTTTTTCCACTTCAAATATACGGTTTCTGACCTGTTGTACAAGTAGAAGCCATAGTTCCAAAACAATTAGAAAACCAAACCCAAAACCAAACCCACGGCCATTGAGTTGATTCCGATTCATAATGACCCCCATAGGGTTTCCAAGGCTATAAACCTTTACAGAAGCAGACTGCCTCTTCTTTCTCTCATGGAGTGGCTGGTGGGTCCAAATCATCAATTTTCGGTTAGGAGCCCAATGCCTTAAGCACAGCACCACCAGAGCTCCTTGAACTGTTAGAACTATGTGTAAAATAAGAATATATGGTTTCTGAGTGAGTACACGAAACTTAGCATTTGATTTAGATGTCCCTCCTGGGCTTGCATGGCTCCTGTGCACACTTTTGTCACCCTAGGCACTTCATCACTGTCACCAAGCCCTTAAGGGTGGCACCATGACTCATCCCTGTATCTGCAGTGCCAGGCACGTAGTAGGAACTCAGTATATGTGTCTAATGAATGGGTAGACTTGTGGTGGCATCCGTTTTGGCAGCGTGGTGGCCTCGTTTTGTTTGTTTTCTATCTTCTTGGTTTGGGGCAGTCTTCCTCATGGCAAGTGAGGTTGCTGATGACTGAGTGCCAGAGAAATGAGGGGAAGCTGTTTCTAGTTTGAATTCTCTTTAGTCTAATGAGGGAGACACCATTCCTGCCCTCGGAATAAGCTGACTAAACTACATCTGGTTGTGATGCTGACATCCCTTCACTCTCTAGGAGAGTTCAGTATTGTGCTTGAGTAATTTGCAGGGACCCCAAGACAAGAAAGAATGGGACCTGTGCCCCATCCATTGCTCCTTAACTGCCTCTTTCAGCCCTGGTGGCCTCAGTTGGCTTTCTCTTTGTCTCCTTTAGTAGATAATAAGGATTGTAGGTACTTAAGTCTCTGTTTGGGAGCAGTCTTGGTCTCATCAGACTGGGAGCTCCCCAAAGAGAAAGGGTCTTATTTCTTTCATTATTCTAGGAGTTCCCTGAGGATTAAGTTCATGTCTCTCCCCTCATACTGGGAGTTCTCTGACAGCTCCGTTCATGTCTCCCCTCAGACTGGAAGCTTCCCAAGGGTTGTGTCTGCTTTCTCTGCTACCCTGGCCTCTGCTCCACTGGGCAAAAAAAAAAGAAGCTGTGGTGGAATGACTAACGGACCTCTCCTCCCACCCCACCCCCAGTCTGCTGGCTGTGGGATGTTGCATGTGGATGACAAGCTGGGACTTGTCTCAAGGCCTCCCAAGTTTCTGAGTTGTGTGCCCGCCTCTTGCCTCAGAGCCAGAGCAGACAGCTGGCCTGGCTCTCTTGGTACCTGGCAGTTTTGTTCTTGGCTCCATCACATCCCGGAGGGAGAAGTTGGTCTTGATGTACTGTGTCCCCCAAAAGAGTATTCCCTTTCTCTTCCTCTGTATCAGGCAGAAGGGCTCGAATCAGGCAGCATCAGTGAGGCTGTTCAGTGGGATGAGGTCCCCAGCAGGACCCAGCTGTCTCACCACTGCCTGGGTGGCATCTTGGAACATGGGTTCCGTGATTTGTTGTCTCTGGTTCCTGGCAGAGCTGAGGATGGGGTTGAAGCCAATTATGCTACCCTGTTCCTGCCTGCTCAGTGGACAACCACAACCCAGAGGTCAGGGGGCTGGCAGGTTGCTTAGGTTCAGTGACTGTTCCAGGTAGGAGTCCGGGAGACTCCAGCTCTCTCCAGACTTCCATGATAGCTGAGCTGCAGTGGCAGCTTCTGACACCCTCTTCCCACCAAGTTGTGACCCCGAGGTTCCACCTAGCTGAGGTGAAGGGATCTCTTCCCAGAAAGGGTAGTCAGTAAAGCATCTTCTCCACCATCTCCCCTAAGCTTTCACCTTTGCCTCCGTCTCCTCCCTCTGCATTTCCTCCTGGTTTTAGATGAGGAGAGGAACTTGGGTGAGGAAGGCCATGGGGATACTGGTGGAATGCTTACTATCCAGTGCTGAGGATCCTGGCCCCAGGACCCCTCCCCATCGGAACTCCAGTCAAAGCAGACCTCTGCTTGGATCCTTTCCCATCCTGAGCTCACCTTGGAGAACTGGGGCTGGGTGTCACGGTAGAGAAGGTGGCTCTCTGCAGACTGACAGAGGAGGCCTCTGCTGCTTGGATGACAGAGAGCTGAATGAGGATCCAGGAATAGGCGCCAGTGATAGAGACAGAAGGGACCACCCTGTAGACCCCACAGGTCTGCACAGCCTACTTCCCAGAACCCAAAGTCCCAACCTGATTCCAGTACAGGGCAGATAGACCCTGAGAAAGGAGGGACTGATGGTGGCTTTGATGGGGTTGGGGCTAGGATTCCAAGGTCTAGGCCAGGGTGTGGCTGGGGGTATTCAAAGCTGCAACCTGAAACTTCCCATACCCTTATTCTTTCCCTTATCCTTGAGCATACCTGGAAGTGGGGCCCATGTCTCTTGAGAAAAGATGATTGTGTCCCAGGTTTTTCTGAAGTAAGTCACTTCCTGGACCATATCAGGGAGCTCAAACGTGAAGCACTGGTAGGAGGGGAGCCTCAGGGATCACAGAGGGAACCAATGGAAGTGTGAGGGGCCTGGGAAAAAGACAGGAAGGCAGGATGGGGCAGAAGGACCAGGGGAGGCAATGGATTCCTCTTTGCCACTCCTTGGGTGGCTGCACACAGGTTTCTGCCCTAGGCTGGGTGGAACCCTGACTCAGTGGCTCTTGTCTTCAGTTTCTATTGGGGATCCCATGAGCTTCCCCAAAGCAACTCTATTCCCATGAAGCCCCTGTGGGTGGATCATCCTGCATAGAGGCAGAGGTTAGGAGGTATTTACCTCTTTGGATCCCTTGAGAAGTCTGCTTGGGAATAGGGATATCTCATATAGCCTCCTCCTTCAGCCAACTTAGTATCCCACACATACACCCAGCAATTCTTTTATTAACTTTGAGCACTTCTAGTTTCTTCCTACACCCTGTTCAGACTCCCACAGAGAGAAAAGGCGGATTGCTGAGAGCAGAGCAGCTCCCTTTTCCCTGTGCCTCCTATACCCCCTCTCCTGCCCACTCAGGTGGTAGAGAGGCTTCCTGGGGCAGCAGGCTGGAGAACAAGGGCCTGAAGACTGATGCCTAACACTGCCCTCTCTCCCTGTCTCCTCCCTGTTTGTCCTCTCACCAGACCCACTCCCATCTCCCACCATTCCTGGTCCATCCTCGTTAATTCATAGGCCTCAGCTTCCCTAGCAGATGGACTCTAGTGCCAGGAGCTGGGAGGCAGGAGGGGAGAGAGGAAGCTGGTATCCAGTCCACCAGGAGCACCCTAACCCCAGGGGTGATGGAAGAGGTGGTGGTGGAGAACTCAACACCTGCCCACCCTTTCTTGCTGCCAGCCTACAGAAGTTTAATAAAATGAAGAACAAGAAAGAGATCAGAGGAGTTCACAGAAGTGAGTTTATTGGGTTGTTCCATGATGTTCTGGGGGCAGGACACCTCCTAGCCACCTCCTACCCCAGTCACCTATCCCCCAGATCAGTCATAGAGTCGACCACTTTCTCCCCAAGGATGGAAAGTTTCCTAAAGTTCGGGAAGCCCTTCAATGTATAAAGAAGACAGAGAGATGGGGAATCTCCAGAAAAGGATGCAGGGTATCCTGAGCCAGGGAGTCCTCAATACAGGATTCCAGGAAACGAGCCTGAGTGCCAAGAAGGGAGTGGGGCAGTTCTCAGCAGAGGCAGCAAGACAGAAAAGAGAGGAGCCACTCACAGGCCATACCTCCGCTTTCTGGCTGAACCTCCAGCATGTCCTGACCATCCTCTCACCACGATTGGCTCTTCTATCCCAGCCCTGACATAGGGGCTACACTGCACAAATATTCCAGATTGTTGCCTTTGCACACGGTCATCTATCTAGAGTCCCTCCCCCTTTTCTGCACCAAGTCCTCTGCATTCTTTAAGAGTCAGTTCAAACGTCTATAGCCTGAAGACTTTGAGATCACCCTCAGCCAGGTAGAGGATCCCTCTTAGGTGCTCCCACAGCTACCTGCTCCTTCCTCCTGGTTGGCACACATTCCACTACTGTTATTCTCTGTTCTGTCATCCCTCCAGGACTGTGACCTTGGGAGCTTTGGGTTCTCTGAGTCTGGTATGATCCAGGTACATATAGAGTTGGTTGAGTGAGAGATCAGTTGTTTAGGGGAGACAAAGAAGGAAGGCTGGAGGTGGGATGCAACTTAGGAGGTGAGGTGAGGGTAAACCAGGGAGGCAAGCCCCCCATCATCAGACAACTGTGCTGAGAGTGGAGGAGCCCTCGGAGTGCACGGGCAGCACTGGAGCCCGCTTGAGGGGTCGTCGGTTCTCATCTCGGTTCTGCCACACATAGTGGACCAGATAACCCACCACCAGTGCCAGCCAGCCCCCCATTGTGACCAGCAGGGCCATGTCAATGTGCCGGTGGACCCCACCCCGCCCTGTCCCACACAGCTCTTCCTCCCCTGCCAGTGGCAGAAACTCCTGCCCCACGAGATCTGGTCGGGCTCCTGGGCCACACACAATGCCTGTCCCAGTGCCTGGCACCAGCTGCACCCTCTTGAGCACCTCCTGGAGTGAACAATCACAGAGCCATGGATTGGCAGACAGGTTCACTTGGATCTGCAGTCCCATGAAGGCCTCCACAGGCACTGAGGCCAGCTGGTTGGTAGAGAGGTCAAGGTGACGCAGCGTGCCTTCCAGACCCTGGAAAGCAGCCCTGGAGAGGTGGGCAAGAGCATTATGGGACAGATCCAGCTCCTCTAGGACAGGCAGCTGCTGGAAGGCACCAGCTGGCACTGATGCCAGCTGGTTGGCATCCAGGTAGAGCTTGCGGGTGTCGTTGGGGATACCAGTGGGCACAATACTCAGGCCTGCCTGGCTGCAGCGGAATGTCCGCTCACCAGCTTCCTCTGCCACGTAGCAGCCCTGGAGAGGTGTCCAGGGGCTGGGCATAGCACCTCTCATGCCTGTTACCAGCAGGAGGGACAGGAGGCGACTGGCTGGTGGGAGCATGGCCACAGCTTGGCATAGTCCTTGGGTGGAATAGGATCTGGGAAAGAAAAGGTCCCGTAAAAGATGAGTGAGTAAAGAGAATTCCATTCCCTACTAAGAGTCTCCCTTCTTGAGATCATTCTATGGGGTCTCTTTGGTTCCAGAGGGTTAATCTGTGAAGTCTTATGGTCTGTTGACCAAGGCCCTGTTGGCCATTTTGGGTCTGGGAGTTTTTAAGTTTCTGCCTCCCCCACGTATTGATGTCTCTCACTGGAGTAAAATCTTCCCCCAGCCTACCTGAGTGGGCCAGGTTGGCACTAGTGTAAAGGAGACAAGGAGGCCAGCAGTAGTTCTTCAGAGCATCCAGCTATGCAAGTAGACTAGACAAAATGTACCTTAAGCCCTACATTCTATGCCTGCCATCCCCTTTTCCTGGAGCACCCACACCCTCTGCCTGCCCCAGTGCTGTCCTCCCTGTCCTCTCCCTTGTCCTCTCCCTTGTCCTCTCCCTCTTCCTGTCAGCCTCTCACCCCTGTTGGCTGGAGAGCCTTCTCCTGTGTTGCCCTCTCCCTGGAAGTAGTCTCCCTGACGCTCGGCTCTGGAGACCCACTATCTCCTCCAGAAGTCCTGCTTGGTCGTAGCTGCTGGAACTTGGGGGTTGGGGCCTAAGAGTGTTGGGTTTCTTGGCATGTGACTCCGGGCCCCAGGTGTCAGATACCTGAGCCATGGCCTGGCCAGGTGATGCCTAGAGAGGGCAGATCCCAGACCCTTGATGAACTCTTCACTGTGGGGAGACCAGGCCCGATTCATTCCCTCTTAAGACCCTGACACAGTATCTCCCATCATCCCTCTCCCCAGCTGGGGCTGAGGCTCTGAGTTCCCAGAACTTCTCTCTCTTGCCCAGAGCCTGGCTGAGCAGAAAGACCCCTGCTTGGCAGGTTTGGGGTGCAGAACTAGGGTGGACCTCATCCCACATCCATTGCCTTCAGCAACCTGTCTCCCCCAACTCCATCCCTCCCCCCACTCTTCTTCTTAGCCCTTCCACTGTGCCCTGTGGTACCGTCAATAGTGAGCAAACTACCCTCCCCCTTTTCCTTGGAAAATATGTCTCTGAAACCCCTCATCTACTCTCCTCACAGGGTACCCAGCTCTCTTGCCTGCCAGGGGGCGCTGTGGTTCAGCTTTTCTTTGTTCTCTGCGGTAGACTACTCCCTCTAGGAATGGAAGACATTCTTCAAGGAGCCTGAAGTCTGAGTTTTCCCATTGTTTTTATGTTCTGGGTTGGAACTGGCTTCAGCTAGCTCAATTTTCTGGGTTCCCAAGGTGGCACTTTTAACTCTCCCATGCACCTAGGAGCTAAGGGAAGCTTGGATGACTTCTTATTCCCCACAGCCTCCTGATCCTACAAGCCACCTCATTACCCAGCCCTCCCTTATGCACACTGGGGAGCGGGAAGGAAGGATTTGAAGCCAGAAGGTGCACTTTGTGTGTGACTTTGAGCATGTCAGCAAACCCCTCTGAGCCCTCACATCTGCCTTTGCAAGTGAGAGTGCTGATGTAGGGTTGGAGGGTTGAGTGGACACAGGCACTTTGTGAAATGCTGAAATGCTGTGCAAAGGCTAATCATTGTAACTACTGTCTTCCAGAACACATTTTGACCTTCTTCCAGGATTTCTGCACCCAGGCCAGGCTTTTATTTTTTAACATTTTATTGTGTTTTAGGTAAAACTTTACATAGCAAATTAGTTTCTTATTCAATAATTGTTCCATGACATTGGTTGCTATCCCTACAATATATCAGTCTCCCCATTTCCACCCTGCCTTCCCTCCAGTTTTCCTGCCCCTCCTTGACTTCTCATCTTTGCTTTTGGACAAATGTTGCCTGTTTGGTCCCGTATAGTTGATTGTTCTAAGGATCACATGCCTCAGAAGTCTTTTTTTTTTTTATTTTATTAGGATTTGTGTGAAGATTTACAGAGTAAATTCACTTTTCATACAGCAGTTCACATATACTTTGTCTCATGTCATTGACCAAAATTTAC
>NW_006921672.1:8351925-8387943 GCF_000298275.1 Orycteropus afer afer | reverse complement strand
TTCTTTCTTTCTTTCCACCATGTCTCCTGTGCTCTGTAGGGGTAGGGGTGACAAGGGATCCCTGATGCTTATACCTGTGTGGATGACCCATCCATTACCTTAGCTCATCCGTTACCTTACCTTATCCTCTTTAACTCCCTTGATCTTCAGCCCTGGTCATCAGCTGCCTTGGCCAACACATAGCTCAGCCTCTTGTAGCACCTCAACATCCTACCTGCACCATCTCCAGTTTGGTCCTAGAACTTAGAGCTTCAAAGGATGACAGAACTGGAATGGATCTTTCAGACTATCTAGCCCCAAACTCTTAGATTGCACATAGGTAAACTGAGGCCTAGAGAGGGGATGTGACCAGAGTTATACAGTGAGTCAGTGTCCCAAATGAGACCAGAGCCCATTTCCTGATTCCCTGTCTAACCATCTCCTATCACCAGTTGGCCCCTCTCCTTCCTCTATGCCACCCTTGCCAATATCCTGTATTCCTTGCCTTTTGACCCCTCATGACACCCACAGTATTGTGTCAAACCCTGTATCACTCCCACCAGGTCAGAGTGGTGGAAGAATATGGGACACTGGGGTGTCACAGAGACCAGGGAGGACTTTCACAAGTTCTGAAGTCATATGCTCTGGAGACATTTCTGAGAAAGAAAACATTGCTGGGTTTTGTAAGAGATTATGGGTGGCCAGGATTGGACACATACTTTGTGGGGTCTAGTGCAAAATGAAAATGTTGGAACTTTTGTTCCAAAACTGTTAAGAATTTCAAGATGGCAACAGCAAAACAGGAAACCAAATGCAAAGCACTTCTGAGTGTAAGGCCCTGCGTTAGTGCACAGGACACACACCTATGAAGCTGGCTCTGTGGGTGACCTTTGAACGAGAAGTTTCAGGAGCATGAAGTGAACCAGACCATTCTTGGTCAACAGGGGGATTTTTCAGATTCATATATGTCCAAGGAATAAGATAACATACAGTTTCTATTTTTGAGCAGAGCAAAAGCAATTTTTTAAAATGTATTTTATTGATCTTTGTTGTTGAGAATACACACAGCAGAATATACACAATTCAACAGTTTCTCCACGTACAATTCATGGCATTGATTACATTCTTCGGTTGTGCAACCATTCTCACCCTCCTTTTTGGAGTTGTTTCTCCCTCATTAACATAAACTCACTGTCCCTAGGTTTCTTATCCAGCCTTATGAGTTGCTGTTGTCAGTTGGATCTTACATAGATAATTCTGAAAAGACCACAATGACCAAGGCAGACATTCTTTATTAGTTAATCTAAACTATTGCTTGGTTTAAAGGAGATATCAGTAAGATCAACATCCAAAAATCAGTTGGATTCCTCTACACCAGCAAAGAGATTGCTGAAAAAGAAATAAGAAAATCAATACCGTTCTCAATAGCTACCAAAAAAATAAAATACTTGGGAATAAATCTTACCAGAGACACAAAAGACCTCTACAAAGAAAACTATAAAAAGCTACTTCAAGAAACTATAAAAGACCTAAATAAATGGAAAAACATCCCATGCTCATGGATAGGAAGACTGAACATTGTGAAAATGTCAGTTCTACCCAAAGCAATCTATACATTCAATGCAATCCCAATCCAGATCCCATCAACATTCTTTAGGGATATGGAAAAAATGATCACTAACTTTATATGGAAAGGAAAGAGACCTCGGATAAGCAAAGCACTACTGAAGAAGAAAAACAAAGTAGGAGGTCTCACATTGCCGGATCTCAAAACCTACTATACAGCCACAATAGTCAAAACTGCCTGGTATTGGTTCAATGACAGATACATAGACCAATGGAATAGAATTGAGAACCCAGGTATAGATCCATCAACCTATAGTCAGCTGATCTTTGACAAAGGCCCCAAATCCATTAAGTGGGGAAGAGAATGTTTGTTTAATAAATGGTGCTGGCAAAACTGGAGATCCATTTGCAGAAAAATGAAACAAGATATGTACCTCACACCACACACAAAAACAAACTCCAGATGGATCAAAGACTTAAATGTGAAACCTAGAACTATACAGTTTCTCAAGGAAAATTTAGGCTCAAACTTAAGGGCCCTAATATTTGGTATAAATAGACTACCAAGCATAATTCAAAATGCACCAACAGCAGAAGAGAAGCCAGATGATTGGGACCTTCTAAAAATTAAATGTTTATGTGCTTCCAAAGACTTCTCCAAAAGAGTCAAAAGAGAACCTACAGATTGGGAAAAAATATTTGGTAATAACATATCTGACAAGGGACTTATCTCTAGAATTTATAGAACACTCCAACACCTCAATAACAAAAAGACAAACAATCCAATTAAAAAATGGGCAGAAGACATGAATAGACACTTCACCAAGGAGGATATTCAAGCGGCCAACAAACATATGAAGAAATGCTCACGATCATTAGCTATTAGAGAGATGCAAATCAAAACAACAATGAGATACCATCTTGCTCCAGCACTAGTAGCAAAGTTCAACAAGACAGAAAATAACAAATGCTGGCGAGGTTGTGGAGAGATTGGGACTCTCATACACTGCTGGTGGGACTGTAAAATGGTACAACCATTGTGGAAAGCAGTATGGCGATTCCTTCAAAAGTTGGAGATACAAATACCATTTGACCCAGCCATCCCATTACTAGGTATATACCCTAAAGAAGTGAGAGCCATAACAAGAACAGATATATGCACGCCGATGTTCATCGCAGCACTATTTACAATAGCCAAAACTTGGAAACAACCTAGATGTCCAACAACTGAGGAATGGATAACCAAACTTTGGAACATTCACACAATGGAATACTATGCAACGCTAAAGAATAATGTAGAATCTGCAAAACACCGCATAACGTGGATGAACTTGGAGGACATTATGCTGAGCGAAATAAGTCAGTCACAAAAGGACAAATATTGTATTAGTCCGTTATTGTAAAAGTTAAGGAAATGTTTATATATTGGAGGACATTTTCTTTGTTGGTTACCAGGGGTGGGAGGGAAGGGGAGGGAATGCTGTTAGATAGATAGAGATAAATATTGATTTGGGTGAAGAGAAGGGCAATGTACCAAATGTGAGTGACCAATATGGCAGCATTGAGGATGAGAAAGACAGAGAGAGTTACATGGGCAGTACAAACAACAAATATGAACCCCTTTGTAAATATAATACTGAGTTGTTAATGAAAGCAAATATGGGTATAGGGACGGATAGATGGGTGAACAAGCTAAACAATTATGTATGTCTAAATGGAGAGTGTATCCAAGATCATATACAGGGTTGGCAGACAATGGGCCTCTCGAAGAGTATGAAGGGATGGACACTGGGAGGAGGTAACTATGGGGAGGAAGTGGGAGGGGAGCTGCTGCATTGTAAATTTTGGTCAATGACATGAGACAAAGTATATGTGAACTGCTGTATGAAAAGTGAATTTACTCTGTAAATCTTCACCCAAATCCTAATAAAAAAAATAAATAAATAAAGGAGATATCAGAAGATATTTTTGGTTTAAGGCTTAAAGATTATCTCAGGGGAATTGTTTCTATAATTATTTCAACTTCAATGGCTCCAGAAAGTCTGGATTTTATGAGAATTTGAACTTTTGTTCTGCATTTTCTCCCTTTTGGTAATGATTCTTCTGTAGAATATTTGATCAAAATTATCAGTAATGGAAGCTGGGCACCATCCAATTCAGGAGAAGAAGCAAACATTTTCTCATTGGGTTGCTTGTCAGCAGGGCTTCAAACCAGTTTGAACCAGCTCAGTCATGGTCAATGCAGGAAAATCAGAACAGACTAGAATTTGTAAAATGTGGATATAATAGAATGATAACTGGAATGGGAAGAATCGTGTGGTGAAGCCCTGCAATGGGAGTCTTGGAAGAGGCATAGCGAGCCTTTTCAGGAGTGTGATGTGGTGATTAGATTATTGCCAGGACTGTGCAGAGCAGCCATATTCAAAGTGACATGGTTGGCTGGAATCTTTTATTTCCAAGTCTGCTGGTCAAAGAGATTTGGTTGCTATGTAACACACATGCTGCCCTTGTTTTCTAGGAGGGAAATTAAGTTTCTAGCAGAACGTCAACCCATCATTTTTCCCATTCCAGTTATCATTCTGGTGCACCCACAGTTTACAAATTTGGGTCTGTTCTGATTTTGCTTCATCGGCTATGACTGAACCAGGAAGAACTGGTTTAAAGCCCTGCTTATTAGTTAGGTCCAGTACTCTGTGGCTCAATAATCAAGTATCCATTTCAGGGTGCACCTGAATGTGGTGTAGAAGGTATTTGGACCTTGATATCTCCCACTGCCCTTCTTTCACACTGGACAAGGGGTTTAGCTATAGCACAGGAATTGAGCCTGGCTATTGATGGAGAGTCAACTTCTTCTCAGGTGAGGACAGTTACCAGGAAAGACTGGGCTAGTATATCTAGCACAGCAGCTGTAGGAGAAGCAGACATTCTGTCAATACAGGAGAGTCTGTGTGGAGTTATGGACGGTGGTTAATTGAGGGTGGCTAGTAAGTGCAGTGCTCAGTAAACAATGGAAAACTATGGGTGGAAGGAAGACCCACGGTCAGGATGGTACACAGTGCAGGGTGGGTGCTGACAGAGGTTGGAGAGGAAATTCTTCTCTACCATTCATTCACTCAATAAGGATTTCCTGCAAACCCTATGTTCCAAGTACTGTGTTAGCTGAAGAAGATATGGATTCCATTTGCAAAAAGGACATGGAGGTAGCATACTCCTCTAACTACACAAGAGAGAGAGGATCAACACTAGCTTCCCAAAGCTGATTCCTTTGAGGCCAGACATGCTGCCATCCTCCAACCTTTTTACCAATTCTGAAACCAGCCGTCCCTCCCATGGCACTCACTACTTCTGTGCTGGGTTTGATAATTCATTGCAATGGCCACACAGAACTCAACGGACAATACTCATGATTGTGGGGTTTATCAAGGAACTAACAGGTTACAATTCAGGTTCAGGAACAGGCTCAAGATACAATTTTTCCATTAGGACAGCCTCTCCTCAGTCATGCCGTCAGGCAAGCCTCTCTTTGGCCCTTGGCCTCTCTGCCTGGCCTCTGCCTTGCTCGGGTGAGTGTTAGAAAGCTCTTGTAGCTCTGCCGATGAGTACACCTAGGTGCACCTCACACTGCCCAAAGGCATTCATCTTTCTTGCTCCGTGGGCCGGCAAGCCCAATGTTCTGTCTCATGCATGCCTCTTGGTTGCACCTCTCTGGCATCTCTCTACCAACTCACTGCCAGTTGTCTCTGCTATCTCTATGCTGAGGAGGTCCAATGCAGGGATCTAAGATCCAAGGAGGCACTTCATTTCACCTCCAGCTGTTCTCTGTTTATGGCAGTAAGATCCTTCCTTCTGCCTCTGTTGTTGTTGTTGTTATGTGCCGTCGAATCGGACCCGACTCATAGCAACCCCTCCTTGGGTTTCCGAGGCAGTATCACTACGGAAGTAGATCGCCCCATCTTCCTTCCGAGGAGTGGTTGGTGGGTTTGAACCGCCAGCCTTCTGGTTAGCAGTCAAGTGCCTTAGCCACTCTGCTACCAGAGCTCCCTCCTTCTGCCTCTAGGCAGGCTCATTTTAAGCCGGCAGAATGACAAACAAAACTAACCAATCCCCACATTAGGGTTCCATACACCTTATTTCCATGGTCCCACCCTTATAAGGATGCCATGTACCTTATTTACATTACTAACAAACTATCCACACCCCTTGGTGGGCCGCAAGTACATAACATTTGCACAGTTTCACCCAGTCATCTGGTGGGAGTCACAAAGACTATGGCTAGAAGAGCCATAGTAAGTAATTCATGGCACCACACCATCCTTAAAGTTCTGGATCTTTTGCAATGATTCTCAAAACCCAGCCCACTCATTAGAATCACTTGAAGGGCATTGAAAAATGATTTATGCTTCACCTTCACTTGGACCAATTAAAATCTCTGTGCATGGGGTCTAGGCACCGGTATTTTTAAAAAGGTCCCCAGGTATTGTAACGTGCAAGCTGAACTGAGAACTAGTAGTCTAGAGGGAGACCTAGACATGCAGACACATGTCTCCTCAAAATGCCTTAATGTGATTCTGCCACAATAGACGTGTGTGCAAGGAGCTTTGAAGCACAAAGAGAGAATAACTGTGGTAGAGTTGGCTGGTGTCTACTGAGTATCCGCTCTCTTTCTCCTTGCTTGATAACCAGTTGTTGAGTCGATTCGGACTCATGAGCACCCCATGTGTGTCAGAGTAGATCTGTTCTCCATAGAGTTTTCAGTATCTGATTTTTCAGAAGTAGATCTCCAGGCTTTTCTTCCAAGAGACCTCTGGGTAGACTTAGACCTCCCAGCAGAGTGTGTGAACTGTTTATACCCCCCAGCGATTCCTCTAGTATTGAACACCACCTTCTGGAAAGGGAGCTCTGGTGGCATAGTGCCTGTTGTGGTTCCCTAGTGCCACTCTGACAAGAATATACCACAAATTGGGATGGCCTTAACAAACAGGAGTTTATTCTTACAATGTGGAGGCTTTAAGTCCAAGTTCAAAGTGCCAGGCTCTAGGGACTGGGTGAAAGCCCCTCAACGTTGGCGTCCAGCTCTGCGTCCTGCTCCTGGCCCATTAGAGATAGAGGCGTTTCTTCACTCAGACAGCTGCTGGCTGCTGAGGCTGAGAAGCCCTAAGGTTGACAAGTAAAAAGGCACAGTCCCGATGTTACCAAACCACACAGCAAGCCTTTAACTTAAGTCCACTGTAAGTTCAAGGTCGGCAGAGCATAGCAGGCTGCTGAGCAATGACATGGCTAGGCTACATGCAGGGTCCAGGTGTGCCATAGGCTAGAGACCCTTCCCCAGGCTTCTCCTTATACACAGGAAGCAGACCACATTCCAAAGGCATCTACTCAGCTGCTTGTGGTAGATCCCACCATGGAGTTGATTGCTAGTCTCATCATGGGGAATAACTACCACCAGCTGCCCAGCCACTCAACCAGGCCTAGCCAAGTTGACACACAAACATAACCACCACAGTGCCTAAGGCATTTGACTGCTAACCAGAATGCTGGCAGTTCAAACCCACCAACCACTCCTTGGAAGGAAGTTTGGGCAATCTACTTCCGTAGTGACACTGCCTCAGAAACCCAAGGAGGGGTCGGTATGAGTCGGATCTGAACCGACAGCAGTGAGTTTGGTTTTGGTTTTGGTTGTGGAAAGGGCAAAGGGTGTATATAGGCCTTGTGCTTGTCCTCAGATGTACTTTCTCATTTGTTTCAACACTCATCTCCTGAACACCCCACTGTAGACCCGGGCCTCAGGCATTGGGGATGCAAAGAGTAGAACATCCCCCAAACAATGGGAGAAGACCGGCACCTGCACAAATACTGACAGCCATCTGATAGCCTAGGGGTGGCTGTAGCTGAGCTGTTTGCAGGGATCGGAGGAGCCAGAAGCAGATGCAATGGACTCTACCTGGAAAGTTGGGGAAGGCTTCACAGAGAGGGTGACAGGTGAGGTAGGTCTCAAGGGATGGATAGGAGTCAACTAAATGGGGATAGGCTGAGACAAGAGTAAGAAAGACCAAGTTGTATTCTGAGAACTCAACTGAGTAGCTCAGTGTGGCTGTAGTTTAGGCTGTGTGGGTTCAGTTACGTACTTCAGCTAAAATTTATTGAGAATCCACTATGTGCAGGAAATGCAAATATGAGTAAGACATGGGCAAGCAGCCTAGTGGGGGAAGCAGATATGTAACAGAGAACTTGAAGTGCACTCAGCACATTGATAGAAAAGTCTTTACAAAGCCCCTATGAGAATAGGACAGAAGGGTGGCCAGGAATGGCTTTTAGGAGAAATACCACTCCCTACCTGTGTGACTTCAGATAAAATATTTAAACTCTCTGTGCTTTAGTTTTCTTATTTGCAAAATAGAAATAATGAAAATCCTCTTTCACAGGGGTATTTTGAAAATTAAAAGAGTCTGTAAGTGTAAAGTCCTTTGCCCAGTACCTGGAACATAGCAAACACCTAACGACCATAGCTGTGATTATTACTGAAGGAGGAGTTGGCCTAACACAGGTGAAGAAGGGGATCTAGGGCAGTGTCCACCCAGAATTTCTAGATAGGGGGCCTACAAGGGTAGTAACACAGTTGGAAGGATGTTAGAGGATACTGTCTTGAAGCTATGTCAATCTAGCAAGGCACTGTTTTTATATCCATTGCTTTTTTTTTTTTTTTAATAATAGTTTCAGTGAAGGATTACACAGCAGTTCAGATTCCCATTCAACAATTTCAAAACAAATTGTCCAGTGACAACTGTTACGTTCTTCACAATGGTGAACATGCTCATTATTTCTGTTCTGGTTGTTCTGTTTCCATTAATCTAGTCTCCTTACCCCCCTACTTTCTCATCTTTGTTTTAAAGTAATTGTTGGTCATTTGGTCGCATGTAGGTTTTTTTTTTTAAAGGAACACAGTATTCACAAGGTCACTTTCATTATTTTGTGAGCAAATCTGTTATTTAGCTAAATGTGGCCTGAGTCTAGTTTCAGATCAAAGTTTAAAGATTATCTCAGAGTAGTAGTCTTGGGGAGTCCTCTAGTCTCAACTTGTCCAGTAAGTCCGGATTTTTTAAGAATTTGAGGTTCTGTTCCATATATTTCTCCCATTCTGTCAGGATCCATCTACTGTGGCTCTAATCAGAACCATCAGTAGTAGTAGCCCAGCACCATCTAGTTCTTCTGGTCTCAGGGTAGATGAGTCCATGATTCACATAGACTAGGAATCCTGTAGATTTGTTTCTTCATTGAATCTTTGCTTTCCTTTTTTCTCTTCAGCTCTGGATAAGGAGAGATCAATAGTTGTATTTCAGGTGGTTGCTCACAAGCTTTTAAGACCCAGACACTACTCACCAAACTGGGATATAGAACATAAGCTTTATGATCTATTGTAAAAATAGCAGTGGTGCCTTCAGACCTCCTCCTCTGACTTCACAAGGGATCAAGATCAGTACAAAGCTGATTCCTATGGGGGAAAAAAAAACAACTCACTTCCATTGAGTCAATTCTGACTTATAGTAACCCCCTTTGGGTTTCTGAGGCAGTAAATCTTTACAGAAGTAGATTGCCCAGTCTTCCTTCCACCTAGTGGCTGGTGAGTTTGAACCGCCAACCTTCTGGTTAGCAGTCAGATGCCTTAAGCACTACACCACCAGAGCTCCTTGATTCCTATGAAGTGGAGGTCAAACATACCTCCACCCTCTAACTTTTTACCAATTCTGACATCAGCTGTCCCTCCCATGGAACTCTCTACTTCTTTGCTAGGTTCAATAATTCATTGCAATGGACACTCACAACTCACAGACCACAGTTATAGATAGGGTTTATTAGGAAAGTAACAGGTTATAACTTGAGATCAGGATCAACAGGCTACAACTTGGGACCGGGATCAGGGGACGTGTAGGCAAAATCTCTCTTCTTCAGTGTAGGACCGATCTCTCAGCTCCTTTCAGCCATGTAGGAATCCTCTCAGCCCGCTGAGGACAGGCTTCCTCTCTCTGCTCTTGGCCTGGCTTCTGCCCTTCTTGGGCAAGTGTTACCAAGCTCTTCAGCACTGCCAGTAAGTGCCCAGAGCCACCCCATTCTGCCACCAAGGCTCCTGCCCAAAGGTGTTCAGCTCTAGCTCTGTGGGTCAGCATGCCCACCATAGCCATCTCAATCAGTGGGCCGGGAATTCCACTGCAGCTGTCTCATGTTGGTCTCCTGACTCTGCCACTGCCGTTTCTCTGCTGCTCAATTCCGCTGTGCTCACCATTGCTTCTTACCATCTCGGGTGTTGTAGCTCTATCTCCTGGGTCTAGGAGGTTCTTAGTGCAGGGACCCTGGGTCCAAAAGATGTACTCCACTCCTGGCTGTTTTTGGTGGTAGTGATTCCTACCCTGCCCTCTTCCTCCCCCAACTCCCACTCTGAGATTGGCTCTCTTTTTAAGCCTACTGGGACGGCAAAACTGATCAATCCCCTTTTTAGGGTTCCATACACCTTATTTGCATTATTAGAAGGCTGTCCAATTCCCTTGGGCCACAAGCACCTTATTTGCATAGTCCCACCCAATCACTTTGTGAGAGTCACAAGAATAAGCATGGCTGGAAGGCCACATTAAGTAATTCGCTGCACCAAATCCATATTATGCTAACTGAAGAAGTCATCCATGAGATTATGGTCCCAAACCTTCAAATCCTGAAAACCAATCCTGTAAGGTGTTTGGTTATGTCTAAGAAGTATCTGTAACTGTGTCCCCTATATGCTTTATTATACCTATGCATATATATACTTACAGAAGCTCTGGTGGTGTAGTGCCTAAGGCATTTGACTGCTAATCAGAAGGCTGGCAGTTCAAACCCATCAGCCACTCCTCGGAAGGAAGATTGGGCAATCTACTTCTGTAGAGATACCACCTTGGAAACCCAAGGAGGGGTCGCTATGAGTCGAATCGACTCGACAGCAGTGAGTTTTTTATTTTTTTAAATATATATGTACATGCATACACACACATATATACATATATGTATGCTTAATTTTTCTCTCTCTATATATGGCAGCTCTGGTGGCATAGTGCCTAAGGCATTTGACTGCTAACCAGAAGGCTGGCAGTTCAAATCCACCAGCCACTTCTCAGAAGGAAAGTTGGGCAATCTACTTCCATAGTGATACCACCTTGGAAACCGGAGGAGGGGTCATTATGAATCAGGACCAACTTGACAGAAATGAGTTTGATTTATATATACATATCTGTTGCTATCAAGTCTATTTCAACTCATAGTGACCCTATAGGACAGAGTAGAAGTGCCCCATAGGGTTTCCAAGGCTGTAAATATTTATGGAAGCAGAATGCCACATCTTTCTCCTGTGGAGTAGCTGGTGGGTTTGAACCACTGACCTTCGGTTAACAGCCAAGCATGTAACCATTGCACCATGAGGGCTCCTATATACATACATATATATATATATATATAGTCACTTATACATACCTATACACATATATGCTTACATACATACATATACACATATGTTTTTTAGTTGTTGCAAAATTATATACTCCATAGCGATTACCACAAAGACCCTTGTGTACACACGTCTTAGTGACATCGTTTACCTCGGTCAAGCTTTGCGACCTTCACCGGGATTTGGTGCTACTTCTCTTGCCCTTTTGATCTGTACCATTTGCATGTTTGTTCATGGAAGAAAATGGCAATGATCTATATCAAAGAATATGCAGATTGAGGGGTTCCTAAAGTACAGCCCTGTCCTTGGCTCCCAGAGGGACGTTCTGGTTCTTAAGTCTTGGCTTTGGCCCAAGGGGCCCTGGCGGGATCAACCCTTTCCCTCTGGAAGCTTGAAATAGCCCAGCACAGAGCTGGCGGAGGAAGGCCTGACCAGGCGCTGACCTGTGATGTTGTCAGTCCTGCCCGTTCCACGCTTGTTTCTCATCCTCTCAGGGGCTCTCAGGAAGTTCACTCAGTGCTCCTTTGCCTGCTCAGCACCCGCCCCCCACGTGCCTTGGGTGCCGCCCCCCAAACAAAAACAAATACACAACTGGCAATGAAATAAACAGCTCTTTGCTGTGGTCGCACTTGCTCTGAATGGGACTGCTCTCTTTCAGGAAGCTGGAAGGTGAGGTTGGGGGCAGGGGAAGGTGCGGGGAGAGCTGGGTGGGAGGGAGTAGGAGGGGTGGGTGGAGGGGTGGCAATCTGTTCCTCAGGGGGAGGGGCTCTATTTCTTGATGCCCTACCTCCCCCACCACTGCCACCATCTCAGGAAGGTGCCTTGTTTATTATCTGGCCCGACGTGTGCTATCTAGGTCCACAAGAGTGTATCTATGGCAAACAGAGGCCACCCTGCCCTGCCAGATGGAAACACCCCAAGGCTGAGGAATGAGTCTACCTCAGCAGACTGCAGACCTGGAGCTCCCTCCCAGAGGGCAGGGAGAGGCTGTGAAGGTGGCTCACTCCTCTTCTAAATAACATTTCATAAAAAATTTAAAAGAAATAATATCACATTACACAAAGTTTGAAACTAGAGAATGAAAAAGATCATTCCCTAAGCCCACTTCCTAAAGCAAGTTGTTTTTATTTTGTTGAATTTCCATAGGTTAGTAAAGTAGATGCTCAAATATTTGTGGAAGGTGTTAAGAAAAAGCAACAATGTGCTTAGAGCATTACTATGTGCTGGGCATTGTTCTACCTGTATAACATTAATGACTCATTTAGTCTTTAGGATAACACTTGTTGTTGTTGTTGTTATGTGCCATCGAGTCAGACCTGACTCACAGCAACCCCTCCTGGGGTTTCCAAGGCAGTATCACTACGGAAGTAGATTGCCCCATCTTCCTTCTGAGGAGTGGCTGGTGGCTTTGAACCGCCAGCCTCCTGGTTGTCATGTGGGTGGGTATTATTGTAGTCATCACCATTTCCATTTAGAAATGAGGTATCTGAAGCACAGAGAGTTTCAGTGACTTGTCTAAGGTCACACAGCTGGTAACTATGGAGCTGTCTTATGTTAATTATTAATGCATATGCAAGACTAGAAAAAACTTTTTATTATGAACAATTTAAAACATTAAAAAAATATATAATATAAGGAACTTCATGTCCCCAGCACCCAGCTGTTCATTCTGAACAATGCCAGGCCCACTCTTGGCTGAAAGATGTTTAGTGAAGATATGGTACCTAGGAGGGCAGAATTGGCTTCAATAACCATCCCCTCATGGTCCCTGTTATTTCTTCCCCCACACCTCTAGCCCAGATTATTTTGAAGAAAATCCAGTCATCACATAATTCCATCCACAAATACTTCAGTATATATTTCTAAGAGGTACTTTTTTTTTTTTTTTTTTTTACTAAAAACCATTACCACAATGCTATATCATGCCTTAACATTTCTAATAATTCCTTAATATTATCAAATATCAGGTGAATATTCCAGTTGCCCCAATAATTTAATAAAACCTTTTTTTGAAGTTGGTTTGCTTGACTCAAGCTCCAAATAAGGCATTTAGTTGATAGTGCATTTAATCTCTTTTAATCTATAAATCTCTTCCCCTCCTTTTTTCCCTCTTGTAGTGTATTTGTGAAGGGAATTGACTGTCCTAGTTTCCCTCATTCTGGATTTTGCTGACTGCACCCTGGGGCATATTCATGCTTTTTGTGTCCTGATCTTTTCATGTAACCTAGCAAACATTTTCTCATACTGCTGCATAGTGTTCACCACCATTTACTAAGATACTATGGATGTGCCATGGGAGCTCTGGTAGCGTAGTGCCTAAGGCACTTGACTGCTAGCCAGAAGCCTGGTGGTTCAAACCTATCAGCCACTCCTCGGAAGGAAAATGGGGCAATCTACTTCTGGGAGGGGTCACTATGAGTCGGGTCTGACTTGACGGCACATAACAACAACATGGATATGCCATCATTTTTTTTCTTGGGCATATAGGTTGCTTTTGGGTTTCCACTATAATGAATAATGCAGGAATGAACATCCTCGCACATTGAAGCTTCTCCTGCACGTGGGACGACTTCCTTAGAAGAGGCTGCCAGATGTGTCATTGTGGCTCCAAGGCTTGAACACTTTTTCAGCCTCTTGGCACATACTGCCAATGGCCAGTCCAAGGGGTTGCGCATCCCCTAGTGCTGCATGAGAGTGCTGTCACTTACTCTGAGCAGAGCCTAGGCCCACTTGTGGTGAAAGATGTTTGGTGAAGATGTGGTAATTACAAGGGCAGAGAGCTGGAGAAGGAGGCAGGGACAGGGACTCAAGCTAAATAAAGCAGAAAATGATCCACAATCTACCACAAACCTAGAGTGTTCATTCCTGTCTTAGTTATCTTAGATATTGCTGCTGTAACAGAAATGCCACAAATGGGTGGCTTTAACAAGCAGATTTAATTCTCTTATGGTTTAGGAGGCTAGAAGTCTGAAGTTAGGGTGCCAGCTCTAGGGGAAGGCTTTCTCTCTCTGTTGAGGAAAGTCCTTGTCTCTTCAGGGCGCTGCTCTTGGGCAATTTTCATGTGGCTTGGAGTCTCTCTTTCCACCTCTGCTTCTCTGATGTGCTCTTTTTATTTATTGTAAGAGATTGACTCAAAACACACCCTACATTAATCCTGCCTCACTAACATAACAGAAATAACCCACGCCCAAATGGGGTTATAACCACAGGCATAGAGGTTAGGATTTATAACACAATTCAAACCATAACAATTCTCATTGTGATATAATTCGATAATGGAAGTTACTAATAGGACATAACATTTTCGGTAATTTTTCTGTTAGGCTCTGTGTTAGTCAGAACCTTATTTGAGATGTCCTAGTCTGCGTTATTCACCTTCACGGGGATGTGCAAAAACTGGCGAGAGAGCACAATTAACTTGATGGTGGATGGAAGAATCCCAAAGGAAAGTCAAAAGAGTGAAGTGGGTTCACTGGGGGGAAAAAAAGTCCTATTTTGTCTCAATGCTAGGGAGGTTTCTGTGAAAAAGACAACGTAGTTGTTTGCTTCTGTCTGCAGAAGGCTAACTACAAGGAAAGGAGCCTCCACAAAACAGGAGGATATAGGCAGAACTTTTTCAGACTCTGGGGAATTATCTAGATCTTGAATGAGTGTTCTTGGAAATTAATCCTGGAAATACTTGAGGAGCTGCTTGTTCTATGGCTGAGGGTGGTTCAGATATTCACTTGCTCATACCCAGTAAGTACTTCTAGGGGTCCCTTGACTATTTCATGGAAGCCCCCTAGGGGATGGGGGAGGTTTGAGAAAGTGCTCTCCAGCCCTGAGCCAGCAGTATCCTTCTTGCCCACTCACACTCCTTTCAGAGTGAGTTTGCAGCCAGTTATGAGGTCCTTGTGTGATGCAAGTGGTTTGTAATAACCTAAAGGTTGGTGGCTTGAACTCACCCTGCAGTACCATTGCAGAAAGGCCTGGAGATCTGCTTCTGTAGAGATTACAGCTACGAACTGCTTCTAGAGCAGTTCTGCTCTGTAACACGAGGCATCACCATGAGTCAGAATAGACTCCACAGCAACTTTTTTTTTTTTTCCACAGCCAATCAGGTTTATCATGTCACGATGTCATATAATCCTGCTATGCCACCCGACAAATATAGAGAAGGTGGATGGACAGTTGGATGCAAATTGGAAGTGAGCCAAGAGACTTCAAAAATCATTTTGTTTAACTTCCTACAGAATAGTTTACTACAGTGCAACTGGTGCTTTACCTACATTTTTCTGAATTTTCACAACAAACCCCAAGGTAGCATTTCACAGATGTGGAATTGGAGATTAAAATAAATTAAGGACTCTTCCTACGGCCACACTGCTGGTAAGAGTACCTACACTTTGGCAACCTGGCTGTAAAATCTACCCTTGGTTTGAGCGCAAGCGGATTGCGAAAACTGCAGACCACGGAGGTGGAGTCTCCCACTTCAAACCACACAGGCTGATTTGGGAGTGGAAGGCTAGCTCCTAACTCTCCATCAAGGAATCTTTCCATGACACGTGGCCTCAATAGTCTGAAGGGGGAGGCCGAGGATATATGGTCTAGGACAGGCGTAACTGAACCCACAGTCTGTGTTCTCCGCTCTCCCAGACCCTTACTCCAGCCAATATTGTGAAAGACCCACTCCCAGGAGGGCCCTGCAGGGAAAAGGGCCTGGCTTGTCTGCTTTCCAGAGGAGCCAATCTGGGACCAGGGCGGAGGCGGCGGGGTGTAGTGGAAAATCCCTGCACTTGCGGTCAGATCTCTGGGTTCAGGTCCAGGCTGGGACCCCGCAGGGACCTAGGGCAAGTTACTTAGAACTTGGCGTTTCCTTTCCTTCTCTGCAAAACCCGAGCGATTTCAAGCAACACTTGAACGGAGTGGATACAAAGGCAGAAACTTACGCTCCAAAATAATATCATCTCATCATAAGGGTTGTGTCCCGCGGAGAGATCCTGTGGGGCTGCAGCAGCGAGAGCAGGGGACAAAACTACAATTCCCAGAAGGCACCGGGTGACTGGGCGCGGGACGGTGACATCACGGGGGCCGGCGCGGGGCGCTGATTCGGCCCGAGCTGCCAGCGGGGTGGCTGCCGCCGCGGGTTGTTACCTACAGCTGCTAGAGCAGCAGCGGCCTCCGCCCCCGCCGTGGGCCCTTCTCCTGGGCCCTCGACCTCCGGCCCCGCAGGGTAAGTCCGAACAGTGGCCTCAAGGGTGAGGGAGCCGGCAGGCCCCCAGGACCTGGAGGCGGGGCGGGAGAGGAGTCGGGGGGTGCTTGGGAAGTGCCCCTGGCTGGAGCGGACTAAAATAGGGTGAGTGGGAGTGGAGGTGGTTCATCAGCCGAGAGGGTGCCCAAAAAGGGAAGTGGGGGCGGGAAGCTGGGGTTGGGGCGTCTGGAAGGACGCCCGGGCTGAGGGTGGGGGGCGGGGTGAGGCTCGGCTTTGGGGATAAAGGTTTGCCCGCCTCCAGGGCTAGGTGAAAGCGTGGAGATGGGGGTGGGGCCCCGGAACGGGTCTTGCTCGGAGTGCGAGGTCCCAGGCTGAGAAACCAAGCGGAAGGCTCCTTTGCGGACTGGCAATCCCACTCTGAAAGCCCCAACAATAGTGAAGACTCCGCCTAGTGGCTCCTCCCTCTTTCGCGGCTGGTGGGGCATCGCCTGGGTACTCTTCTTTCTATTCCCACTGCCTTCCTGTGTCCCAGGGCCTGGTCATAGCTGAGAGGTGAGCAGTTGTGACCCTGCGGGTTAGGGGGTGGGTGGAATGTAAAAGGTATTGTGGGGTTGCTGCCAGGGACTCCCCAGTTGAGGTCCAGAGTGCAGGCCTGGGTGTTTTGTGTCCCTTACCCAGAAGGCAAAAGATTTTCGGTGTAAAAGTCTACCCTTATGTGGAGGAGGGAATGGGAAGTTCTCACCTGGGCCTGCCCTGGGGCACACTCTAGCCTTGGCTTGGGTGTCTTGACAGACTGGCAGAGCCAGGATATTCTTGTGTGGAGCTGGTACGGAGAGAGGGGAGAGAAGGAGTGGGAAAGAGCTACCAGCAGGAAAGTGGTTAACAGAACTGAGTTTGCTGCAGGCGCTTGTTTTGAGGCAGGTTATGAAACCACATCAGGGGCTGGTGTAGGCAGCCACCTGCCAGCTACAGTGGCGGAAGTCTTCAGCTTCAGCGCTTGTAGACACACTTTACCTCTGCCAGCCTTTCCTCCCCATATCTCCTTTTCTGGGAGAGAGATCTGTTGGTTATTGTATTCATAAAAATGATAGGTCTCACACAAAACTCTCAGTAGTGCTTCCTGGCTGCTAGTCTTTTTCTTAGTTTTTCAGTTTCTTCTACCTCTTTTTGGGGGTCTCTTGGAATTTTTTGCTCGCAGGACACTTAGTTTTCAGGCTTCAGGAAGAAGCTTCTCAGGGTGGTAGCTGGCACCTGGGGTCTAGGTCCTTTCTAGACCCATCAGGCTGGGTAGGATGCCCCGTGACAGACAGGAATGGGTATAGGGTCTTGTGGTCTGGAAGTCAGCAAGGCTCTTGGCATGCTTGGAGGAAATATTAGGGAAGGCTGGAGATCTTTCTGCACTCACACTGTTGTAGATCTGGGTTAGGGAGTGTGTGTGTGGGGGGGCAGCACTTTCTGGTCAGACTGGGGGAACTCTTCCCTTTCCTTAGTAGCAAGTTCTGCTGATCCTTCAAATCCCAGGCAGACACCCTCCCATCCCCTCAAGTAGAGGCTTTTGCGTAGTAGGTGTCCCAGGGGCTGTGTAACTGAAGTCTCAAGGCCTTGGAAGGTAAACAACAGAGACAGCTCTGGTTTTCTAGTTCCTTGGGTTTCCGTTAGGCCCAATTATCCAGCCTAATGGGCTGGGCTGATGGGCCCCAGGAGTATCACTTCTTCCAGGATGCACTCTGGGTCAGCCCACTATGTTTGTATGTTGTGAAGGTGTGTTGTGCGCCACATTTTGCTTAAGCTCTCTAAGCTTGGAGCTGTCTGAGAAAAGGAAACTTGTTCATGATCCTGGAAGTAGGGAACTAACCCTTGGGAATTCTAGCTCCTATGCAGGCCCAGGGAGCTCTGGTAGCGTAGTGCCTAAGGCATTTGACTGCTAACCAGAAGGCTGGCGGTTCAAACCCACCAGCCACTCCTCGGAAGGAAGATGGGGCAATCTACTTCCGTAGTGATACTGCCTTGGAAATCCAAGGAGGGGTCGCTATGAGTCGGGTCCGACTTGACGGCACATAACAACATGCAGGCCCAACTGGGATGCAGATAGCAACTGAGTCTGAGAGGTTGGCTGCAGTGGGGTGAGCAAGGTGGCCTCTGGGCACTCCCAGAGTACCCTCATCTGGGACCCCTTTCTGTATCACCAGGATGTTACCATGGTGATGACTTTAGGGTCTTCATCAGGCAAGGCCCTCACTCATCCAGGGAGGTGAGCCAGTGCAGACACCATCTGTTCCCACTTGCAGCTGGTCCCACATCCCTCAGGGATCTGGGGACAGTGAAGGTCTGGACAAAGAACTGCTCACTTCTCTCTTTACCTTCCCGCCTCCCTCTGCCCACTCTGGGTTTCTGCCACCATGGTTTTCTAGGCATCAGGGGCAACCCTCCTGGTTCCTCCAGCTTCAGGACTTCTACCATTGAAGCTGGCAGGGGAAGGCATGTTCTTAATTTACACCTGCATATAGGTGCTGGGAAGAGGAGATGGAGGTGAGGGTGGATAGGCAGAGAAGAAAGGGGGCAGGAGGTTTTGTGTCCTAGGGGAAGGGTGTGTTGCTGTGGGTTCCAGCTCCCTGCAGGAGTTGTAGATGTTGGCCACGATGCCTATCCTCACCTTTTCTGTGGTGGGGAAAAGGGCCATCTGTCCGTCTTGGTGGCTTGGCAGCAGAGCGGATGGCATCACGAGGGCTAGTCTGAGTGACTGCCAAATGGATAAAACATCTGGATGTGTGTATTGTGTCATCATGTTAGAGCTTCCAGGTCTGGGCAAAGGTTGTCCCTAGTCTGTTGTTAGCTCCTTCATTCCCTCTCTCCCACTTTTTACATCATCACCGTCTGGGTGAAGGTAGAGGGAGGCCCAGGGTTAGGGAATTAGAAGAGGTAGGTGGAAATGATGACTGAAAAAATTTTTTCATTGCAGACTGTACCCTCTGTCCCACCTCCTGTTACTCTTCCTTATGGGAAGGACTTGTGGGTAGGAGATGTCCGGGGTCAGCGCCTCAGAGGTTGTGCTGAGTGAGAGTTCTCATAGGGCAGCCTCTGCCCCCTCCTGGAGGGGGACCGTCCTGGGAATGCTGTAGGGGATATAGGAGGAGCTGAGCATTGGTTTCTTTGCTCTGGGGCTGGAGGCCTCATGGTGACCTATACTAGCAGGCATCCTGGTGCATTGTCCTGACGGGTGAGGTGGCCTGCTATTTATCCCAACCCAGAGGTGAGAAGAGAATAGAGCTAAATCCACATGGACTTTGTCCTGCCTCCTTGCTTGAGAATCAAAAACAGTGGGACAGGGAGAGAGGAGCCTGCCTCCTTGCGGAATTTAAAGGGTGTGAGGGGGCAGGGAAAGTGGTGTGACCTGTCTCACCTGTGCTGCTTGTTTGCAGAACAGCGTCTTCAGAGAGGGGCGGCAGGATGAACGTGGGCACAGCGCATAGCGAGGTGAACCCCAACACGCGGGTGATGAACAGCCGTGGCATCTGGCTGTCCTACGTGCTGGCCATTGGGCTCCTCCACGTGGTGCTGCTCAGCATTCCCTTCGTGAGCGTCCCTGTCGTCTGGACCCTCACTAACCTCATCCACAACATGGTGAGGGCCTGCCTGCTGCCTGACCCGGCCGCATGGCTGCTGTTTGGCAGGGCGAAGGGGTAGGAAGAGTCTGTCAGACGTGGGCCAAATGTCAGGGTGGCGTACTGACAACATCTGTCGCCAGGGCTAGACCCAGCTCTCTCGACCCAGCTCTCTTCTCTCTGCCAGATTCCCTCTGCTGGGTTCCAGCCCCGTGTGGTCTGATAAGAGGATTATAGTCTGCAGATTTGTCAACATCTCCAGGATGGGGTAGCTGTGGGCCATTGAGAGCGGAACCAAGGGCCCCAAAGAGTTCCCAG
The DNA here is from genome assembly GCF_000298275.1 of Orycteropus afer afer. Taxonomy (NCBI): domain Eukaryota; kingdom Metazoa; phylum Chordata; class Mammalia; order Tubulidentata; family Orycteropodidae; genus Orycteropus; species Orycteropus afer. The sequence goes on along the minus strand of NW_006921672.1, from coordinate 8,367,821 downwards.
GACCCAGGAGTGCTAGTGCTTAGCTAGGTTAAGACATGCCCTCTTCCCAAGTTGGGATCTCAGACCACCTTCCACTCTTCCCCTCTCTGCTCCCTTACCACCTGCTACCTCGTACCCTTTTGGTGGGTAAGCAAGGGTCTGATCTCTACCCAGCTTCCTGTCAAGAGCACCCCCCTTCCAGCTGGCACAAGGAGGGCACACCTGGGCTGAGGGAGCAGGTGTTGCTAGGCCCTTCTGCAGCTAGCTCTTCTCCGTGTGTGTTCTCAGGCCAGGTCTGCCCTCTCCCTCTGTGGGTCTCTCTATTTTTCTCCTACTGGGCTCCTAGCTGCTGTATCCTGACCTCCAGCCCACATCCTCCTGCCCAGCAGAGGGCAGCTCCAGGCCACCTAGACGCCCCTGCATGGGTGACTGGGGTGGAGGAGCTGAGCTGGAGGGCCTTTCGCCTTTCTATCATCTAACAAAGACCCCATCCCTTCAGGGCATGTACATCTTCCTGCACACGGTGAAGGGGACACCCTTTGAGACCCCGGACCAGGGCAAAGCGAGGCTGCTGACCCACTGGGAGCAGATGGACTATGGGGTCCAGTTCACAGCTTCTCGGAAGTTCTTGACCATCACACCTATCGTGCTGTAAGTGTTTTGGGTAGAGGAGGGCTCCAGCAGGCAGGACAAGGCCGGGGGACCCTGGGCCCCAGACAGCTCTAGCTCTGGCTCTGGGTAGGAGTGAGCAGGGGAAGGGACGTTGGAGGATCCCTGGGTCTTACACTGGGCTCATTCAGGCCTGGGACCTTCCTTGGCCCTATCTTCCCTGAAGTGGGCTTCCTTCCTGCCAGTGAGATGGGCCCACAGGCCTGAAGTGAAGTGAGGGGGCTTGGTGACAGGGGCCTCTTTCATCTGGGAGTGCTTGCTACCTCACTTCTGGTCTGGAAGCTTTTCCCATAATTCCCTGGCTACTCTGTTCTGCCTCTCCCCACCCAGGGAGTGAGAAGGAGTCCTCTGAAGTCTTACGCTTCTCCCCAACCTTCCATCCAGGTACTTCCTCACCAGCTTCTACACCAAGTACGACCAGATCCATTTCGTCCTCAACACTGTGTCCTTGATGAGCGTGCTCATCCCCAAGTTGCCCCAGCTCCACGGAGTCCGGATTTTCGGAATCAATAAATACTGAAGGTGCAGCACCCCACTGCCCAGGATGGCAGGGGTGGGGTAGACGGTCTGTGCTGCGATGCTGAAGACAGAAGAAGCCTCTGGACACTGCCAGAGATGGAGGCTGAGCCTCTGGGCCCTAGATTCCCTCTCGCTTCCCCCAGTAGCGACTTGGAGTAGCTTGTAGTGGGGTTGGGGTGGGCCCCCCCTGGGGCTCTGACTCCTTTTTTTTTTTTTGATCTTTTCCTTTTGCCTTTTGAATAGAGACTCTATGGGGGTGGTCATGGGCTGGGCTGGGCTGAGCAAGGACCCGCGAGGCTGGGACAGGAGGTCAGGGAAACCCCCTGCTCTGCTCACTAGCTCACTGTCAGGCGGCCAGAGCACTTTAACTTTGCAGAAGGGACGGTACAACTTCTAAATTGTTTCACTTTAATTCTTGAGTCTTTAGGGTGACAGTGTGCTTCTTGTACCTATGACAGCAGGCGTGATGTCGCCTCATCCCTCTGGGCAGAGACCTGTGTAACTGAAGTCTCATGCTTTTGGCAGCTTCCCTACAACCCACCCTGAGTACTGGATGGGGCTGGAGAGGGTTGGTGGGGCTGGTGTGGATGTCCTGGTCCCAGAGGTACAGAGCCAGCCTTTGGCTATCTTTACCGGGTAGAGGTCAGGTGGGGGAGGGAAGGAGCGATGGAGAGTTGAGATTTAGAAGAATGGGATCACATAGCAACAGAGATTGGTGGGAGGGACTGAAGGAGGGCTAGGGACAGAGCTAGATCCAGCCTCGACATTAGGGATGTGGGCTGGGAGAGGAGCAGGCTTGGAAGAGTACCCTACCTGCAGAATGGCAGTGGTGATAGGGATGGGAGGTGGGTTTGAAGCTCCTGGGTTGGCGAGAGGGCATGGAGGTAGATGAAAGAGGCCCCTGAGTTGTTGTACCCCCAGGTCTATTTGACGGCTGCTTTCTGCAGTGGTGTGAGGGGCGTGGGGAAGCTGGGACAGAAACGATGGCTGCCTTCATGCAGCCTCTCCCCTTGTAGACGGCACTGGGGCAGGGCCTCTTGTGTGGCATGCACATGTGGGAATGTAAAGCCACCCCCACAGCTTGCGGTGCAGCCCCCTCAGCCATGAGGCAGAGAGAAGTGGAGACAGAGCCAGAGCGCAGACCTGGAGAGGAGCCTTCTACTCCTCTCCTTAGTCCAACCAGGGTCACTGTTACTTTGGAAGAGCTGTGGGTGCCTGTGCCCTGTCCCAGGGGCCTGAGGGAGAAGAGGAGGTCACTGGCCCTGTTTTCTGCCTCCTAGCCACCCACCTCCCAGCCCATGTGTCATAGAGAACTTTCGCCTCAAAATCTTTCTAAGCAAAGTGTGAATAGGATTTTTACTCCCTTTGTACAGTATTCTGAGAGATGCAAATAAAGGGCATTGTGTCCGTTTCCCCGTCTGGCCTCTGCTTCCTGGAGGGCCCTAGGTATGGGGCAGGGTGTGGGCAGCCGTTCCTGCCAACGGCAGTGGTGGGGGCATCAGGTAGGAAGGACTCAGACTGAGGGTCTCTCTGCTGCCTCACCTTAAGGAGAAGGGGTCCCTGTGGAGGGAGTTGGTAGAGGCAGCAACAGACCTAGACTCTGATGGTGCCTTTGTGTGGCTGCTCCTCTGTCAGGTGCCACACCTCCGGCTCCACTGGCTGGCTAGGTCTTGGGAGGCTCTGAAGGATGCCCTGTCCTTATTTCCTCACTCCTTCCTGAGGTCTTTGTTTCCTCAGTTGATCCTGCCCTGGGGGTGGGGGTGGGGGGCTGCACTGCCTGCCTCCTGGCTTTTCTGTCCCCAGAGGAATCTTCACTCCTCCTCCATGAATAGGAGGGGAAAGGGTAACTCTCCCAGGCCTAACTGAAGCTCACGGAATCAGGGAAGGGAGGATCCCTGTAGTGAAGGAAACCTTATCTCCTGAGGGCGCTGGCCTTGGAGTGTTTACAGTATCATCTGCTACTCCTGGGACAAGTACAAAGTCATGGGCTAAAGCGGGGAATTGCTCCAGCAGATTGGGCTCCTCCCTGGCCTTAGCCCAGCATCATAATGTCCTTGGAGTGGGTGTCAGGAAGGTGGGAGTTTGCCCAAGTCCAGAATCCCAGAGTACGGCCCTCACAGCCAGTGGTAACACTAGGATTGGTGTCACACACACACAGCATGGGCCTTCTATACCAGCCCATACAGAATCCTTAGTAATGTTTGTTACCGATTTTAATCACAGAAATATATGTGACAAACATAATTGTAAATTGTTTAAATGTAATATTTCTCAGGCTATGTGAATACTAACAATTGTTTTGTAAAGTCTACGTTGAATTACATTAATAGTCACAAACATCGTTAGTAACTGAGTAGAAGCCTTTTTTGATTTTTTCTCCTTTTCCTTTAATTGCTGCTTCATTCTCAAACAGGTTATTACTATAGGTTCACAAATACTAATTACCACAATATTGTAGCTAAAACACCAGAAAATGTGACTGTGGTAGTTAAGGTTGTGTGTCAGCTTGGCTGGGCCTGGTTGAATGGCTGGGCAGCTAGATGTAGTATTCCCCACGATGAAACTGGTAATCAACTCCATGGTGCAATCTACTGTGAGCCTTATGGCTGTGGTCTGCTTCCTATATATAAGGAGAAGCCTTGGGGGATGGTGTCTAGCTTACGGCACCTTTGAACCCTGCATGTGGCTGTGTCGTTGTTCAGCAGCCTGCCATGCTCTGTCGACCTTGGGACTTTCAATGGACTTGAATGAATGGCCTACCATGTGGTTTGGTAATATTGGGACTGTGCCTTTTTTGCTTGTCAACCTTGGGCTTGTCAGTCTCAGCAGCCAGCAGCTGTCTGAGTGAAGAAAAGCCTCCAGCTTCACTGGGCCAGGAGCAGGAGGCAGAGCTGAAGCTCAAGGTTGAGGGGCTTTCACCTAGCCCCTAGAGCCTGGCACTTTGAACTCCGACTTAAAGCTTACAAACTGTAAGAGAATAAACTGTTTGTTCAAGTATCCCACTTGTGGTATATTTTCTGTTTGAGTGGCATAGAGGTAACCAAAACAGTGACAAATTGGTGACTATGAAAACACCAGCAGCAGTAAAAATGACAGTGTGTGCTGTGGCGTGTGCAGACAAACCCACATGATTTGAAGCTTCATTGTAATTGGGTAATAATGTTCTGACCAGAGCACATTAAAAAAAAAAAAAAAAAAAACGCACTGCCGTTGAGTGGGATCCAACTCATAGCGACCCCTCCTTGCGTTTCTGAAGCGATATCACTGCGGAAGTAGACTGCCCAACCTTCCTTCCAAGGAGTGACTGGTGGGTTTGAACTGCCAGCCTTCTGGTTAGCAGTCAAATGCCTTACTTAGGCCCTACGCCACTAGAACTCTTAAGAGCACATTAGAAGGTTCAAAAAGTAAATCAGCATAGAGTTTAAGCCTTCAATATGTATTGATGTATGTAAGCTGGGCTTACAAAAACTATTTTTATTATAACTAACTACAGGGATATTTTTATAAAAAATAATAAATTTCTGCTGAAACTTCATAGAAATGTTATAGACAGTCATTTTGGTGTCATCCCCTGTGTTAGACTGGGTTCTCTAGAGGAGCAAAACCAGTAAAACTTATATATAGACAGAGAGATAAAGGGAAATTTATCTTAGGAAAATGGCTCACACACTTATAGAAGCTGGCAAGTCCCAAGTTCTTGGATCAAACGTTAAGGTGGAGGCTTTTTCTGACTCATGCAGCCGCAGGGGCTGAGGAGATCAAGGTTGGCAGGCAGTATACTGGCTGTTGACTCCAGTGAATGATGAACCCAAGATCTCCAGGCCGAATGGTGGATTGTTCGCTCACAGACAGTTGTTGGCAGCACAACAGAATCCCGATCCACAGAAGAGTGTCTTCTCACATTCCCAGGATGTCCATAAATATACCCCGGAGCTCTGGTAGCATAGTGGCTAAGGCACTTGACTGCTAACCAGAAGGCTGGCGGTTCAAACCCACCAGTCACTCCTCGGAAGGAAGGTTGGGCAATCCTACTTCCGTAGTAATACTGCCTCGGAAACCCAAGGAGGGGTCGCTATGAGTCGGGGCCGACTCGACGGCAAATAACAACAACAACAGGGAAACTCCCTTCCAATGGATTGGCTGCTCAAAACATATACATCTGATTCCATCATTGGAATAACCTACATGACAATTGCTTAAACCACACAGAATTGTGGTCCAGCCAAGTTGACAAACAGCTCCAACTATCACACCCCCTGTGATAGTGTCACTCAGTGTGGTACACACACCCCTTCACCTCCCGAGTGACACCACTGCTTACAGCACAGAGGAGAAATGGCAGCCACCTGGGCTCAGTCTTGGGGCTGTGGGTGCTGTAGGAGCATCTAAATGCAAGAGTGCAGCCACAATCATCTGGGTTCAAATCCCAGCTCTACTGTTTCCTAGCTGTGTGACCTTGTTATTTTGCTTCTCTGAGCTTCAGTGTCCTCCTCTGTAGTACAAAGATGACAATGCTGATTAGGGTTGTTGTGAGGATTATCACATTGCCTGTTGTGGTGGTGTTGCTATTGGCCGACTTTGAGTTGGCAACACCATGCACCACAGCATTGAATTGTCATGATCCATAAGGTTTTTAAACCACTGCTGTCCCCTTAAGGAGTTCTGGTGGTGCTGCGGTTAAGGGTTGGGCTGCTAACCAAAAGGTTGATGGTTTGAACCCACTAGCTGCTGTGCAGGAGAAAGATGAGGCAATTTGCTTCTGTAAAGATTTATTTATAGCCTTGGAAATCCTATGGGGGTTGTTAAGAGTTGGAATCAACTTGATGGCAGTGGGTGGGACTCTCCATTTATGCAGTAACTATATTATTTTTTAGCAGTTCTGGTTGTGTAGTGCCTAAGGCATTTGACTGCTAACCAGAAGGCTGGCGGTTCAAACCCACCAGCCACTCCTTGGAAGGAAGACTAGGCAATCTACTTCCATAGTGATACTGCCTTGGAAACCCAAGGAGGGGTCGCTATGAGTTGGATCTGACTCAATGGTAGTGGGTTTGTTTGTTTTTATTTTATATTATTTTTACAATTGTTATCACATCATCACCATCTCCTCTTCTTAAATGTTATTTCACAACTAAGGGAGGCAGAGGCCAGAAGATAGACTAGGCTGACCCATGTTGTTATCTAAGAGAGCAATGAAGTGTGGGGCCAGAGGCTTCTCTTTGGAGAAGAAGGTGGGTGAAGAGGGTAGGTGCCATCAGGTAAGGAGGGTCAGGATCTTTCTGAGAGGGTCCCTGGGAGTCTGTGTGGGGGATGGAGGCTGAGTCCTCCCTACTGGTCCAGATTGTTTCCTGAGATGTTAGCTGCTATTGTTCTCTGAGCTTTCAATGTTCCCCCACATCAGTGTGGTTTTTGGGTAGTTAATTTCAGCTAGGTTACTTTCCTGATAGAAGGTGACGGTGGCAGAATGGTTAAATGCTACACTGCTAACCAAAAGATTGACAGCTAGAACCCACCCAGCGGCTCCACAGGAGAATGACCTGGTGATCTGCCTAAAAAACCCTATGGGGCAGTTCTGCTCTGTCACAGGGGGTCACTGTGAGTTGAAAATCGACTTGACAGCACATAACAACAACAACAACAACAACACTTTTCTAATATCCCTGGCACAACCACAGCCTTTGTTTGCTGGCACTTGGTTGATATCTACCTGTTCCCCATTTTTCTATTCCCAAATCACTGAATCCCATGCAGGACTTCAAACCAGTTCAGTCACAGTCAAAGAAGTGAAACAGGAAGAGACAAGATTTTTTTTTTTTTTTTTAATTTGCGTGATCCAGAACACTAACCAGAAAGGGAAAAATGATGGTCGAAGCCCTGGAATGAAACTCTGAAGAGGTGCAGTGCACCTTCAGGAGCCTGATGTGGGAGACTGGATTATCACCAGAACTATGGAGAGCAACACACATTCAAAGCGATGAGATCTGCTGCCATCTTTGAGACGGGTACCATTGTTTTTGACTCAGTTGTTGAAGAGATTTGGTTGCTGTGTAACACACTCGCTGCCCTTGTTTTCTAAGTTGGAGATGAAGTTTCTATTAGGGCATCAACCTGTAATTTTTCTGGTGCCAGTTCAACCACATTAAAAATTTGAGTCCATTCCAATGTTGGTCCATTGACTATGATGGAACCAGGCTGAACTAGTTCAAAGCCCTGATTTCATAGCTCAGTATGCCTCATTTCATACCATTCTCTGGCCCAGACTCACCTGGAACGTATCAATACCTACTACCCACTTCCTGGGTACAAGGGAAAAGAAGTTCTGACCTCTGGCCTCATCTATCTCCAACCCAGCAATCCTTGGCCTTGGAGGCGGGGCTCTAGCCCTACCCAGCCTTCCATGAAATGCTCAGTTTGGATAACTTTGTTTCCTTATTGTTTTCTGAGGCATAGCGGCCAGGAATTGTGCAGAGATCCGACTGAGTGTGATTCTTACAACCTCTACTTCTGGTGAGTGGCTGAGGAGGGGAGGCCTGGGAGCATGGGTCTAGGGAGGAGGTGGGGAGGCCCTGAGATGGGTCTGTGGGCCATGGACACTGCCTTTACAGACACCCAGAAGACTTTTCAGTTTGGGAATGAGTTGAGAGTTGGCACCATGACGGGAACAGGCACAGAGAAGGGATCCTGGGCCAGTTCAGGAAGGTGGCTACAGGTAGGACGGGGAAGTGGAACCCAGGAGGATTATGAGGTGAGGCCCAACACCAGAAAGGAAGCAAAGGAGCCTGAAGTAGGAGAACAAGATCTTGCAGAATAGAAACAGAAAAGGACCAGCTGGGCCAGATTGCTTGGATGGTGGGCTTGTGGTGGGTCTGGTAGGGGCAGGGAAGATAGAGATGTACAGGGGCTAGGAGTAAACCGGGAAAGGGTGAAGGGGAGAGTGGATACGAGAAGATGTTTCTGGTGGGGCTTTAGAATTAATTTTATTTTATCAAGGACAAGGGGGCGCTTCAGGTGATCATAAACGGAGGAGGAAGCATCTGTGTGGGCTTCCCAGGGTGCCCAGTTCCAAGCCGCTTTTGTACTCTGTCCTTTCTGTTTTGCTTCCTTCTGAGACTTATTTATCACCATCTCTGTGAGTTGAGAAGAGAAATTTTTGGGAGGGAGGAACCCATCCAAATGCCTTGGAGACTATAGCCGAGGTAGGGCAGTGGGGGGTGGGGGGGCCTGGGAATCAGAGGCAAGGGAAGAAATAACCAGTTGGGGTTGGGAACAGGAGCTCTGGCAGCCATGGCCCTCATCCCTTCCTTGTTCCTCTGTTCATCCACATTGTTGAGGGTCTGGTGGAGGATGATGGGCCTTCCTCCCCTGCAGGTTTCTCTAAGCAGGGAGTAATTCTGCTGCGAGAGATGCAGAAAATAAGTTTCACTCTCCCTACTTGGGGTGATCACTGAATCTTTTCTCCAGATGGGTTCCATGAAGGTCAGAGGGGAGTCTGGGATTTGTGATGTCCATCCTTCCTCAGTGTGTTTTGATCGTCTCACCTTCTAAAAGCAGGAAAGGCAAATCATCTCATGTCCTATCTTTCCTGGAACTTAGGGCTCTTCTGTGACCCCAGGCAGCCAAAGGTGGAAGATTTAAAAACCCTGAGTCCATATCCTCCCTCCCTCAAAATGAAATTGCCTATCTTTTCCCAGTTAATCCAGGCACAATGCCCAGTGTATTTGAAGGAATCACAAAAACTGTGGTCCAAGAGCTGGACTCTGGAGGGGATATGATTGCTGTCAGAAGTGTCATTGATGCTGACAGATTCAACTGCTTCTATCTGGTGAGGGAAAAGAAAACTTTACTGGGACTCCAGTTCCACAAGACAGGCCTCACCCTGAAGGACATCCTGGAGACAGAGGAGGGTGAAAAGCTGACTGATGAGCTGGATTCTGGGTCCTCAGGTCAGTACGAGGTGGTGTGAGATGGCCAGCCAGGAGGCTTGGCCCACTCCTACTGCACCCCACCCTCAACTCCCCATTGCCATCAACCAAATGGGCATCCATCAACCAGTCAACAAAAAACCTTACATGGCCATGTTGGCACCTCAGTTTAAGAAATGGACAGCAGAGTCACATGGGGTGAAGGGAGTAAGAGATAGGGAGATTTATATTGGAAATGATGCCTAAATACTCTTCCTTTTCTATTGTTTTCTCTGTAAACAATTTACTTCTAAATTAGTTGAACTCTTCTCATACTTTTATAGGTTCATATTTTAAATGGGTAATAATGGAGGCAGTTTGCTTAATGGTTAAGAAAGGATGGATGCAGATTTAGAGCTGGAGGCACCAGGTTCAAAGTCTGGCTTTGCCACTTACCGGCTGGGTGATCTTTGAGCAAGTTTCTTTATCACTCTAAGTCTCAGTTTCCTCATGAATCAACTGTAAAGACCGTTTTAAGACTCAAATGAGGCAGAAACCAGATATCCAACAAGAATCTAACAACAAAAATATAAAACTTCAACAACTTAACAACAAAAACACAAATAATCCAATCATAAAATGAGCAAAGGATTTGAATAAACATTTCACCAAAGAAGACATTCAAATGGCCACGAAAAACATGAAAAGATGCTCAGGCATCATTAGTCATCAGAGAGATGCAAATCAGAACCACAATGAGATACCATCCACTCTCACTAGGATGGCTAAAATAAAACAAACAAACACATGAAAAAACACCTGAAAATAACAAATATTGGTGAGAAATGTGAAGAGACTGGAACACTTACCCATTTCTGGTGGGAATGCAAAATGGTACAGCAGTTGTGGAAAAAACTGTGACAGTTCTTTAAAAAAAAAAAAAAAACCTACCATTTGACTCCTAGATTTATACCAAAAAACTTGAAAGCAGAGACTCAAACAGAGACTTGTACACCTGTGTTTATTGCAGCACTAGTCACAGTAGCCAAAAGGTGGAAACCATCTAAATAACTATCAACAGATGAATGGGTAAACAAAATGTGGTACATACATTACAATGGAATATACTCAGCCAGAAGGAGAAATGAGGTCTCGACATATGCTACGATATGGATGGAGCTGGAAGACATTACGCTCAGTGAAATAAGTTGATCACAAAATATTGTATGACCTCACTCATATAAAAAGACAAGAAAAGGCAAACGCATAGAGAACAAAATTCATTAGTGGTTACAAAAGTGGGAGGGAGGGGAAGATGGGGGTTAATGATGGTGGAAATACTGCATTGATTTAGGATAGGGTTCCACAACTGATTATTGTAATTGCTGTCAATAAGTTTACATCTGTAAAAAGTTGAATCAGCAGAAGTTGTGTGATAGATATATTTACAACAACAATTAAAAAAAAGGTTGCTGAGCCCACTTATGTACAACCAAAAACCTCTTGGGATTTGGTTTCTTGGTTTGGAGGTTTAGGGTCATGGTTACATGGGACATCCCAGTTAATTGGCCTTATAAATTGTTAATTGCTTCTGTACTACCTTCTAGTTCAGTGCATAGTGCACGGGGTCTTAAAAGCTTGCAATTGACCATCCAAGACACAACAATTGGGCTCTATTCACCTGGAACAACAGAGGAAGAAGGAGAGTCAGAATAGGAGGATATGGAATGTGAGGCTAATTGCCTCCATGAACAACTGCCTCCTGTCCCATGAGACCAGAATTGGATGGTGCCTGGCTACCAATACTGAATATTTTGATCAAAGATTCTGTAGGAGAATCCTGATCAAAAGGGGGGAAACGCAGAACATAATTGAAAATTCTTATGGACTCTAGACTTCCTGGAGCCATGAAAGTTGGATGATAGGAAGCTATTGCCCTGAGATAATCTTTAAACCTACACTAAACTATCCTCTGAAGTCTTCTTAAACCCTAACAATAGTTTAGTTTAACTAGTAAAAAATATCTGCCTTGAGGATTAAGCTCTTTTACGAACTATCTATATGGGATCAAATTGACAATAGCAACTTGCAAGATTAGATAGGAACGTTAAGGGGCAATGAATTTATGTTAATGGAGGAGGAACAATTCAGAAAAGGAGGGTGAGAATGGTTGCATAACTCAAAGAATGGAATCAGTGTCACTCAACTGTACATGGAGAAACAGTTGAATTGGTGCGTGCTTTGCTGTGTATATTCTCAATAGCAACAACAAAATGAAAAAAAAATTAGAAGAAAAGAAATGGGGAAAAAATGAGTGAATCTAAGGGAAGGTTGCAATGCGACATATTGCACTGGGCAAATCTGTTACAAAAGACTTCTTTAAAGTATTAAGAAGCAAAGATATCACTTTGAAGACTAAGGTGCGCCTAATCCAAGCCATGGTATTATTAGTTGCCTCATATGCATGTGAAAGCTGGGCAATGAATAAGAAAGACCGAAGAAGAGTTGATGCCTTTGAATTGTGGTGTTGGTGAAGAATACTGAAAATACCATGGACTGAAACGAACAAATCTGTCCTGGAAGAACAGCTCAGAATGCTCCTTAGAACCGAGAATGGTCAGACGTCTCACCTGGTTTGGTCATGTTGTCAGAAGGGACCATTCCCTGGAGAAGGATATTGTGCTTGGTAATGTAGAGGGTCAGTGAAAAAGGGGAAGGCCCTCAATGAGATATATTGCTACAGTGGCTGCAACGATGGGCTCAAGCATAGCTCAAGCATACATTGTGAGGATGGCACACAACTGGGCAGCATTTCGTTCTGTTGAACATAGAGTAACTACGGTGGAGTGACTGCACGGTACCTCACGACAGCACAAGAAGTGAAGGGTATTCAAGGAACAGGAGCTCTTTTTCTATTCTCACAATCTTCTATAAATTTTAAATTATTTCAAATGAAAAAACTTAAAAATATATATGCTTAGTAGGTACCGGGAATTTGGCACGGTTAATTCATTTGTTTAATTTTCACAACCACCCTTTGAAGATTATTATCCCTATATTGCAGAGGAAGAAACTGAAGCAGAGAGAAGTTAGGAGGCTTGCCAAATGAACACAAAGCTAGTAAGTGGCAGCACTGGGACATAGACCCAGGTAGTCTGGGTTCAGAGGAACAACTCAGAAAAGGAGGTGAGAATGGTTGCAGAACTTGAGAAATGTATTCACTGTCACCGCCTCGTCCATGTAGAACTATTGGATAGGTATACGTTTTGCTGTGTATATTCTTAACAGCAACAAAATACATCAAATTAACAATGATCATAATTTAAAAATCAAATGAGCTAAGTTACATAAATCATTTAGCAAAGTGCCTGGCATGGAAGGAATTCTCCTTTAAAGTTAATGCCAATTGTTCTAGTGATAACAATTATTATTATTATCTCTCATATTCTCTGGTGATCATGAACAAAAGGAAGTCAGAAATACCTCTTGAAGTGACTAATAGAGGGGCCATTAATCCATTCCCCTGCCTCTCTGCTCAGCTATTCCTGGGGCTTCATCTTGAGTTTCAGAAGCTCCAGGGAAAGTGTTGTTGAACCCTCACTTGGAGGCCTGTTTCATTGCCTCATTATGAGTTTTACAGCTCAAACTTCCAGCCTTTTTTTTTTTTTTCAAATTTTTATTGTGATTTGGGTGAAAGTTTAGAGTAAATTCATTTTCCATATAGCAGTTCATACACATTTTGTCTTATGACATTGACTGTACTTCTCCACAACGTAACAGCTCTCTTCCCACCTTTTCCCCGTAGTTATTTCTTCCCTGTGTCCTTCTCTCCCGTGCACTCCTGCCTCCCAAGCTATCTCCTTGTGCAAACACTGCCCTTCTGTTCTCCTATGGTCCACCCTATATGCCTGTCTATTGTTTGGCTGGAAGCCATAGGAGCGAGTTCAATTCCAGACCTGAAGGGTAACTAGGGGCTTTAGTCTCAGGGGTCCCTCCCACCAGGCTCTGTCAGACCAGTAAACTTAGTTTTTTTTTGTGATTTTGAGTTTTGCTCCACATTGTTCTCCCACTCTATCCAGGATCTTATGCACCAATTCCCGTCCAAGTGGTTGACATTGGTGGTTGGGCACCATCTAGTTCTGGTCTCATAGACCTCAGGCTTCTTTGCTAATGCCCCGTTCTTACTGGGTTCATATCAAGATATGGGAGAGTTCAAACAATGCCACTGAACAATTTCGAAACATCTCACCATGGGCCAGGAACTGCTGTAGTGTGACCAAGGGGTATAGTGTGTTAGATGCCTAGACACTTGGAGGTAATTTTTCCACAAGTGGAGTTTGATAAAGTAAACAAGGGCTTTTGGAGATAGTACAGTTAGCATTTTTCAAGGATTCTACAGCAGTTCTCTGCAAGTAAATTGCCAAGAGCCAATTTATTACAAGGCAGTTCTAAAAAAATCAGTTCACCAAATGCCTGATTCATTGAAAACAGAACAATATTTTAAACGAGGGCTAGGATGTCTTGCCATGATCGTATTACTCGCCAGGGGCAGAGTGTAAGGCCGGAAAAAATTTGACTAAGCCAGTTAACTTCCTTTAAGGAAAAGCCCATCTGTTCGCATTAAAAAAATCCAGAGGCTGAAGTGCAACCAAATTTTAAAAGAAACCCTTAACAATGAACTGAGTTGGTAATCTGAATTCAGCAACTGTTCTACTCCCCTTTCAAATGTATTACAGATATACTCAGTTTAAGTATGGTTGGAAAAGTCACATCCCACTGCATATATAGCTGGGGTCCCATAAGTTTTTTTTTTTTTTTAAAGAGGGAGAGTAGCTCTCCTTTTGTTTATTATTTTCCCCTAATGGTTTTAAAGATCCCACACCAGTATTCTTGCAGCACAGGACCACTGGTGGGATACAGGCGGGTGAGGCAGAGGTCATGGCTCTGGGCGCTCTCGGGGGTTTGTCCCGTGGGTAGTGGGGGCTGTGGACTGGGCTGCTGCTGCTGCTCAGGCAGACAGAACAGCAGGAGGAGCAGGGCACACTCTGTTCCCTCCCATGTGGAATTGATCACTACAGATCAGCAAATAAGCACAAGTAAGCCTATGTTTACCTTGTTTATTGAGTAATCCTCCCTGCCTGTCCCAAAATCCCAGCAATAGCAGCCCTCCCTCCTCTGCATCCCTACACACTTTCCACTAACCCTGGGGCAGCAGCTGACTCCGAACCCAGGTTTTTATTAGTGCCTGCACAATCAGGGCAGAGTCCACACTGACAGGTGGCGTTCCAGGGTTGTCTCACTTTATACCTGCACAGTTAGTTCACGCCAACACCAGAGATTGAACTGTGCTAAAGTTTTATTTCCTAATTGTCAAGGGCTTCTGAGTCTTTAGCTTTACTCTTCTTTATGTCATTTCAGCCTCTCAAATAGTTATATAAGGCTAGCTCAAATAGTTATATAAGACAACTCCTCCCCAACCATTTGTCCAGCACTTGGGCTTTGTTCCAGGCATCTTGTTAAGTGCTTAACTGCATTATTTAATTTAATCTTCCCAAGCACACAAGAATAAGTATATTATTATTCTCCTTCTGTAGATGAGACTGAGTGAGATTCAAAGAGGGTAAGTGACTTATCCAAGATCATTTGGTAAGAAGGGGGCAGAGCAGGCTCAAACCCAGGATGGTGTGACCCCAGGATGACTCCTGGTGTGAACAAAAGGCATTTCCTGGAGAGCCACAGCTGGAGGGAAGGGGACTGTGGAGGGACTACCCCAGGAGGGGACGGCTCCAGAGAGTGTTGTCTGACCTTTACCCTTCTCTCTCCAGGTCAAAGGACTGAATTCCGAATTTCGGACTGTGTGGACTCAAAGGCAGAGATTAAGGTGAAATTACCCAAAGCAATAACAGTCACAGGGATGGCTGGCAGGTCCCAGGAAACCCACGGGCATGAAATGAAGTTATTGGTGAACCAGATATCCCAGCAACAGCTGGAGGCCCTTGGGAACAGGTGAGGGCAGAGGTGGGCAACAGTGGTTAAGGAGGGAAGCAAGTGGGGTGGGGAGGAATGGAAGGAGGGAGAAGTCCATGTGGAGTGCCAAAGGCATCTGAGGGGTGCACCCTGGCTGGTGCAACCTCTCCCTCTCTAGTCCCAGCACTGCTCCCAACTCCCTCCTTTGACTCAAGTACACCTTGTCTTCTGCACCTTTCAGAACGCTTCTCATTCTTCCAGGATCAACCCCCAGGAAGTCTGCCTCTGATGCTCCCAATTCACTTACATCCCTGCTATCCTCCAGGGTGACAAATTACTCTGGTTTGGACCCAAGTCTGCTGGTTTCAAGAGGCCACTCTCCTCTGCTGTCCTGTACGGAGGGAGTTGCCTAAGCTTATACTTGGTGCTTCTTTCACTCTGCCTTGTGAGCCACCGGTAGTTTTCATGTCCCTCTCCCCTACTGGACTGAGAGTCACTCATGAGTATGATTAGACACTGGCTTTATTAACCTCCCTCTATGGATCCTCAGCACACAGTAGGTACTCAGGAAAAGATAATTTGTTATTCTTTGTAGAATATTTCATGCACAGAAAGTGCCACTATCCCACCCACCAGGGAGATGCTACTTCCACTGGGGGACTCATCCCAATCAAATGTCAGTGAGATTCTGATAGCTGGAGGGCATGATGCTTCCAACCTGCATGGACACTAACAGCCTCTGCCCTCCTACTGACATTGTTGGAGAATGAGTAGTAAGTAGCTCAGGGGACAGTGGCCACACTTCTCCTGGGCTGGCTTACCCTAAGTGGGGTGGGTACATCTTGTTTTTCATTTTTTTTTAAA
>NW_006921672.1:8337417-8349540 GCF_000298275.1 Orycteropus afer afer | reverse complement strand
TCAGGGAGTTCCAAGGCTGCATCTTCCTCAGGGATGTGTTTTGGTTTTTTTTCTTGGTCCCTTGTTTCTCCTGCTTTATCTTGCTTCTTGGTGTGGACTGTGATGCTCTGTTGTCTCTGAGGCATTGTGACGTTTTTGTTTTTATATTTAATTTGTGATTATCTGTTGGAGTGACTTGCCCACAATTTTCATTTTGTTTTGTTTGTATGTTATCTATATAGGCAGGGTACTGGGCTGTGCTCCTCTATTCACTAGTTAAGAGCACTTATACACTCACCACCTGTCTCCTTTCCTTTGTCAGCCTCTCATATGTCCTTGCTGACCCTGGCAAAGAGAGCCTGTTCTTAGGTCCCTGGAATCCAAATGAGAATGTTATCACTTTAAAATCCAAAATGGTTGCCACTTGTAAACATTCAAAATGGCTGTGCCCTCAGTCACTTTAAATATCCAAAATGGCTGCCACGTGTAAGCAATCAAAATGGCTGCACCCTCCGGACAGCAGGAAGTCCACAGCTCAGGCTGTCTCCCTCCTGGCTGTTTCCCTTCCTAGTCATAGGCCACCAGAGCAGTTGTCCCTGTAGCCCTTGGTGACTGGGACTGGTCTTTAGGTCAATTCTCAGGTCCCCACACCACTTGGAAATATTCAGGCTGTTGGTCTTATCAGAGTAGCTGACAGTCCACAACTCCAACTATCTCTGTACTCATTGTTTTTGTTCAGGTTTTTCTACTAGTTGGTGCCTAATCCACTTCTGTATAGTTCCTTTCAAAGCTCAGGGTTCCAGGATTATCTTCTGTATCTCTGCCAACTGGTTTTTCTTTTCTCTGTTGAAGAGGGTCTGTGTCACTTGTCTGCCTATTCCTTCATCTTACCAGAAGTCCCTCTTGTTTTTCATTTTTAATTAAAAACCTGAAAGGCTTGCACTGAAAATTTACTAGTCCCTTAAATGACCTCTTTCCACCCACAGTGTTGCTGGGAAGGGATCTTCTGAGTTTTTCTTGGGAAGCTTAGTTTTTTCCTAGATGTCTGCAGTTTCCAGGGTGAGAGAGTGTGTGTATGTGTTGTTAGGTACTATCGAGTCGCTTCTGACTCATAACAACCCTATGTACCACAGAATGAAACCCTGCCTGGTCCTGCACCATCCTCACAATTGTTGCTATGTTTGAGCCCATTGTTGCAGCCTCTGTGTTGATCCATCTCATTGAAGGTCTTCCTCTTTTCTGTTGACCCTCAACTTTGCCAAGCATGATGTCCTCCTTCAGGGAATGGTCCCTCCTGATAACATGTCCAAAGTACGTGAGACAAAGTTTTGCCATCCTCGCTTCTAAGGAGCAGTCTAGCTGTATTTCTTCCAAGATAGATTTGTTTGTTCTTCTGAGAGTCTAGGGGTATATTCAATATTCTTCACTAACACTATAATTCAAATACATCAATTTTTCTTTAGTCTTTCTTACTCATTGTCCAGCCTTCACATACATATCAGGTGATTGATAATACCATGGCTTGGGTCAGGTGCAACTTAGTCTTCAGAGTGACATCTTTCCTCTTCACTTTAAAGAGTTCTTTTGCAGCAGACTTGTCCAATGCAATACATTGTTTGATTTCTTGACTCCTGCTTCCATGGGCAGCATGGAAGCATGATTATGAATCCAAGTAAAATGAAATCCATGACAACTTCAATCTTTTCTCCATTTTTTATGTTTACTAGTCCAATTGTGAGAATTTTTGTTTTCTTTATGGTGAGGTGTAATGTATACTGAAGTCTATAGTCTTTGATCTTCATAAATAAGTGCTTCAAGTCTTCTTCACTTTCAGCAAGCAAGGTTGTGCCATTTGCATATTGCAGGTTGTTAATAAGTCTTCCTCCAATCCTGATGCTGTGTTCTTCTTCATATAGTTCAGGTTCTTGGATTATCTGCTCAGCATGTAGATTGAATAAATGTGGTGAAAGGTTACAAACCTGGCACATACCTTTCCTGATTTTAAACCGTGCAGTATCCCTTTGTTCTGTTCCAATGACTGCCTCTTGGTCTATGTACAGCTTCTACAGGAGTACAATTATGTGTTCTGGAATTGCCATTCTTTGCAATGTGACCTATAATTTTTTATGCTCTACACAGTCAAATGCCTTTGTATAGTCAATAAAATACTGGTAAACATCTTTCTGGTATTCTCTGCATTCAGCCAAGATCCATCTGACATCAGCAATGATATCCCTTCTTCCACATCCTCTTCTGAATCCAGCTGGAATTTCTGGCAATTCTCTGTTGATGTACTGTTTTAACCATTTTTGAATTATGTTCAGCAAAATTTTACTTGCATGTGTTATTAAAATGATATTGTTTGATAACTTCCATGTTCTGTTAGGTACTGAATAGGTAGGAGGAGGTCATTAAGGAAGAAGCCCTGGTGGCACAGTGGTTAAATGCTTGGTTGCTAACCGAGAGTTCTGTGGGTTGAATCTCAGCTGCTTCTCAGGAGGAAAAGATGTGGCAATCTGCTTCTGTAAAGATTACAGCCTTGGAAACCCTGTGGGGGAGTATTTACTATGAGTTGTATGGTTTTTGTTTGTCATCAAGGTACAGAGATGTATGTCTTTCTTTAGGATCTTTTGTTTGCAAATAAAAGAAGCCCACCAGGCTGTTTTAAGTCACAAAATGAATTTCCTTATGGAATCAGAGGTGCCTCATGGAGCCCAAGGGCAGACCATGCAGCCAGGCCCCAAGGAACCATGGGAAGGGAGTGTCTCAGGCTGGGCAGATGTCTACCTCTGTGTCCTAGGAAGGGCACACACTTTGGACTCATAAGACTGGGGACCATCCATAACATGTCTCTAATCCTCAATTTCCTCATATGAAAAATGGATGTACTTGTGCTACAGCATAGGGGTGTGGTAAGGGTTAAATGAAGTGTGAAGCATCTCACACAGTGAGATCTTCCACACACTAGTTAGTGCCTTTCCACGCCCCTTCCTCTCCCCCTTAAAGTGGGTAAAGAGAATAGTGGGGTGCTGAATTCTTTGGTTTTCCAGCCTCAGAAACACTGCCCAACAGGAACTAGCTGATGGAGAGGGAGAAGCATCACTGGGAGGTGGGGCCCCTGAGGTCCTGAACTCTCACCCCTTTTCACTCCTCTCCAGGAAGCTGAAGAAGAAACTACCCCCAACCATCAAGTCAATTGGTGACAGGAAAGAAAACCTGTATCTGGTAACAGAAGCTCTGGTGACGGCACAGGAGGCCACCCTAAAGAATGAGCAGCAGTTTACATTTTTGAGCCTGATAGATTGGAGCAAACTCAGCTTTAAGCACAAGGTTAGGATTCTGGGAGGCAGGGATGGAAGGAGACCCAGTCCTAGCCCACCTGCTGCAGGTCGGGGCATGGCAGCCCAGACTCCAGGTTCTTCAGCTTTTCTCTCAGACTTTCCTGGGCAGCTTTGGCCTCTCCTTGGTCCTCTTTTTCTCTTCTTGCCTCAAGAAAGTGTGTGTGGCATTGCTGATTAAGTCTCTCCCCCTCCACTCTACTGATGCCTGCTTTTTGTTTTCTTCATAGCACTTCCTGCTGTTTATAATTACACAGGTGTTTTTGCTTGTTCATGTCTGCCTCCCTGCTAAGTGGTAGGAGGACTATAATGATACAAAGCAGGTCCACGAACATTTGTTGAATGAACAGTGGAGTCAGATAATTTTGGAGGCAGTCTCAGCTCTGCCACTGTTTTTAGTTGTGGGAATAGATCACCTACTTGCCCTCTCTGAGCCTTCCAGAGAAAACCTGTAAAGTGGGGTAAGAATACTCACAGGATTGCTTGGGAGAGCAGACAAGATAACTATGTAAAGCACACAGGGATCTATCAATGTGAGCTTCTTTCTCCTAGCATCAAACATCGGTGACCATCCCCTCCCAGTGTGTCTTGGGATATCGAATCAGTCAGCTCGTCCTCAACACAAAGACCTCAACACTGGGTAAGCAGGGCCTAGTAGGGGAAAATGGCAGAGGGACACTGAACACATGAGCGGGGTGGGTGTTGATTCAGTCGGGCTGTGCGTTAAGCTGGGCCAGGTGAGCTTGGAGGTGGGGAGGGTTCCAGGGAAGAGGGAGGGTCCAGGACTAGGAAGTAGGAGTTGGGCTCCTTGCTCCAACCTCGCTGACCCAGGATTTGCTCACTATGACACCAGTCCTTCCCTAGAAGGTAAGGATTTAGTCTCCCCAATGTATATTTAAAAATTTTGATGGCAACAGGGCATGGGGTTTGGGGTAGGATTGGAAAGAGGGTAGTTACAGAGAGATAACTGGTCTTTGTCTCATTTTTTTGGGTTTAGAGATTTGTTTCCATGACAAAAAAAAATCCTTTCCAGAAGGTGAGTGAGCTGCTGGGCCTCCTATTCATCATTCCAGAATGGGCAAGGATGCTACTTTTAAGAAGAGGATAATAAAGGTTCAAAATTGTGACGTTGTTAGGGCTGAGAACGTGGTAGGAGGCACTTAAGGGCGGGAACAGTGGTAAGGGCAGGAAAAAAGGCTCCATTGTATGTTGTCCTCTCAGGACACATTTGACTTGCTTTGTGCTGGATGTTGTGCTGGGTCTTGGGCTTACCTGGAGCTTATTGACTGAGGAAGCATACTTGAATTACCTGGCCAGTCCCCAGCATTGGCATAGGCAGAATCCTATGGTTGCCTGATGGAGGATGTCGGAAGTGTATGCAAACACAGTGCTCTGCCATATGCATGCAACGATGAGGATACAGGCTCCCTGGCAATGGGCAGTGAGGGCTTAGAGTCCAAGAATGAACACTGAGAAGAGAATGTCCAGAGGGAGCTGGAGGTGATCTGTAAATTCTGAGACGGTTATTCTTCTCTTTGCAGAAACTGATGGTGATTCATCCTCTGGAGGTAAGGATGGGAGCCAGCTGTGTTAAGGGTGGCCAAGCTCCTGGCCCTAGGACTGTAGCTCAAATGGACGCAGCCAACTGGGTACAGGTAGAGAAGAAAGGGTAGTAATTCTCAAACTTGGTTATACGTTGAAATCACCTGGGGAACTTTAACAATATTGATATCTGAATCCCAGTTCCAGAACTTTGATTTACTTGGTCTGAAGTATATCCTAGGCATTAAGACTGTTCATAAAGTCCCCCCAGGTGATTCTCATGCACAATCACTGCTCTAACTCTTCTTCTAAATCCTCACTATCCTGTGTGGTTCAAGGAATGCACTTTAAATGGCAAGGAATAAATAACTAAGTCTTGATTTCCTTGAGGTGGAGAACACTTTGGGGTTGAAAACGGGGGTGAACTGGAGAGATGAAAGTGGGGACAGCAGGAAGCTATGATGGTGGGTGCTTGGGAGGAAGGATGGTTCATTTTACCAGGGAAAGACTGGAAGAAGGGAAGACATTGAGAGGTGGTCTCCAGAGCAAAGGATGAGGTCTAGAGGAGTGGTGAGAATGGAGACTCAGGGTGGGTGGGTTGGGTCCTTCACTGTTGCCTGTACAGAGAGAGCTCTGAGTTTGGAAGATCTCAGAAACATGAAGGAAAAGGTGCAGGACTTGATGGATGGCCTCCAGGATCTGACTAAGGAGGAGCGAACAGACATGCGAAACTGCCTCACTAACTTCCTCAGCAATGACCACCTGGAGGATCTGGAGGAAAGATTAAGGGCCTAAAGAAAGAATCGGATCGGAGAGTGGGAGGAGCCAGTGGGAAGGACAATCTGCTACAATGGAACTGGTGCTCATTTGCCCCATCTCCTGGCCCCAGGTGTCCGAGGTTGTGATCTCCGGTGAACTGCAGACGGAGGACCCAGCAAGTCCTCTCATAGCCAGCCTTTTTAACGATGCTGGGATCTTGGTAGAGGCACGTGCAGAAGCTATTCAGGAACTCCTGGATGCCTTGATGGGTGAGGAGGGGTCTAGCTATATGTTTGGGTGGAGGTCATGCTGAAAGAGGAGCCTGTGGGGAATCAAATCTTCGGAAAAGAGTGCTCATTACTGTTTACACTTTGTGAGGAATCCAGACAAAAACCAAACCTCACCACCATCGAGTTGGATCTGATTCATAGCAACCCCTCCCTGGGTTTCCAAGGCAGTATCACTATGAAAGTAGATTGCCCAATCTTCCTTCTGAGGAGTAGCTGGTGGGTTTGAACAACCAGCCTTCTAGTTAGCAGTCAAATGCTTTAGGCACTATGCCACCAGAGCTCCTTTGTGAGGGATAGGCTTTCACATTTCAGAGACAAGCAGTCTTCCGCAGGTTAGGCATCGAGAGACTGCCTTGGCACAGCCTATGACCTTTTACTAAGGTTAAGAGGGAGTAAGAGTCTCACCAGAGCTCCTTTGGAATAACTCATCTAGCACTCCCAGAGGCTCTATGGAACCTCCTCCTCCTCTTCTGGAACATTTTATTGTAAGTTGGGTGAAAGTTTACAGAGAAAATTAGTTTCCTATTCAACAATTGATACATATTTTATTTTGTACCATTAGTTGCAATCCTCTCACTGTGGAAGCACTCTGACCACTTCCTCCCTGGGGTCCCCATTTCCATTTGTCCATCTTTTCTCCCCCTTCTTGCTCTCTGAACTTTGTTTCTGGGCAAATGCCCTTTTGGTTTCATATAGTTGAATGTTTTGAAGTGCATGTTCCTCATGGGCGTTACTGTTCACTTTATAGGTTTGTCCCTGAAAGGTGATTTCTGGGAATGGGTTCAGTTCCAGGTTTGAAATGTCTAATGACCATTGTCTCTGACTATTAAGCGTGGTATTCCTTTTTTTAAAATATAATTTTTGTTCTATATTTTTCTCCCACTCTGTCCAGGATCTTCTATTGTGATCTTGATCAGAGTGGTTGGTAGTGGTAGCCTGGCACCATTTAGTTCTGGTCTCAGGCTAGTGGAGGCTGTGGTTTGCATGGACTAATTGTTTCCTCAAGTCTTTGATTTTCTTCACTCTTCTTTGCTCCAGATGGGAAAAGACCAATAGTTGTACCCCAGATGGCTGCTCTCAAGCTTCTAATACCCCAGTCTCTACTCACGAAAGTAGGATGTAGAACATTGTCTTTATGGATTATGTTATGCCAGTCGACCTAAATGTCCCCTAAGACTATGGTTCTCAGCCCTCAAGCCCTTAAGGTGTTTGGTTATGGCTAAGAGGTTTGCATAACTTTGCCCCTATATAAACCTGGATGTATTTTCAGCACATACAGATACGTATGTAGAAATATCCCCTGCGAAACCTATGTATGGTCATGGGTGTACTCACATACACCATCCCACTCCTGTTCAGCTTACATATCTACCTAGGCATTCACTTGTAAATTACTGCTTATTATTACTGTTATTGTAGGATTGTGTATATAATAGTATTCACCACAGCTGCTTTTTACTCTTGCATACCTCCCAGTGTCTTCCGTTGCCTTGGGCATGTTGTGCTGACTTGACCTTTATTGTGTATTGCCTTTCCCTTCACGCAAGTTAATAAATTCCTATTATCTAGTGATTTTCCCTCCATCCCCTTCCCATACCTGGCAAAAACAGCCTTCTGATGCTGGTCTGAGGCCTGATCAGATACTGGACACCTGTCCCACCATGCCCTTCTCTGCCAACAAACCTCTTCTTTGTCCATAGAGCTGCCCGAAGAATATCAGCAGCTGGTGCTTGAGGGTCTGGAGAAGGGCATACTGTCCTTGCTGGGACAGGTAAGACAGTTTGGGATGAGGGTAAGGGTCATAGTGGAAGTGGATGCCTATGTTTTTAAGGGACCCAGAAGCCCCAGGGCACAATCTTTTCCTACTTAAGAGTTCTCTGCCAGCTCACATTCATGCAGCTGGTTAATGGCAATTCTCTGGACACACAGTTGCCATAAGAATTTGGGATGGGCTCTTTAGACTCTCTATGCAGAAGAGAGGTGTGGAAAATTGTTAGTCCCAGTATGGCAGTTGGTACCATCTTGAGTGCCACCACTATGTTGAAAGAGTATGAGGCACTCTAGGCACTGCAGAAAAAAGTGCCATGATTGACTACTGTGCCTGCTATGGGCTCAGGAGGAAGGAGTATTGTCAGGTATTTGGTGTTTCTGGTATATTTCCTTGTTCCCAGCTTCTAGTCTGGTATGTTTCCTTTTAGGTGGAGAGTGCCCTGGAGAACTGTAGCGAGCAGTACAGCAATCCCCATGACATGGGCTGTGACTCTGAGACACAATCCCTCTGTGCCCTCTATGTTGCTCTCTCCATCCTGCTACAGCTGGCTGAGAAGCCTACCTCCTAACTACACAAGGCTTTCCACCATTCTTCCTCTAGTCTCTAGGTTCTCCCCTCCTTCTAGTCCAGCCTCACCACCACCACGGTGTCATCAGCATGATCTCTTGAAAATAAGCATCTTCTTATCCTTTGATGCATCCCATTCCCTACATGATAATATCCAAAATCAGCCTGGATTTTACTCATGGACTTCTGATTAAAGTGGCAGACTGATCATATTAATTTCCACTTTCTTTTGAAACCCCACTAAATGGCAGTAAAGTGATAAAAAAAAAAAAAAGTTATAAACCCACAAGGATAAAAAGAATGAGGCAGTAGATAAGAGATTCCAACATGTCTTTCATAGCTAGAAAGCAATTAAAGGAGACATAGGACTAAGGGGTGGAGAGGAATGGGGGTGGGGACTGATGTTTTTCATCATAAGCCTTTTAATTCTTTTTTATTTTTTGAAAAAGAAAATGCAATTAAAAGTAAGATAAATGTATGCTTATTGTAAAGCGTTTCAAACATTTCTCAAAGTAGAAGGTAAATGCTATGACCTACACTTCTCCCTCCAATATGACCACTGTTAACAATGTGGGCTGAGTTAACATTTTTCCTCTTTTTACAATAGTAATTAAAAAAGTAAACTAGGATGATGTACCATAGATTAGTTTCATATCTTCTGAACTATGTTTTCTTCTTTAATTTTAAAAAACTATTACATGCAAAAGGAACTCATATATAGTGCTGTTGGGAGTGTATATTGGTCAACCACTTTGGAAGACTGATGGTAGCTACTAAATCTAAACATACGCCAATGACCTGGAATTCTCATCTTAGGTATATATCCAAGAAGAATGAATGCATGTATTTACCAAAAGACATGGATATAAAAACATGTAACAGGAACTTTATTTTTAAAAGCCCCGAACTGAAACTATTCAACTGTCCAATAACATTAGGATGGATACACACACTGTATTATATTCATTTACCAATTGTCAAGCTGGGTTCTCTAGAGAAGTAAAACCAGTGAAACGTGTCTCTCTCTCTCTCTCTCTGTGTGTGTGTATGTGTGTGTGTGTAGAGACAGAGATTTATCTCAAGAAAGGGTCTCACGAGGTTGTAGAGGCTGGCAAGTCCTCTGGTCAGCTGGAGGCTTCTCTTGACTTACATAGCTGCAGGGGCTGACAAATATAAGATTGGCAGGCAGTGCAGTAGGCTGCTGGCTGTGGAGGCTGATGAATCCAAGATTGGCAGGTAAGATGGCAGGCTTCTGGCTCACAGGCCACAAAGGCAACAATCCCAAAATTGGCAGGCAATACGGCAAGGCTGCTGGTTCAACTCCAAAGACCTGGAGGTTAGATGATGATGAGCTCGAGGCAGGATTCAGATCCATCAGAAA
Organism: Orycteropus afer afer; assembly: GCF_000298275.1. Lineage (NCBI taxonomy): Eukaryota > Metazoa > Chordata > Mammalia > Tubulidentata > Orycteropodidae > Orycteropus > Orycteropus afer. The sequence continues at coordinate 8,339,913 of NW_006921672.1, read as the reverse complement.
GCTTTGCCAGAATGTCCATATATATTGGGAGCAGGCCACACCCCCAAGGAGACTTCATTTCAGCTGACTGGCTGCTTCAGATCTCATCATAGAGGTGATTACATTTTACCAGACCTCATCATAGGGGAAGACTACATCATAACTGCCAAACCACTGAGAATCATGGCCCAGCCAAGTTGACATGCAACTTTAATCATCACGCCAACATACAACTTAACAATAAAAGGAAATAAGTTAATGCTATGCACAGCAATGGATGACTCTTAAGACATAATACTGAGCCAGATACAAAATAATATATTAATATTTGAGTCCTCTGATAAGCAGATGGCAAGATGGAATTAGATGTACAGAGACTTATTGGGGGAAAGGCCTGTGAAAAATAAAGCAGGAAGTAGCAGTAGGCAGGGAGAGCCTTCAGACTATGATACAGGTCTGAAACATGTGAAAGAGAAGGAAGGAAAGATCTAGTAGGAAGAGCCTCAGATTGCAGCACAATTCTGAGAAAGTCTCAGCCAAGATGATGGGGATTCTCCAAACCAAAGTTGCCTATGAAAGGAGTCCCTGTCAGGCAGGGATGGCAAGGTCTATTACCCCTGCCATGCTTAGCCTTTGGCTGAGAGGAAGCCTGGGGAAGCTTTGTTTTGGGAAGTAAGATTTAAAGGGGTGGCAGCTGGTGGTTCTTAGTCAACAATGCTCTCTACAGCAGATTCTCTTAAAGGACATCTGAACAGTGCCCTCGATGGCTGCCATGATCCATTTATATTCAGTTCAAGAATAAGCAAAACTATGCAATGGTGTTAGAAGCCAAAAGTGGTATTTATCTTAGTGGGGACAGTATCAATTGGGAAGGGGCATGAGGGGATCTTCTGGGATATTGGAAATGTTCTAGATATTGATGTAGGTTGTGGTTATACAGTATCTATCTATCTATCTAGATACATATTTTTACATATATATATATTAATAGGAGCTCTGGCGGCATAGTGCCTAAAGCATTTGACTGCCAACCAGAAGGTTGGCAGTTCAAACCTGCCAGCCACTCTGCAGAAGGAAGACTGGGCAATCTACTTCTGTAAAGATTTACTGCTTTGGAAACCCAATGGGGGTTGCTATGAGTCAGAATCGGCTCAATGGCATGAGTTTCTCTCTCTCTCTCTCTATATATATATATACATATTCATTGAGCTAAAAATTAAGATCAATGTACTTTTTAAGTATATTATACTTTAAGTATATTATACCATCATTTAAAAGTTTTAAAAAAGTACACACTGTATGGTTTCATGAAAATGAAGTGAAAAATATGCAAAAGGAAATGAAATCAGAATAGTGGTTAATCACTGGGGGGCAGAATTGTCTGGGAAAGGGTAGGACAGAATCTTCTGGGGTGCTGGAAATATTTTATATTTTGATATGGGAGGTTATTATACTAATATTTACATGTGTAAAAAGGCACTGAACTGTATACACTTAGGATCAATGCACTTTACTCTATGTTTTATTTAAAATTTAAAAACACAACATATGCACATGAAAACATATTTGAACAGTTGTTGTTGTGTTGTTGTTATGTGCCGTCGAGTCAAACCCGACTCATAGCGACCCCTCCTTGGGTTTCCAAGGCAGTATCACTACGGAAAAGATTGCCCGACCTTCCTTCCGAGGAGTGGCTGGTGGGTTTGAACCGCCAGCCGTCTGGTTAGCAGGCAAGTGTCTTAGCCACTATGTTACCAGAACTCCTAACAGAATACAAAAAGAAAATGAGTCTCATCTCAAGCCCCTCCACCCCATAACCTAGTCCTACTTTCCTAACACAGCTGTATCAACAGTTTTTTAAAATTTGTGTACTTGTTACTATCATATGAAAAAATCATCTTATATTTAGTTCTTGATTTATTAACCTTAGATTGTATCTGCTGACTCTCTAACATGAAAGACGAATATTGAGGAAAACAAGTTCAAAGTGAGAAAAGTGTTATAAAAGAACAATTCAGGGTACTATGAAAGTGTTCAATAAAAGGAAACAGGGAAAGGGAACAGATGAATAAACTACTGATTTAAAAAATTAAAATGGTAACAGGAGTGGTCCCCCTTATCTCTGCCACCACCCCTTCTCTCTTCCTTAAACTCTGACTCCAGCCACACTAAACTATTTGTGTTCCATTTGAACATTCCATGCACTTTTACAACTACATGCTTTTACACAAGTGGTGCTCTCCCTCTGCCTGGATTACCTTCTCCCATTTTATCCACTCATTAAGCTCTAGTTCAAATATCCCTTCCTCAGTACATTCCAGTTCCCAAGGGATTTGTTTACTTTCTCCTCTCTATGGCCTGCAGCATGGTGAATACATTTCTGTCATGCACTCATCATACTGTAGTGAAATTATTTATGTATCTATTCCACTAGTCTGAAAGCTTTTGGAGGACAGGGTTCAAGTCTATTTTCTGTCAGGGCTCAATAACCAACTTTCCTTCAACAGGGCCTTTGAG
>NW_006921672.1:8333592-8336307 GCF_000298275.1 Orycteropus afer afer | reverse complement strand
GACTGGAAATATCATGGCTTGTGTCAGGTGCACCTTAGTCCTCAAGGAGACATCCTTGCTCCTCAGCACTTGAAATGGTTCCTTTGCAGGAATTGTTTCCTACCACATAGTATACATAAAAATTAGTATACATAAAAATTAAAACAGTTCCTGTGAAGGAACTGTTTTCTACCACATAGTATACATAAAAATTAGCTCCAAATGCCTTTTAGATCTAAATGTAAGAGGCAAGATGAATTATATTAGCATTAACAACTTTTGTTCATCAAAGATAATCATAGGGTGAAAAGACAAACTACAGAGCTGGAGAAGATATTTAAAACACATGTAACTTACAAAGGACTACTACCTAGGATGTATAATAAGGCATTCATACAAATCAATAAGAAAAAGATGAGTCAATAGGAAAACAGACAGAAGATTTGAACAGCACTTTCCAAAAAAAGAAAACCTGAATGGCTAACAAACATGAAGTGATGCTCAACCACATTAGTAATCCAGGAAATGCCAATTAAAACGCTATGAGATACTATTACTCACTAGACTGGCAAAAGTTTAGAAGTCTGATAGCATCCAGTGCTGGTGAGTACCTGGAGCAATGGGAATTTTCATATGCTACCGTTGGGAAGGTAAATTAATACAACCACTTTAGGTAACAGTTTGGTGTTAAAAATGGAAGATTTACTTACCCTAAGGCCCATAAATTCCACGTCAAGGTCTAAATGCTAGAGAAAATTGTGCACATGTCCATCAGATGGGAATCGAATGTTAATCAACAATAGAATAGATAAACAAACTATGGTATATTCATACAATAGAACAACGTACAGCAATGGAAATAAATGAACTAAAGCTGTATTAATTTTTTGAAAGAATTAAGACACGAATACATTCAACGATTCTATCTGCATAATGTTAAAAAAAATATGGAAAATCATACTGTTTAGGAATCTATAGTTTGGTGGCAAAACTCCAAAGGAAAATAAGGAAATAATTTTTAAGAAATCAGCCTCTGATGTGATAAGGAAGAGGCATGTGGAAAAAGGGTGGGTTTCTTGTATGCTAGCAATATTTTATTTCTTAGCCTGGGTGGTGGGAAGCTCAGGTATTCATTTTGTAATTATTTGTTAATTGTGTTCATGAGGAACTTGTACATAGACGAAGAGGTTGTTGTTCAAACAAAACAAGGGGATACTGCTTTGTTTAAAATCAGGAAGGCTATGTGTCAGGGTAGCATTCTTTCACCTTACTTATTCAATATGTATGCTGAGCAAATAATCCAAGAAGCATACAAAAGACTACATGAAGAATGTGACATCAAGATCGGAGGAAGACTCATTAACAACCTGTGATATGCAGATGACACAACCTTGCTTGTTGAAAGTGAAGAAGACTTGAAGTACTTACCGATGAAGATCAAAGACTACAAGCTTCTGTATGGATTGCACCTCAACATAAAACAAAAATCCTCACAACCGGACCAATAAGCAACATCACCATAAGTAGAGAAGAGATTGAAGTTGTCAGGGATTTCATTTTACTTGGATCCACAACCAACACCCATGGAAGCAGCAGTCAAGAAATCAGGCATCTACTGATTGCACTGGACAAATGTGCTGCAAAAGATAAAGATGTCACTTTGAAGACTAAGGTGCGCCTAACCCAAGTCATGGTATTTCCAATCTTCTCATATGTATGTGAAAGCTGGACAATGAATAAGGAAGATCAAAGAAGAGCTAATGCCTTTGAATTGTGTTGCTGGTAAAGAATACCAAAAATATCATTGCGGTAGTTAAGTTTGTGTGTCAACTTGGCTGGGCCTGGTTGAGTGGCTGGGCAGGTGGCTGTAGTATTCCCTATGATGAGACTGGTAATCAATTCCATGGTGGAATCTACTGTGAGCAGCTGAGTAGCTGCCTTAGGGATATGGTCTGCTTCCTGTATATAAGGAGAAGCCTTGGGGAACTGTCTCTAGCTTATGGCATACTTGAACCCTGCATGTAGCCGTGTCGTTGTTCAGTAGCCTGCCATGCTCTGCTGACCTTGGGACTTACAATGTTGTTGTTGCTGTTATGTGCTGTCGCGTCAGACCCCACTCATAGAGACCCCTCCTTGGGTTTCCGAGGCAGTATCACTATGGAAGTAGATTGCCCCATCTTCCTTCCGAGGAGTGGCTTCTGGTTAGCAGTCAAGTTCCTTAGGCACTATGCTACCAGACTTACAATGGACTTGAATCAATGGCCTGCCATGTCGTTTGGTAACATCGGGACTGTGCCTTTTTATTTGTCAACTTTGGGCTTGTCACAAGCCTCAGCATCTAGTGGCTGTCTGAGTGAAGAGAAGCTTCTAGCTTCAGTGGGCTGGGAGCAGGAGGCAAAACTGAAGCCCAAGGTTGAGGGGCTTTCATCCAGTCTGTAGAACCTGGCACTAGGAACTTGGACTTCTAGCCTCCACACTGTAAGAGAATAAACTCCTGTTTGCTAAAGCCATCCCATTTGTGGTATATTCTTGTCAGAGTGGTACTAGGTAACCAAAACAACCATGGACTGCCAGAAGAATGAACAAATCTATCTTGGACGAAGGGCAGTCAGGATGCTCCTCGGAAGTGAGAATGGCCAGACTTCATCTCACCTACTTTGGTCATGTCAGAAGGGACCATTCCTCCATTTGCAGAAAAATGAAACAAGATCTGTACCTCACACCACACACAAAAAC
>NW_006921672.1:8326254-8332151 GCF_000298275.1 Orycteropus afer afer | reverse complement strand
TCCTAATAAAAAAAAAAAAAAAGAAGGGACCATTCCTTGCAAAAGGATTATCATGCGTAGTGAAGTAGGCGGTCAGTGAAAAAGGGGAAGACTCTCAGCAAGATGGATTGACGCAGGGGCTGCAACCATAGGCTCAAGTGTAGCAAGGATTGTGAGGATGGCACATGACTGGGCAGTGTTTTGTCCTGTTGACCACAGGGTCGCTCAACGATGTCTAACAACATACTTTTTTTGGTTAGTGCACTTTGCATTGTATTTCACAAAAATAGGTTAAAAAAAGAGTAATATTTACTTTTCCATTTGAAACTTTTTATGAGTATATGGTTGCAGTGTAAGCCCTTCCTCCATCTACCTTCTGAAATCTTCCCTCAAGTCTAACACCTAGATTTCAGAGGGGCAGAGGGGCCTAAAATGGTATCTAAGTCACAATGGCACTTAACAAACAGTACTGTGCTTATCTATCTCATATATTAATCTGTACCCTTCCCTCCCTGGAAGCAGAGGCCTTGAGAATACTGAGGATAGTAACCCATAACCCACTGTTATCAAATTGCTTCAGACTCATAGCAACGTTAGGGACAGAATAGAACTGCCCCATAGGGTACTGCCACATCTTTCTCTTGTGGAAGGTCTGGTAAGTTTGAACCACTGACCTTCTATTTAGCAACTGAGTGCTTAATTACTGTGCCAGTGGGTTTCTGAGGTGTTATCACTACGGAAGTAGATTACCCAACCTTTCTTCCAAGGAGTAACCGGTGGGTTTGAACCACCAGTCTTCTCGTTAGCAGTCAAATGCCTTAGGCACTACGCCACTAGAGCTCTCTAAAAAATCATAACTATATTAAATAAAAGCTTGTTTGTTGAATGAATATATACAAATTATGGTGAAAACTGTGCATTTCCTGGCTCTGTGGAATCACTTCCTATGTATCACAGATCCCACAAGGTAATACAATGCCTCAATATGGTGGTTTTATGGTTTATAAAGTTCTTTTCTATAAATTATGTGATTACATAAAGTTACATTGGAAGAGAGGTGAAGCTAGTATTAGTTTTCTCATAGCAGGATGAGAAAGCAGTCTTCACTAAAGATATACTAGAGAATAATGAAGCAGGACTAGCACTGGAAAGCCAGGGTCCTTCTAATGCAGACTGCAGATGTCTTACTCACTTGCTTTCTGTCATTCAAGGGATGCCTTGGAAGATGCTTGAACAAACCCCCTGATATTAAGCTCAGAAGTAGACCCTAAAAGGGAGACACACTCACACCTCTGGCCTCAGTTTGTCTTTCCTTTGAATTTTAAACTTTGATTGTCTTCTTATCAAGTGGGCCCCATTCCAGGAAACTTCCTCAGGGATGAGGAAGGGCCCAGGAGCCTAAATTGGAGCTGCTCGGTCAAAGCCATGTGATCGATATCTACTGAAAAAAGGCTCCAGTCTCAGTTGGACTCAGGTGTGCTTCCTCTTCTCTGTGTTGTCTGTAACCTCCCCCAGGCTGTGGTTGGTGGTTAGACCCACCGTTTTCTCCTTTTTGCTTCCTGTTTTCTTATCTTCTCTGTCTTCCAAACACTTTCATTGCTTCTTATTTTCTTCCAGAGTTTGATGCCAGATAGCATTGCATTTCTCTGAATGACCCAGAAGTGACAGCTTATCCAAACGCCACCTCATGGCTGAGCCCATTTCTACCAGTCTTCATAATAAATGACTGTCACTCTGAAAGGTCCTTTGTCACCAATCATGTTCTGCAGCCTCAGGGGCCTTCAGATCTACATAATCCACTATTGTGCCACAGCTATCTGAAGTTAAATTACTTCCCGAAAGCTGCAACTCTAGGACTCAGTGAGAAATACCAAAGTTCTTTCCTTGACTACTTAAATTTCAATTCTAAGGAAAGGGTAACTGGTAACCTAATAGGCCTGTGAGATCCAGAAAATAGTTTCCACTCCAGGCTTCTAACATCTGTACAGCCTAGCAGCGATACAAGTATTTTCCTCTATTATTGTAACTTAAAAATATTTTTTCTTGAAAAAAGCTTGTCATCATCAAGCTTTACTTCCACTCATGGAGCTAAAGGGAATCATACTAACCTGTCAGTTTACCTATGATCTTCCTTCTGAAAGACTAAAGAAGTTTATGAAACATACAAGGAGGAAGAAGGCAAGAAGGGCCCTGAGAAACACTTAGTAGATGCACAGGCTGTGGGGTAAGGGAAGCTTGCCAGGGCTGAGTACAGTTAAGATGTAAATATGGCAGCAATCTAAAGAGTAAAAGGAAACTGGAGGGTGAAAAACAAAATATGAAAGGAGAAAAATATCTTCTTGGCTTGGGTGAGAAAAGAAATTCACAATCACACTTAAGCAGAGCCTACATTCTACAGGATCTTCTAAGGGGGGGGGGGCGAAGAAAAGTCAAAGTAGAACTGATCTAACATCAGAAAGGGGCTGGGGGCAATCTTATACTCAATGCCCTCCCTAGCTCACTCTGACTTACACTGTCAGTTTTCCCATATTGTTGTTGTTGTTGTTAAGTGCCGTCGAGTCGTTTCCGACTTATAGCGACCCCATGCACAGCAGAACGAAACACTGCCCGATCCCGCGCCAGCCCCACAATCCATTGCTATACTCGAGCCCATCATCACAGCCACTGTATCAATCCATCTCCCTGAAGGCCTCCCCCTCTTTCGTCGACCCTCCACCCTACCAAGCATGACATCCTTCTCCAGGGAATGGTCCCTTCTTACAACATGACCAAAATAGGCGAGACGAAGTCTGGCCATTCTTGCTTCCAAGGAGCATTCTGGCTGCACTTCCTCCAGGACAGATCTATTAGTTCTTTTAGCAGTCCACGGTACTTTCAGCATTCTTCGCCAGCACCACAACTCAAAAGCATCAACTCTTCTTCGGTCTTCCCTATTCATTGTCCAGCTCTCACATGCATACCAGGCGATTGGAAATATCATGGCTTGTGTCAGGCACACCTTAGTCCTCAAGGAGATATCCTTCCTCCTCAGCACTTGAAACAGTTCCTTCGCAGTTGACTTCCCCAATGCTACACGTCGTCTAATGTCCTGACTGCTGCTTCCGTTGGCATCGATTGTAGAACCAAGCAACGTGAATTCCTTGACAACCTCAATCTTCTCTCCATTTATTGTGATGCTGCTCATTGGTCCAGTTGTGAGGATTTTTGTTTTCTTTATGTTGAGATGTAATCCATACTGCAGACTGTATTCTTCAACCTTCATCAGTAGGTGCCTTAAGTCATCCTCACTTTCAGCAAGCAAAGTTGTATCATCTGCATATCTCAGGTTGTTAATGATTCTTCCTCCAATCCTGATACCACGTTTTTCTTCATATAGTCCAGCTTCTCGGATTATTTGCTCAGCATATAGATTGAATAAGTGTGGAGACAGAATACAACCCTGACGCACTCCCTTCTTGATTTTAAACCATGTAGTGTCCCCTTGTTCTGTTCGAACGACAGCCTCCTGGTCAAGGTACAGATTCCTCATGAGTACAATCAAGTGCTCAGGGATTCCCATTCTTCTCAATGTTATCCATAATTTGTCATGATCCACACAATCAAATGCCTTTGCATAGTCAATAAAACACAAGTAAACATCCTTCTGGTATTCTTTGCCTTGAGCCAAGATCCATCTGACAACAGCTATGATATCCCTTGTTCCACATCCTCTTCTGAATCCAGCTTGAACCTCTGGAAGTTCTCTATCAATATACTGCTGCAAACGTTTCTGAACTCTCTTCAGTAATATCTTACTTGCATGTGATATTAATGATATTGTTCTATAATTTCTACATTCTGTGGGATCCCCTTTCTTTGGAATGGGCACAAATATGGATCTCTTCCAGTCAGTTGGCCAGGTAGCTGTCCTCCAAATCTCTATATTGGGGTTGGTTAAAATTTGTATTTTGTTTTAACATATAAAAAAAAAATCTTATTTGCCTAAAACGCACTTTCCAATTAAAACTGCTTTGTTTCAAGAGCCCATGAAAATATTGTATTTTCTAATTTCCTGTTCTTACCTACACACACATACACAGGAGAAAACCATACGGTATGTTTTTTTTTTAAAACAAGGAAAAGCAGATTAAAAAAAAAAGTAAAAAATAAAACAAAACCCCAAATTTATCCCAAAACGACTATTGCCTTTATTTTTTTTCCCAGCCTTGGTTTAAAGGGCTCAGTGAATCTGAAGAGTTTTCCATCTCTTCCATTATGTTTTGATTATAGTATAGATTTGGATCAGAAAGCATGAATAATTGTTTTTTAAAATGCTTTCACCCAAGGTGACTGGTAGAAACCTTTGCAAAGATGTTAAATCATTAAAATGAAGTATACAAAAGATGTTTCTTGAGAAAAATCTACCATGGGTTAATTACATCAGAATAACTATCAGCATTATTATAATGTATGAGGATTAGTAACAAATGCTTATGAAAGATGTTCAAAAATATGTATATTCACAAAGTTATAATTCTTTTACAAAGGTGTTGAGGTTTTAGATGAAGATATAAATACACACATATGAATTTAAGATTTCATACTTTTTGCATTAAAAAAACTGGTTGTTTATGAGGAAAAATCACAAAAGACAATATTTACTCCTTGATAAGAGACTGTAATGGTGGATATATGTCATTATGCATTTGTTCAAACCCAAAGAACTATACAACACAAGAATTAATCTAATGTAAACTACAGATTATAGTTAATAATAATATACTGACATTGGTTCATTAATTGTAACACATGTACCACACTAATATAAGATGCTAGTAATAGGGAAAACTCTGTGTGTATGTTGGAAAGGGGTGGAAATAAGGGTGTAGGATTGGGGTGTTGTTGTGGCTGTTATGTGCTATCAAGTCAACCCTGACTCATAGCTACCCCTCCTTGGGTTTCCGTAGTGATACTGCCTTGGCAACCCAAGGAGGGGTCGCTATGAGTCGGGTCCGACTCAGTGGCACATAACAACAACAACAACAACAACAATCACTACAGAAGTAGATTGTCCTATCTTCCTTCCGAGAAGTGGCTAGTGGGTTTGAACCGCCAGCCTTCTGGTTAGCAGTCAAGTGCCTTAGGCATTATGCTACCAGAGCTCCTACAATTGGGGTAGGTATATGGAACTCAATTATTCTGTAAATCTAAAACCTACGGCAAAAATAAAGTCTATTTAATTACTGGGGGGAAAAAAACTCTAAAAGCACAAGGATCAAAAGAAATAACTTTCTTTGGTTCTATTTACAAACATAAATAGATGATATATGCCTTTATCATGTAAGAGTGATTTAAAACAAATTAATATATAGAAAAAAGATTTTTTATTATACTTTGCTATTCTTCTTGACCATAATATAGTGTTAGGTACAAAGCAATAGTTAGATTCTGTTTGTAAACAACAAAACATATTTTCATTAAAAATCATCTACTAATACTTACACTTTTCTTTGTACACTGGAAATACTGGACTAAATGACTTCTTAGATACGCCATGTCAACTATGTTTTAAAGTTTCTAAAATGCATTTTTTCCAGGGTTTTGGTCTTACTGGTCTTACTTAGTAGAGCCATCTATGATGCTTCTATGGTGCTCTGGGATATGAATAAATCATCTTGAGTCCCCCACGTCCACAAGCAAGTAACAGGGCTTTCACCTCTAGTCTTCATATTGCTGATTTTTGTTTGAAGTTTACGGGCAAGATTTAGCTCCATAGAGATGGATGGAAACGCAGGTCTGACAAGTAACATCAATATCAGGACTGAAAGTCCCAGGACTACAAACCACTGTATAGGGAAACACATGGAGTAGATTATAATTTCAGTTACAGGTATTTTATACCAATAGTATAAATCTGTCTTCAATATCACTTCATTTCT
>NW_006921672.1:8323297-8326149 GCF_000298275.1 Orycteropus afer afer | reverse complement strand
AGTTAAAATCCTAACATTTCTCTTTAGGGTTAGCATTACATATTATCTTCTGAGTACCCCATCTATTTCATTCTGTTTTCTAGGTAAGACTTTTTTTTTTTTTTTTTTTTTACAGTATAGTAGCTTATGTTAGAACACTACAGAAGTGTTTTGTAATACAGTCAGTACATTAGGAAGAATTAATATACATTAAGATAATTCTATTTAGAAATGTGGGCTTTCAGTTTTTACTTGCCTTTAACTAAATACAATTTTTTATAAGAGAATCATCATATTCAACTTAATTATCCTAAGGGAATTAGCTATTTTTGTGACTATTCTGGTTACCTAGTGCCACTCTGACAAGCATATATACCACAAATGGGATAGCCTTAACAAACAGGAGTTTATTCTCTTACACTTTGGAGGCTTTAAGTCCAAATTCAAAGTGCCAGGCTCTAGGGGCTTGGTGAAAGCCCCTCAACCTTGGGGTCCAGCTCTGCCTCCTGCTCCCGGCCCACTGGAGCTAGAGGCATTTCTTCACTCAGACAGCTGCTGGCTGCTGAGGCTGACAAACCCAAGGTTGACAAGTAAAAAGGCACAGTCCCTATGTTACCAAACCACACAGCAGGCCATTAATTTAAGTCCATTGTAAGTCCCAAGGTCAGCAGAGCATGGCAGGCTGCTGAACAACGACACGGCTCCACGCAGGCTCCACACAGGCTCCAAGCATGCCATATGCTAGAGACCGTTCCCAAAGCTGCTACTTATATACGGGAAGCAGACCACATACCCAAAGGTAGCGCTACTCAGCTGCTCACAGTAGAGTCCATCATGGAGTTGATTGCCAGGCTCATTATGGGGAACACTACATCCAGCTGCCCAGCCACTCAACCAGGCCTAGCCAAGTTGACACAAACTGAACTACCACACCGACTAAATATTTAGATATTTATATTTTATAATTACCGCAACAGCTAGCGCAATTACTATGCATAGCTTCGTTTTTTCCAAAGCCTGGACGACAGCTATCCATACGTACTACTTGAAAACTGTGGTCTACAAAATGCATAGCTGGTAGAGTTTTATTAAAGTCATGGTAGAAAATATATGCTTGGCTCCGAAAAAATTCTTCTATCCGATCTCTTGCCTAAGATTTAAAGATAACAGAGAAAAGTATAATCACTATATCACGAACCAAAATTCTCTTCCTCTATCAGTGGCAATGAAATGCACTACAAGTATGCCATGCTTTATAAAACACTCCTGAAAAGTTCTGTGTTAATACTAAAATTAGCCTAGCCTTGACCGTATCAATTATTGACAATACACATGCATAGTGGGTAGGAAAAACTAAACTGAGATTAAAAAAAAAAAAAGTGTCTTAAATTACTTACAGTATGCCTATTTCATAGGTAGATAACTGAAAATTCAGTATTTTAAAATGCTTAAGATTGTCAAGAAAAGAGGCAAGCAAAATAGAAACCAGCCTTTTCTCTAATCAGCGTTTCAAACTAATTCTGTAAATTGTTTTATTTTTCATCATAGACTTTAATAACATTAACTGAGTGCTACCCATAAGCCCTGTACAGTATTAATGGTATGGGGTCAGGAACTAGACCAGGGGAGTAAAGGAATTTTTCAGACTATGTTCTTAGCCTCTGAAAATGGCAGAGGAGAGAACAATTATTATGACCAGTGTAGATTTAGGAAGAACTAACGTTAGAAGAAGGAGCTCTGGTGGCATAGTGCCTAAGGCACTTGATTACTAACCAGAAGGCTGGTGGTTCAAACCCACCAGCCGCTCCTCAGAAGGAAGATGGGACAATCTACTGCCGTGGTGATACTGCCTCGGAAACCCAAGGTGGGGGGTCGCTATGAGTCGGGTCTCACTTGATGGCAAATAAGAACAATTTTAGAAGGACCATTGTTTTAATCTAGGATGTCATGACTTTAAAGTTGCTCTTCAAGTTGTTGTTCAATAGCCATTTGGGGAACAAAGACTAAGGATTCATCTTTCTGTCATAAATACAATACATAATATTAACCTGGGAAAATTACTGTAAACCCCTAGGTTACAAATGCCCAACTTCAGATGACTTGTACTTGTACTTGTACTTTAATGTTATGTAAATTTTCCCTACCTTTGAAATGGTTGAAAACTCCTACTCAAAACAAATTCTTCATCACAATCACCTTCTCTTGTTGCACGTGCAGCTGTTAATTCACTGAGAAGGTTTTGAGCCTTTTGTTGCACTAGATCAAAACCAAACCCAACCTATTGTTGATTTCAATTCATAGCGACCCCTACAGGTTTCCAAGGCTATAAATCTTCTTGGAAGCAGACAGCACCTCATCTTTCTCCCCTGCAGCAGCTGATGGATTCAAACTGACCTTTTGGTTAGCAGCCCAATGACTTAACCACAGCACCACCAGAGCTCCTTTGTTGCACTAAAACCAAAAAACCAAACTCACTGTTATTGAGTGGATTCCAACTCATGGTGAAACCCACTGGGTTTCTAAAGCAGTAAATCTTTAGGGAAGTAGATTGTCCCATCTTCCTTATATGAGAGGCTGGTAGGCTCAAACCACTAACCTGGTTGGCAGCCAAATGCCTTAGGCATTGCACCACCAGAGCTCCTTTGTTGCCCTAAAGTAAGGCTAAATAAGAACCATGTGCACCTGTTCGGACTTAACCTACAAATATGACTTAAAGGACTGGATCTCATTCATAACCTGGGGACTATCTAAGTATAATATCCCAGATGTATTGTTCCAAAATAACACATTTTGAAATAGCCAAAAGCCTCACAAACTCAATTTAAAAAGCTGAAACTGAAAACCAACAATGCTAAGGTTTTTATTTTATTTTA
>NW_006921672.1:8308103-8322697 GCF_000298275.1 Orycteropus afer afer | reverse complement strand
GAGCTTGATGTCCCCTGTGACTATGGTCCGAAGCCCACAGGTTCAACTACTCGGTCCCTCTGGGGAGCTGGCTTGTGACCAAGCAGTGACCACAGCCTTGCCCCTTGTCAGCTCTACTATACACCTGGGAATTCTGATCATTCACATAAACTTGTAGGACCATTGTCTGCCAACCCTATAAAAAACAACTTAAATCTACTTGCTTAGAAAGATCTTTATTATTGATGTTTATAACTTGTAGAAATAGTTTTAAGGTTTTTTTTTCTTTTTAAAAAATAAACTGAAGTATTAATAAAAAGTTTTAAATTCCATTATTGAGTATTCAAATACTTCCCCTTACACTGAAATTCTTACCTGGAGGACATTTTGGTTAGTGATATCTTCACAGTCAACAGACTGGTTGCATGCAGCTTTCCACCCTGGTGCAAAAGGATTAACTGGAAAAGGAAAAAAAAATGGCAGGTTCAGAAAGACATTCTAAGATGTTCTAAACATTTTAATAAAGTTGTAAACTCTGAGTTCAGTATGTAAGTGTGCATGTATTTATCTAACTCTGGTAATGAAGTTAAGGTATACAACTTGAATAATTTATACATTATGATTTCACTCCATCTGGGGGCTAAGGGAAGTAACTACAACACTTTAAGATAAATAGAAATAAATTGTTTGGTTCCTCCCTCTTACTAAGCTTTAAGAAATACAACTTAAAATTGTATAAGAAATTAAAAGTGAAATATTAGCTGCATAGTCAAAAACTATTTTCTATAAAATGATGTTGACTCCTAAAAGATAAGCAACAATATATTGTATCTGAAAGTAAATAATGTGTTAATTTTTAAAAGCATAACCAGGCTAAGACAAATAATGTATTTTAGTGTTTAACAAACATTTCAGGTCTACTACATGAAAGATCTCTCACATTAATATGGTAATTAATTTTGTAATCTATGATGGTTCAAAACTACACTTATAAAATTAAAAAAATATTTAAAAATATTTTTACCTTGAAAGGCTATAAATAGCTCATGTATGAGGCCATGTTTTGGAATTTTAACAAAATGACATTTATATGATGGTTCTATGACATGGCATGTCAAATCAGAGATTAAATTATCCAAGATTTTCTTCAGCACTCTAAAAAGCAGGTCATTGTACCTTCCTACACAAGACTTTGTGGTAAAACGTACAGCCATTTGATATGAATAATCAGGCTCCCGATAGGCTTCAAAAAACAAGACGAGATTAAGAGTAATTGAGCTTAGCATAATTTCTCCTACTAATTTTCAACTAACACATAATATTAAATCTCACCAATCTTGCTAGTCAGTATAGAAACCTTAACTTATGTAATAAAATGTTTTATCAGTTTATCTCTACAAACACATATACAATTAGTAACTTAAATGAAAAATATTATTTTCATCTGATACATTATCTACTCAGACAAGACAGGAAATGGCTTCTGTAGGCTGGCTATACAGGTAACAGTGTCCAAAAAAAAAAAAAAATTGGGGGGGGTTATTAATTTGCAGAAAATGTCATTGCTGTCACCAAAATTATAGTGAAAATATCATTGATTTGATTTAAAAAAAAAACTGTGATTTGGGTGATAGTTTACAGAGTAAATTCATTTTCCATACCATTTTGTTTCATGACATTGACTGCAATTCCCCACAAGATAACAGCTCTCTTCCCACTTCCTCCCCGTAGTTACCTCTTCTGTGTCCTTTCCCCCATGCACTACCACCCCGCCCCCAGCTATCTTCCTTTGCAAACAATGCCCTTCAGTTCTCCCATAATCCATCACTAGAAGGAGTGTATCCACCTGATGCAAATGTTCACCCCTGGCTTTTGTTTGGCTGGAAGCCACAGGAGTGAGTTCAGTTCTAGACCTGAAGAGTATCTAGGGGTCATAAGTTCTAGACCTGAAGAGCATCTAGGGGTCATAGTCTCGGGGGTCTCCCCAGGCTCTATCAGACCAGCAAACCTGGTCTTTTTTTTTTTTTTCATGATTTTGGTCCACATTGTTCTGCCACTCTATGCAGGATCTCCTGCCCCGATCCTCAAGTGGTTGACAGTGGTAACCGAGCACCATCTAGATCTTCCTATCTCATGGTCACATAGGCTAAGGATTGCATGGTCTACTAGTCCCTTGGATTGTTTCCATGCTCTTTCGTTTTCTTCATTCTTCTTTGCTCTGGACAAGGAGAGACCCATCGTTGCATATAGATGGCCACTTGCAAGCTTTAAAGACCCCAGCTGCTACTCACCAAAGTAGGATTTAGAACAATGTTTTTGTGTAGTATATTAAGCCAATTGAGCTTGAACTAATTTGCTTTTATGAAATTAAACAGGGCCTATTAAATATTGGAGGCCTGGTGGTGCAGTGGTTAATGCATTCAGCTGCCAACCATAAGGTCAGTGGTTTGAACCCACTCCACTCCTTGGAAGGAAGGTTGGGCAATCCTACTTCCGTAGTGATACTGCCTCGGAAACCCAAGGAGGGGTCGCTATGAGTCGGGAGCGACTCGACGGCAAATAACAACAACAACAGTCACTCTGCAGGAGAAAGATGAGGTAGCCTTAGAAACTCCTTGGGGCAGTTCTACTCTGTCCTGTAATGCCATTATGAAGTTGGCAACAACTTGATGGCAGTGGGTTTTTGGCTGGTAGTGAAAGTGGTTAAGCACTTGGCTGTTAACCAAAAGGTTGTCTGTTCAACCCACCAGCTGCTCCTTGGGAGAAAGAAGTGGCAGTCCGCTTCCATAAAGATTACAGCCTTGGCAATCCTATGAGGCAGTTCTTCTCTGTCCTATAGGGTCATTATGAGTTAGAATCAACTTGGCTGCAATGGTTTGAGATTTTTGGTTTTATTAAACATTAGTTTTTTAATTACATAGCAAAACTATAATAAAGTAGAACATGCTTGCATACCTAGACACAGGAAGTAGAGGGCTGAAAAAGGATTATTTAGGACACACTATCTTCATGTCAAGGAGCCCTGGTGGTACAGTGGTTAAGCACTTGGCTGCCAACCAAAGGTTGGTGGTTTGAACCCACCAGCCACTCCACGGGAGAAAGATGTGTCAATCTATTTTGTAAAGATTACAGCTTTGGAAACCCTATGGAGCATTTCTACTCTGTCCTATAAGGTCACTACGAGTTGGAATTGACTCAAAGGCAATGGGTTTGTTTTTATTTATTTATTTTAATATCAATTTAAGAGTTTGACTGATCAAATACACCCAAAATACTCTATAAGTCATAATAATTTTATATAACAGACTCATTCTCACTAAATGAGGAAATGATGTAATTTTATATATTTTCACTGTTACAAAATAAAATAATGTATAATCACATTATATAACAAAATTAAATTAAGAAATACACTTCTCATCATTTTTCCCAGATACACTCTTGATTAGTTCTTTGGATACATTTAACCCTGATCCAAACTAAATTCAACCATTAAAATGTTTATATTCTTACCAAACATTATAAATTCATATCTCTTCTTTATAGTCTTTTCTTCTTGAGTTTCCGCTTGGACAGATTGATAAGAAAAAGTACATGTGTAAGGTCCAGACAAAGACTCCAGAAAATCTTTTACCATCAGCTTTCCTGTGTCAGTTATATTTATTCGATTGCTTCCTGAACAGAAATATTGTAAACTACTTGGTTATTTAAAATATAACAATTCAAATATTATTTCGTAAACATGGGATTATAACATAATACAAAAAAAATGGACAATTTTAACTCAAAATATGTAACAATATTTTAATTCTGTCATACTACTCTATGGAAAACCACATGAGATAAGTACACTTTTGAGAGATATACTAGTTTTCTTTAATTCATTTATTTTGACATCTACTTTTGACTGTTTATGTCAGAAATTCAGGAAATTAGATTACACTGCATGGTACTCACCAACCCACTGCCACTGAGTTGATTCTAACTCATAGGAACCCTATAGGACAGAGTTGAACTGCCCCACAGGGTTTCCAAGGCTGTCTGTTTTTACAGGAGCAGAATGGCTCATCTTTCTCCCAAGGAGTGGCTGGTGGGTTTGCACTGTCAACCTTCTGTTTAGTAGGTAAATGCTATCACCACTGTATCACTAAGGCTCCTATCACTGCCCATTAATAGTACTATAAAATTTCTTCACATGACAGAAATAATAATGCTTACATTCCAAGACACTAGTCTAACATCATGAAAAATTACTTATTAGATACCTCATCTACTATTACAGGTGCTACAAGCATAAATTATAGGTTTTTATAAAAACACTGAACTAATACAGCTCTGGGAAATAGGCAAAAATGATCACATTTGTTTTTGTCTCAAAACAGAGTAAGGGGCAAAGATACAACATGATTTGTCTAAGCCTGAAACAAGTGAAACTTCAGTTAAAATGAATTTTCAATTTGTTCTTTCCAATAAACTAAAGAGCTTAAAAGTTCAGCATTAAAAATGAAGATGATAAAAACAAAATAATTTACCCGTTAATTTCTTATCATTAGGTCCAATCCATAGATACGTGGGGTCCACTGTTTCTTTTTTAGCAAGTTTAAAATCCATACAGACAAGGACTGGACTATTTTGATGTAATTTTACATATATTTTCACTGTTACAAAATAAAATAATGTATAATCACATTATATAACAAAATTAAATTAAGAAATACACTTCTCATCATTTTTCCCAGATACACTCTTGATTAGTTCTTTGGATACTACTGTTTTAAAAATCAGCTCTATCATTATCATTTAGAATGACAGTCAAAAGTCATTTTTGCTCCTCATAGCAAGTTTGAAAAACTCTAGACTGCTAGAGAATCATGCTACTTTTCTTTTCACTGTGACATTATAGTTTTAATTTTGTTTATAAAAATATACATGATACATTTAGAAGTTCACTTTAATGTGGATTCAGAACGCACTCAAATCAATTTTTTGAAGGGTTGGTGGAAGGACCTCTGGAGGTGTAGTGCCTGAGACACTTGACTGCAACTAGAAGGCTGGCAGTTCAAACCCATCAGCCACTCCTTGGAAGCAAGATGGGCAATCTACTTCCATAGTGATACTGCCTCAGAAACCCAAGGAGGGGTCAGGATGGCACACAAGTGGAATCCATGTAAAGAGGATCAGAAAAGAATGTGGGCTTGTCGTTTGCAAAACTATTTTAAAGATGGCCATCGTCATCCCTCGGGGGAACTTGATATTTAACTATAAATTTCTTCTTTTCCAGTAATTATGTCTATATGGGGGCATAATAGAAGATTTTTAGTCATTTTCTACAATTACCTATATTCTATTACAGATTTGGTGGAAGCAGCAGGAGTGTGTTCAGAACCAATGCAGTCCAACAAGACACTAATTTCAAAGCCTACAGAATGCCAGACTGTGCATATAAGGACACCGTCCTACAATCTAGTAGGAAAGCAAACATAGAGGAAATACCAATCACGAAAAATGCTATGAACTGGCTCAACGTTATCTAAGAGCACAGCTGGGTGACGAACTTTCCTTGGGGAATGTGGGAAAGTTTCTTTCACTTAAATGATAAATGATATCTGACCAGAGCCTTAGAGGATAAGGAGGAATTCCTGCAGTTAATAAGGGGAGGGACAAGGGCGTTCCAGAGGACCTGCCAGCCCTGGAAATCACTCCTCTGAACTTGGCCTCGCATGCTGCAGAGCAATAATGAAACCTGGAAGTGAAGTGGCATCTGTGAAAAAGATCTGGAATAAATCCCAGCTCCTTAGGAGCTGTGCGGCTTTAGGCAAGGTGGTACAACTAAGGCGAAAGGTCGCTGTAAGGATGACACGAGGCAACTTCGTGAACCGCGGAGGGTACAGTAGCTGTTAAAAAAATGATCGCTCCCTTTCTCTTGGCGGGAAGGACCTTAGCAGGCACAGGGCACCCTTGGCTCTTCCGATGTGCATGTGAAGAGGTCCTTATTACCTGGGTGTTCTGGCGTGCCATAAATGAAGCCTTTCTTATTCTGTAAGGCAGAACGCTGCCATCCAGCTGCGGAGGAAAGAAACCACTGACATTTTAGGCAGAAGAGGAGCCCGGGCTCAGAGCTAGGCAGGGCAGGACAACGTAGAGGAAGCATGACGGGGAACCAAGGGAAGAATGGAGAGGGTTGGGGGTCGGGCGGGAGGAGCCCCACCTCTAGGGAGGTACCAGAGCACCGCGGAGAGTAGGACCCACGCTCGTATCATGGCTCAGGGGCTAGCGTTGCGGGAGGCGTCGAGGGGTGGGCGCCTTCCTACCTCAGCCCCGGCCCAACGCCTCCCCATTTCTCCTCCACAGAGCGAAGAAAACTGACCCGGTCAACCGCCCCTACCCGTCAGTAGCTACCGTGGAAGACGACGCGCTGGAGAGCGCATGCGTGCTCCGAGGGCTCGCGTGCAGGGAAGTGCACGCTGCGCAGGGCGGGCTTATGAGCGGGGGCGGGGCGCGGACGGGGCCGATGACCTCCAGGTGAGAGCGCGAGAAGCGAGTGCCCCGCCCCCTCGCGTTCACCAGACAGCGGTCGTGCTGCAGCTTCGCACCTCCCGCTTGGCGCCATTTTCCTGAGCCCTTGCCACTATGGTTTTGTGAGCCAGTTGTTAGTTGTCTGAGGGACAAACACAGGAAAGGAAGATAACACGAGGCTTCGCGTTTCAGGGACTTCGTTAGTCTAGGGGATAAAGGGATCTTCAAGAGGAGCACCGTGAGTCTCAAGTAGGGCGGTGGGCAAGGGGGATGTGATTACATCAGGCTGGAGGAGGGGAGAAGCTTGTGAGAATTTCCAGAATTGAAACAGAGATTCTTGCGTGGGATTTTCTATGCCTTTTTTTTACCCCCACATGAACTCTGTTTGAAACTCTGCCCGATATTTTTGGAACTCTCACACCCAATTTTTATCTAACAGTTATTCAACCCACAAAACCCAAAATCTCAAGAACCCCTAGTGCTCTAACAAGGCATCTCCAGGTCTTCCTACCTTAGAGGAACATTTAATCTTCATTTTCAACTTCAAAAATGAGACAATGTTGAAAGACTCCTATGCGAAATTATCTAGGGTTGTGAAGTAAGCTTGCTTGAAAAGATAGGCCCAATTGAGAGCTAAGACCCTAGGATTTGCTGTTCCTGTAGAGAAGGACGATTAGCTAAGATCAGAAAGCTCCAAGACATCATGCTCCTGTCTTTAGTGATTCTTTGGCTACTAGTTTGGTAGCCTAAAACTCCCAATGAATGAGTTGTCTCGTTCTTAGCAAAGGGACACCCTAAATCATCGTTTTGAGTAGGATGGTACGTAGAGAGCCTAAGGTTGAGACAGAGTGAAACCAGAATGATTATTTGGGGTGACATCAAGGATTTTCAGTTTTATTTGCTTTGACCCAAGTCTGTACTTGGACTATCTGAGGTGGTCCAGGAACAGCCCTTGTCAGTGATTTCATTTTCAGTCATTGTTAATTTTATCTATCTGGCATAAGCTTCCAAAGGGGATTCGGTGAGTCAGATTCATCCATCGTGGGCTACTGTGTCTAGGTTCATGGTTTAGTTTCAACTGTTCTTAAGGGAACATATAATGAAGACAAATTTAGGCAATATCTTCCTTTCTCTTAAAAGCTTGTCATTCCAGTGTTACTCAGAGTACATTATATGTTCACAATGTGTTTAATTAGCTTCCTAGTTATTATAAGTAATTAATCTTTGTAAATCCTGTGTAATAAACTTCAAATCCTATGAGAAAAGACTTGACCAAATGAGTGGTAGTTGTGGAAAGTAGAGCTCCTGTGTTACCCATCCACTTTTTAAAAATAAACTGTTTTAGAACATTTTTAGATTTACAGAAAAATCTCAAGAGTACAGAGAGTTCTCATAAACCCCACATGCAGTTTTCCCTGTTATTGACATCTTACATTAGTATGGTACATTTTTCACATTAATGAACCAATATTGATACATTATTATTAACTAAAGTCCATACTTTTTTCTTTAATCTTTACCTAATGTCCTTTTTTCTGTTCCATAATCCCACTCAGGACACCACATTACATTTAGTCATCATGTCTCCTAGGCTTCTCTTGACTGTGACAGTTTCATGACCATGACAATTTTTGGTAATACTGGTCAGGTATTTTGTAGAATGCCTCTCCTGGAATTTGTGTGGCTTTTTCTCATGATTAGACTGGGATTATGGGT
The DNA here is from genome assembly GCF_000298275.1 of Orycteropus afer afer. Lineage (NCBI taxonomy): Eukaryota > Metazoa > Chordata > Mammalia > Tubulidentata > Orycteropodidae > Orycteropus > Orycteropus afer. The sequence continues at coordinate 8,314,486 of NW_006921672.1, read as the reverse complement.
TTTTTGGGAAGAAGACCATAGAGGCAAAGTGCCATTCATATCATAACATATCAAGGGTATATGAACTAGAAACATGTTATCACTGTTAATGTTAACATTAATCACCTGGCTCAGGTAGTATTTATCAGGTTTTCCACATAAAATTGCTCTCCCCACCTCACCCCCCTTTTCATGCTGTGTTGTTGTGTTGTTGTTGTGTGCCGTCGAGTCGACCCCGACTCATAGCGACCCCTCCTTGGGTTTCCAAGGCAGTATCACTACAGAAGTAGGATTGCCCAACCTTCCTTCCGAGGAGTGGCTGGTGGGTTTGAACCGCCAGCCTTCTGGTTAGTACTCAAGTGCTTTAGCCACTATGCTACCAGAGCTCCCACTCTTTGGAAATAAGTCACTATGTGTGGTCCACACTTAAGGAGGGGGACGGTTATTCTACCTCCTTGAGGGTGGAGCACATAAATATTTTACCTGTCTACTTTTTGTCATATCTCCTTATGCATCACTGTCTGGAGTCTAAAATACTCAAGAGTGAAGTAAGTTTTTACAGAGTAGTAGCATATTCCACTCTTATTTAAGTATATTTACAAAGAACATTGTAATGGAAGATAGATAATAAAAGTCCTTTACAACTTTTTAATAACCAAATAACTCTTCATCCTCACATAATCCCTGTGAAAATTTACAGTTCCTCTTCTGCTACTTTTGATGTGCTATTTTTGCTTTTAGAAACAAACAACAAATTTCCCCTTTCAGTACTAAAATTAGACTTAATGTTTAGTTTTTCTCCAAAATAGATATTATCCTGTAGAACTCCATCCCAAACAAGCTATGGAGATGCCACTGTGTTGCTGTGATCTTAAAGCCAAAGCAAGCTATTCACTCATTTAAAAGATGTTATGTTGATCTCCTATATACCAAGGCATTATTTAAAATAAACTAGTTTATTAAAAATAAATTATTTATGTAAGTCATAAATTACAATATGCATTTATAAGTGTTTCCTTCTTCTGATATGATCTGCTGTACACAAAATCCCATCCTTAAGTGTCCAATATATTTGCATATGCTACCATTTTCTAACAAGGATGGCAGTGACCTTTTTAAGAATCACTCATATGCTGTCCACCGTTACAGACTGAATATTTTTATCACCTGAGCAATGTCCCTTAGACCTTGCTGTGATGAAAAATTCTGCGTTTGAAAACCGTTCTGTGGTCACTTCCCCTCTGTGCAGTGTAATGTGTGCTTTACTTCTATAAGATGTAGAGGATGTTGGAAAAAGATGTTGGCTGGTACATGTCTATATACTAAGATCTTTGAGTTATTTTTACTATCTTAGCATTGTGGGAGTCCCCCCCCCCAGCTCTGCTTTCTTTACTTACTTTTCTGATCTGGCATATGTATTTTTGTAAGCTGTCTCAGATCTTATTTGGAAGAAGGCAGAGTAGTAGAAAATAAACATACATAAATAGAATGAGTAGTCTTTTGTGAGTAATAGTGAATAACCCAAGCAGTTCCCAGAAGGGAAAACAAAAGTGAGCCAATTGCTTCCTAAAATGAAAAAGTTGAGAAACAATAGAAGACAGACACAGAGTAATCCCTCACAGACATCCCAACACTATGGGAGAGAGATCCAGTAGAGCTACTACCTCAGGACCATAGTACTGGGGTATACCAGACTCAATTGGCACAACAAAATACATAAAAGCGTTGTTCCACATCCTACATTGGGGAGTAGTGACTGGGGTCTTAAAAGCTTTCAAGCAGCCATCTAGGATGCAGCTAATGGTCTCCCAGCATTGGAAGTGAAGAAGAATGCACACACACACACACACATACACACACAAAAAAACCCAACAAGGGCATTTAGAAGCAATTAACCCTAGGACAAGATGGCCCTCAAGACCAGAACCAGAACCGAATGGTGTCCAGCTACAAATGCCAACCACTCAGGAAAGGATCAAATCTGGAGATCCTGGATAGAGTGAGAGGGAAAACGTGGAACAAAATCCAAAAACTCAATAATGACCAGAATTACTGGTCAGATGAAGTCTGGTGAGACTCCCAATACTATGGCCCTGAAATACATTCGGCACCTGGAATAAAACTCACCCCCAGGGGCGGGCTCTCAACCCAATGGTTAGCAAGATGTACCACTCAACCCAGGATGCTGCACCCACACACTCAATGGTAATACATCTCCTGAAACAATAAACAATGGGACACCAAAGGACCAACATTCAAACTGAGGAAATGCAGGACAAACAGGAGTGCATAATTATGAGGGACACACGGGGAGTGTTGCAGGTTAGGGAGGGGACGAGACTGGGTTAGGGTTGGACATGGGGAATGAAACTGAATGTATGCCTGACTTTGAATGTAAAACAAGCTCTTAAAATTAAAAAATAAAATAAAATGAAAAAGTTGAGTTGATAAAAGTGCCAAAATCCTTTTGAACTGTGTTAGAGTCTTCTGAAAATCTGGACAAGACCATTTATCATGTGAAATGAAAAACTCTGGAAGAGAACAAACAACATGAAATAGTACTTAGGATAATGCAGTGAGTTCTCACTGATTGTATTCATTGCTATCATCCCCGAATCTAGACAAAAACGGAAAGTTCTAGATCTTGCTTTGATATAAGACAAGCCTCTTCGAACTTGCTTGTAAATAAGTGATCCAGACTCCCCTCCCCCACCTCCCCATGTGATAATATTACTATCTTCCATTATCCTTCTAAAATAGACATCGTGAGACACTTTACTGGTGTACTATATCCATTCTATCGGGATTCTCGGGTTTGACATTTAAAAGGGGGCTAGAGGCACGGAACCTCAGCCCCGCGGTGAGTAAGTGTCCTTTAAAGCCTCTGCCAGCCAGCGCCGCTCTAACCCCGCGCTAGGGCGGGTCGCCGGCTCCTGCCCGGTTCAATCTGCGCCGACGCGGCGGCTGGATCCCGGGGACTCCCCGCGCCGGGAATCTCCCGCCAGCTGCGCGCAGCGTCCCGGCGACGGCAGGAGCACGTGGAGTGGCCCGGGAGCCAGAGCAGCAGCTGCAGCCCAGCCCAGCCCGGCGGCGACATGGAAGGTGAGCCTCCAGTACGCTTGGAAGGGGTCTTTGAAAAGCTCGGCAGGCGCACGGAGCAGAGAGAGTTCTTTCTGAATCTCGGTTTTGCTTCTATTTATTTCTTTTTGTCAGAAGTAAATACCAGGTATTTCAGAGGGCAAAACTTGTTGGTTCTCACATAGCTCGCATTTGCACCCTCCATCCTCACTCTAACTTTGGAAAGTAATAACTTCTCCCCGGTTTTATTTCTTTGAGGTTGTCAAACATGAGGGTCAACCCTAACTCTGCAGTGGAAGAGCGCTTATGGGGAGTCCTTGAAATGGCAGCAAACCTGGGGTGCAAGAACGAATTCTTTTGGGTGTTTGTTTTCGCGGCCTCAGTGTCCACTGGAATGAGGCTAATCTGAGTTACGTGTTTTGAATGAAGGGTGACTACTCTTTTTCCCCTAAGGGTCAATAGGGAAAGGTACATTTTAAAGTGGGTAGCACTGCAAGTTCCCTTGGAACTCAGTCTAATGACGTTCTTTCCCCGAGGCAAAAATCTGGCTCATATTAGGAGTTTCATTTGAATTAATTTTGAAAGTCATAAAACCATCTTTGATTCTCAGAAAATTTGAGTATGTATTTCCTTGGGATAACTAAAATTTCACACTGGTGGTGTGAACTCTTCAGTAGTCGTTTCAGCAAGTAAAAATCTTGAAGACTGGCAGATGCATCTCAAGTTGGGAGAGGTAGTGGTATTTAGGAAATCAGAATTTGTGTGAAAAATACTCATTCTATTAATAAATTAGATAATAATACTAATCGACTAATTAATATGCTAAGTTTGAAAAATAGTATGGGTGAATATCATTAATATTTTCTTCATTGTGATTGAAGGATCTCTTGTTGCCAAGGAACCTGGATCTTTGGTAGCTTTAGTTACAGAGTACAGTATAAAAAATTTTAAAAATATGATTAAATATTTTGAGAGACTTGATAAATACGGTAAGGCTTTTGCTTCACAGTATAATTGAGTGAAATACTGTAGTTTTAAATCTTCAGTTTGTACGTCGGTATGCTTATAAATATTTTTACCACCTTGGCCTATATAACACTTTTTTCCCTAAGTAAAATGACAAGTGATAAGACAATGAACTGTATGCGCTTGTTAAATAAGAACTTTAAATTGACTATTATTGAGTGATGCTTCAAGTATTTTCTCACATGAAAAACTCTTATGCTTTTCATTTAAAAAAAAAATCAGGGTTTAAGAAATAACTATTAAAAATTTGTGCTTTGAACATTTTATGGAGTGTAATTTTTAACGTGAAGATTTCATTGGCCAAGAACAGGAAAAAAAAATTAAGTTTCTATACACTATGAAAGATAGAATTTTTAACAAAAACTTCTCATACTTTACTATTACAAATCAATTGATGAATTTGTTTTTGTGAAGTTATAAATAAATATTCCAACATTATCTTTTCCTAATTTAACCATATCACTTCTCAAGAATAATGTACAGAATCATGTCCATCCATGGAAATTGGAGTGTTTCTGTGTAAATGTTAACACTACCAAATGCCTTCATTTAATGTGAAATAAACATATTATTAACTAAGTAACATAATTTAGGATACTAATCTCCTAACAAATTTTTAGATAATCCTGGATGAGGATTCCTTGACTTAGAAAGAAATGAAAACTTGGGCACAATTTAATGCAGAATTAGACTTTATAAATGGAAAGAGTGTAGATAGTACGATGATCAGTCGTGAGTTTTGACGATTAGATTAGATTCAAAAATCCATAGAGATAGATGGTACATAGTATGTTTAATGCAGAGATTCCAGTTCAGCTATTCTAATGTTAGGTCCTTGAGGACAGAGTATTTAATATAATAAAATATCTCGTTTATTATAACCACACAAAATTGATGGATCTGGCTCATTTATTTGATATTAAAAATATTTTTAAATGATCTTGATGTTTTGGTCTCAATCTAGAATAATTAGAAATTTGGTTTATATTGTACCTCTCTTGGCAATGCAAGAAAGTTAAAATATGTTATGGAATACATTTGTTTTATTCCTAATTTGTGGTTCAAGTTAATATGCTAGTTTATGGTGAAATGTGAGCCTATCTAGTCAGGCATTCCTTAAACATATAAAGTCATTTGTTTTCATTCATTCATCTTTTCAGACATTATTGAGATTTTTGTATGTGTGAAATTGTTAGATGAAATAGGCTTTTGAAATAGGAATCTTGCAGGGCTTCAAACCATTTCTTCCTGATTCAGTCATGGCTGATGCAGCGAAACCAGAATGGATCCAAATTTGTAAAATGTGGGAGTAATAACTGGAACAGGAAAAAATATAGGTCAACACTCTGCGTGTGCGTTGCATAGCAACCAATCTCTTTAGCAGTGGCCCAGCTCAAAGATAGTGGCCAAGTGCATCCCTTTAAATATGTGTTGCTCTCCGCAGTCCTGGCAATAATCCAGTCTCCTGCATCAGGCTCCGGAAGAGACTCTTTTGAGTCTTCCATTCCAGGACTCGGACCCGCAAATGCTCCCATTCTGGTTTGGTAAACGCACATTTACAAATTTAAATCTGTTCTAATTTATGCTTTAGCCATGACTGAACTAGCTAGAACTGATTGGAAGCCCTGAAATCTTCTCATGCAAAGGTGAAGAGTTAATGCACATAATAAGTCAGAAGCTGTAACTTTTTCTTTTCTCATAATTTGTAACCCTAAATATTTTTGATCCAAAGAGTCGTGTATTGCCAAATTTTATTATTTGTGCTCTAATAGTATCTCTTTTGTCTGGTATGGTTAGGAAATGAGGTGGTTCACAAATATGAATTTCACAGACAATAGCAGATTCCTCAGTTCATGTAAAACCTTTTCATTTGAACATTATTGGATAAGTATCATCCTAAGTATATTTATTACACAGCCCCCTGCTTTATAAACAAAGAATATATGAGATAACTTTATTTTGATGACCCTTGGTCACTATTCTGACTATCAGGTAATATATTGTTCTATAATATATTCTCATAGAAGGGTTTGAACTGTATAGAGCTGCATGTCCCAGTACTAAATATTCCCAGATTGTTGCGCAGTTTTTGTCTCCTTCTTAATGTGAACTTCTGCTTCTCACCACATGGACTCTGTGGTAGCCGTTTTTCATTTTTAGGTCCCTTATGCTCTGGATTGTTGAGATCAACAAAGGTGGAGCCTCCAGCTGGGGGAGTGTTTTGGTTACCCAGTACGGCTGTGACGAGAATATACCACATATGTGGAAAGCTTGAACAAACAAGAGTTTATTCTCTTACA
>NW_006921672.1:8306187-8307378 GCF_000298275.1 Orycteropus afer afer | reverse complement strand
ACTGTTATTGAGCACAATAGGGTTTTCTTGGCTGCAGTCTTAACAGAAGCAGATCACCAGTCCTTTCTTCCACAGGACCACTGGGGGCTTCAAACTGCCAACCTTTAGGTTAATAGTCAAGTGCAAACCTAAACCAAAATCAAACGCATTGCCATAGAGTAGATTTTGACTCAAAGTGACCCTATAAACCAAAAACCAAACTCACTGCCATCGAGTCGATTCTGACTCATAGTGACCCCCTTTGGGTTTCCAGGATGGTAAATTTTTACAGAAGTAGATTACCCAGTCTTTCTTCTGTAGATTGGCTGAGGGGTTTGAACTGCCAACCCTCTGGTTAGCAGTCACATACCTTAGGTACTACCACCAGAGCTCAAACAGAGTAAAACTGCACCATAGAATTTCCAGGCTGTAAATGTTTACAGAAGAAGACTGCCAATATTTTAGTTCGCAGCTGAGTGCTTTAATCACTGTGCCACCCAGGGCTATTTTTATGCTATGTATTTTGCTATCACAGCTTCTCAGTGCTGCTAAATGAAAGGTGGGCAGTTGAACCCACCAGTGGTTCCTTGGGAGAAAAGATCTGGAGATCTCCCGTAAAGATTTTAGCTTACAAACTGTGGGGAAGTTCTGTCTGTCACATAGGGTTGCTATGAGTTGGGGCCGACTCGACAGCACATAACAACAACAACAACAACATCACTTAAAATAAAGTTTTATCTATTAAATTTACATTAGTAATTAATGAATATTAGCTCTTTAAAATATGAATCAAATTATGAGCAGAAATTTGCCTTCCCAATTAATATGATATCGGTGGTGTCAAAAACTTTTGCAGTGATGCTTTTTAATACATTATTATAGATTTTTCATTTATATATAAATGTATGTATTTATACTTATTTAGAACTAAAAGATTATTGGTAGGCCTTTTATCAGATACCCAATGTTAATTGGCTCCTGACTCAAACTGTATTTCTAGACCATGTGTAAGAATTAAGTGATTAATATAGAAACCTGTCTTTAGTGATGCTCAGTAAATATTTTTGTGCTAAGGATTATTATTGTGAAAAGAAACCCTAAATATCACCAGGACATGCAGTACATTCTGCTGTCTCAAAAACAAACAGAAAACCCAACCCTATTGCTGTTGGATTGATTCTGACTCATGGCAACCCCACCTGTTAACAGTAG
>NW_006921672.1:8298743-8304897 GCF_000298275.1 Orycteropus afer afer | reverse complement strand
TTTGTTTGGCTGGAAGCCACAGGTATGGGTTCAATTCCAGACCTGAAGGGCAGCTAGGGGCCATAGTCTCAGTGGTTCCACCAGGCTCTCTAAGACCAGCAAACCTGGTCCCCCCTTTTTTTCCCCAAATGATTTTGAGTTTTGTTCTATGTTGTTCTCCCTCTCTATCCAGAATCTCCTACATAGATCCCCCTCCAAGTGGTTGACAGTGGTAGCTGGGCACCATATAGTTCTTCTTGTCTCATAGTCATATAGGCATCATGTACCAGTCACGAGGACTAATTGTTTCCATGAGTATTTGGTTTTCTTCATTCTTCTTTGCTCTGGACAAGGAGAGACCCATTGTTGCATCTAGATGGCTGCTTGCAAGCTTTTATGATCCCAGTCGCTACTCACCAAAGTAGAAGGTGGAACAATGTTTGTGTAGTATGTTATGCCAATTGAGCTTGATGTCCCCTGCGACTGTGGTCCCGAGCCCACAGGTTGAACTACTCAGTCCCTCGGGGTAGCTGGTTGTGACCAAGAAGTGACTACAACCTTGCCCGTTGTCAGTGCTACTATATATACCTGGGAATTCAGATCATATAAATACACTTATGGGACCACTGTCTGCCATCGCAAAAGTACAGGGATCTTTTTTTTATCACTAATGATACATAGTACTCAGCCCAGTCCCTAGCATATAGTAGGACTGCAGTCATATTTAGTGAGTATGTTAATGAATGAACTGCCAGCCTTCTGGTTAGCAATCAATGTCTTAGGCACTATGCCACCAGAGCTCCTAGCTAGAGGAGGAGGAGTCGGCAAAAGAGAAAGAGCAGCCATCGAGACAGGAGGAAAACTGGCAGCGTGGTGTGATAGAAGTTGAGAGAGGAGAGGGTTTCATGAAGGAGTGGGTGATCAGCTGTGTTGAATGTGGCTAAGAAATCAAGATAAGGAGGAAAAGTGTTTGGCTTTGGCAACATAAAACTTGTTGATGTTGACAGAGTTGATTTCTGTGGAGTAGTGATAGAAGCCAAATTGAAGTTGTCAAAGCAGGAATATGGGAATAGAGGAAGTAGGAACATTGATGTTAACAATTTTTTTCCCCCAGAAGTATAGCTGTAAGGTGAAGTAGAGGAATAAATGGACAGAGATGTAGATCAGAGAGGTTTTTTGTTTGTTTCTGTTTTATGTTTTTCAAAGATGAGTGACACTTAAACTATCTGTTACTCAAGTTTATTGGAAAAAAACAAAGACCAGAAAATTGAGACAGATCTTGAAATCTCAATTCTCAGGGAAGTTTGGGGCATTAGCTATCACCCAAAAAATGTTCTTTTGTAATTAGTACATGCCATGTAAGTTGATTACCTCATCATTAGAATTTTTAATGCTAACTGAAGCCCGTTAAAGAAGCTCTGGTGGTGCAGTGTATAAGGCATTTGGCTGCTAACAAGAAGGTCAGTGGTTCAAACCCATCAGCTGCTCTGCAGAAGGAAGATGAAGCAGTTTATTTCTGTAAAGATTTATAGACTTGGAAACCCTACGGGTCACTGTGAGTCAGAATTGACTCGATGGCAGTGGATTTGGGGAGCCCATTCAGTGGATGATTGGTAGAGACATAATCTACAAGGACTCTGTAGAAGAATCATGAGAAACCTTTGAAATTCAAACTTTTTTCAAAAGACGAGATTGCTAAAATTGCATTTCTAAGATAAAGGATTTTAGATATTTCAGAATGATTTGAATATTCAATAGATTTGTTTAAAAATTAAAGAATAACACTTTTATGTGTATAGCTTGCTTAATTTTTACATATATACATATCTTCCAGATTAAGTTATGGAACATTTGTATCACTCAAAAGGTTCCTTCCTACCCATTTATAGTTAATACCTCCTTTCACCATGAGCTAAACACTATTCTGACTTCTGTCATCATAGATTAATTTTCCTGTTCTTAAATTTTACATAATTGGAATCAACATTATTTTTTAGATCCATTTGTGTCAATACATTTATTAGTAGTTCACACTTTCTTATTATTATATAGTATGAATATTCTACAATTTTTGATAGACGTTTGATTGTTTCTAGTGTTTATTTTATGAACATTTTTGTCCATGTCTTTTGGTGAACATATATACTCATTTCTCTTGAATACGTATTTAGAACTGGCATTTCTGGTTATATTGTAAGTGTGTGTGTAACTTTGATGCTTGTTGCCAAGCAGATTTCCAAAGTGGTTGGACCAGTTTATCCTCCCCTAGCAATGTATGAGAGGTCAGTTGTTCCTTATCTTGTCAACACTTGCAGTTGTCAGTCAGTCTTTTAATTTTAGCCATTCTGGTGAGTGAGCAGTGGTATTTTATTGTGGTCTTAATTTGCATTTTTGTGATGAATGGTGGTATTGAGTACCATTTTGTATGCCTATTGGCCATTTGGATATCCTCTTTCCTGAAGTAACTAAGTCTTCTGTTCAATTTTTTTTTAAATTGGACTGCCTTTTTTTCCTTACTAATTTTGTAGGCATTCTTTTTATATTTTGGAAATGTGTACTTTGTTGGATTTGTATTACAGATATTTTCTCCCAGTCTCTAAGTTGCTTATTTATTTTCTTAATCAATTTCATTAATAACCCATTGTTGTTGCATCATTTCTGATTCATTTCAACCCTATAAGACAGCGTAGAACTGCCCCATAGGATTTCCAAGCCTGTAATCTTTATGGAAGCAAGCTGCCACATCATTCTCCCATGGAGTAGTTGGTAGGTTTGAACCACTGACCTTTAGGTTACGCCGAATGTTTTAACCACTGTACCACCAGGGATCCTTAATTTAATTAATAAAACCAAAAATCCACTGCCATCCAGTCAATTCCAACTCAAAGTAGCCTCTATTGGATTTCCAAGATGGTCAGTTTTTAGGAAAGTAGATTACCCTATCTTTCTTCCTCGAGCGGCTGGTGGGTTTGAACTGCCGACCCTCTGGCAAATACCTTAGGCACTGTACCAGCAGAGCTCCTTAATTTGATTAATAGAATTTTTCATTTTAATTTTTAATGAAGTCTAACTTACCAATTTTTTTCTTTTTATAGTTGTGTTCTTTGTGTCCTGTTTAAGAGACCTTTGCCTACAAGATCATGAAAATAATCTCCTGTGTTTCTTCCAAAAATTTGGTTGTTTTAACTTTCATATTTAGGTCGATGGCCCACTTCAAATTAATTTGACTCTGTTGTGTTACTTTATACAAAAACTAGATACTTTCCAGTTATAAAACTCATGTCTTACTTTGAATATATTGGAATCAATCGTTTTAGACAAGCATTTTTTAAAAGTTGGAATGATATGCAATGCCCATTCTTCTTTTTCTCTTTATGTGTTCATTTAGTGGCATGTAATATCCAAGTTAAAATAGAAATATACTTATTTTTCTACAAAGGTTAACTGACTTTTCAAAGAACATACACTAGACGTTGCATTTGTTCTTTTGTCAGTAGCTTACCTGTGCCCCACACTCTATAATAATTTCCTCATAAGCCATTAGGGTAAAAAGATGGACTGTTTTAAAGAGTAGGATAATAAGAACTGCAATGGTAACATGGGCTTTATTTGATGTGATATCCTTAGACAAGTAGTCTTGATGTTTCTTAACCTATATATGTCCAAGGAAGGAAGTATTTTGTGGCTGGAGGGATTACTCTCATTTAAGACATGCTTTTTGTTTGTATATCTTCCTTGTCTCTCAACCAACAGTAACACACAGAGTTAATTACTTGAGGTGCTTGAAATTAGTTGGGTCTAAAATCTCTTCTAGTTCTACCTTTCTAGTATCTATAATCTATATAGGAAAGCACTTAAAAATATGTCTTAAATTCTTTGAAACAGAATGAAACTCAAGAAAGAATCCTGCTTCTCTTCTTAATGTATCATTGACATTGTATACTTGGACAATTACTTGACTTTATTATTATTATTTTCATTCTTTGTGTTTTGGATCTTGTCAGTAACGTAGGGAAAATAATAAATGCCACTGTACCTGTTTATCCTCCAGAAATTCTGTGAGAAAAAAAATGAAATCTCATTGGCCTGCTGGGCTAAGTGATTGATGCCACATTTTTGGAGGACCATGGGCAAAGAAGCCAGTTTCGAAGAACACTGTCATCATGATTAGGGAATTGAGTGGTAGCATCTGAGTAGTAACTTAACCCTTGTGTTCCCAGAAAATTGAATGAGGACCTGAAACTGACATTTCAGGAAATTTAAGTTTAGTCACAGTTAAGGAAGAATATTTTTTGACCACTAGAGTTTTTCCTGAAACAGAAAGGAATGCTTTCTGTATTTTTGGAACTATCTAAGCAACCTTTCTGTACAGCCTTATGTTAGTGAACTATTAGAGGATGCTCAAGTACCAGATAGCAGGGAAAGGAGAGGTAAACTAGTCAAGATACCCACTCCAGTTAAGATGTTCTAATTTCACTGGTTATAGGAATCACCTTTCATTATATAGGATAGAATTGTTCTTTCATTGTACAGAATTACAGGAATGATTATGTGTGGTGGTGATAAGGAGAACCAGTAAAAAATCTTTCAGAAATGGTAGCTAACACTTCCTTGTCACCTTTATAGTCTGAAGTGTTAATGTTGCTACCCTGAAAACATTTTTGGAGTCAGTGCCTCAGTTTCCAAAGCTCTTAGTTAAAAGTAAAATCGGATGTTTTAGATAAGATAAACTTTAAAAAGAGAGAGAGGCATACCAGGGTTGGGAGGGGAGGGAACACTGAAAAAAAAAATTTCATTGACCCATGTCACTTTAGTTTTGTATATTTCACTGTATTTATAGCCATAAGTAGTGGGGGAGTCAATTTACTGTTATGAAAATAAAAAGGAATATTCAGAGACACCTTTTTTGCAGCTGGTAATTCAGTCCAAGATTCTTTTCTGAGATTTGATATTTTGCTATCTTTTTGCGTCCACATTTCCTACCAGGAAAACAGACCAGTGAGTGGAAATCTGATCTCTGAAACTGAGAGCAGAATTTTGTTAGCTGGTATTCTTAACTGAGTAATAATTATTTAATAGTAACAGAAATGAAGACAAGTTTATAACCATTTGGGTTATGGACATGGTTATAGATTTTGTTCCTAATGTAAGTATTTGGCTTTGTTGGTAGATAAACGTACATTAGAGCTAATAGGTGAAACAGTCAGCGTGAACTTTCATGAAATTTCAGTTGACCAAACTCATGCCATTTCCAAATTTTAATGTTGTCACATGAAATGCTAAAATCTTCAAGGAAAATCCAAGTATATTAACAAAAATTCTAACTAGCAAACTATTTTATTTGGCATTTTTGTTGATAAAAGAGAATCTGAAAGAATAAAACAAATTTGAAATTGTCATTTCTCAGTAAGTATGTGGTGAATGCTTGTTTTCAGTACTGCTAGAGAACAGTTTGAGATGGCTAATAGAGCTTTGAATTTGTAGAATGCTGTGGAAAGCTACAAAGAAATAATCTAACTTTTACAGTTTTGTCAATAGACCAATATACTTGTTAATAACTTATGCTTTTTACAAGATTTATTATACAAGAGGTAAGATGTTCATGAAAAACACTGATGATTTAATTAAACTTTGAAATATATCAAGTGACTGATTAGTTGTGGACAGAGCAGGGAGGGCAAATGATATGAAAGAGTATTGCTGTTCTGTTAGGTGCTATCGAGTCATCTCCGACTCATAGCTGCCTTATGTCCAACAGAATAAAACACTGCCCAGTCCTGTGCCATTCTCATGATCCCTTCTATACTTGAGCCCATCACTGCAGCCACTGTGTCAAGCCATCTTGTTGAAAGATGTATTAGCTAAAGATTTCTGCAGGATTACAATTTTGGCTTTTAAATGAAATCAGAAAATGGTTTTATCTAATTGTACAAAAAAGTCTAATTGTGCCATTATGCTAAGTAGCTATTTGTAAACATTCATATAAATAGATTTTTAAAATATTTTATGTGATTTTTGGTATCACATGGTGTTATTTTTTCACTGTCTGGGGAAAAAAAATCACATTAGTTTTTCAATCAGTGAAATTTGCAGAGTGCTGTGTGCAAAAGGAATTACCTAAATGCTTTACTTTTTTGATGACTGGAATAATCAAAACCAGACTTTTTTTTTTTTT
>NW_006921672.1:8282994-8296393 GCF_000298275.1 Orycteropus afer afer | reverse complement strand
GGATTGTGGGGCTGGCGCGGGATCGGGCAGTGTTTCGTTCTGCTGCGCATGGGGTCGCTATGAGTCGGAAACAACTCGACGGCACTTAACAACAACAACACCTGGTTTGATTTACTTCTTTTTTCCTGGTCCTAGGAGATTTAATGTCTATTTTAAATAAACTAGGCTTTTTCGTGATATCCCAAAAAGCGGTGAGTGTGACATTCCAGAACCTAGAGGTGCTATGGAACTTTATGCAGTGATGATGGAACGGTTCTTTCTCTCACTGCTCAATACCATCCGTACTCACTAGCTATATGTTCTGTTGAGATCTTGAACTGTGGCCAATGTGACTAAGAAACTGAATTTTAAATTTTAATTAAATTTAAGCTTCAATAGCCTTATGTGCCTAGTGGCTACTGTATTGGACAGCACAGATTTAGAGCAAGCTTCAGCAGACTTTCTCTGTAAAAGGCCAGAGGGTAAGTATTTTAGGCTTACTAAGTATTTTAGGCATACAGTCTCTGTCACAACTACTCCGTTCTGCCACTATAGCACAAAAGAGACATAGATAATACGTAAAGGAATGAGGTTGGCTGTGTTCTGATAAGAATTTATTTGTGGACACTGAAATGTGCATTTCATGTAATTTTCAATTTTCTTAAAATGATACTATTTTGATTTATTTTCCAATCATTTAAAAATGTGAATACCATTCTAGCTCACAGGCCATACAAAAACAGGTGGTTTGCCAAACTCTGATCTAGAGTGTTTACAGGGATCAACAATAAATAGGTAAAGATTCACTTATTCATTCAATAAATATTTATTGAGTGTCCATGATAAGTGGACGCTGTTTGGGGAGCTAAAGAGACAGTAAAAAAACAGAACGGACAACATCCCTGTTGTCATTAAGCTTACATTCTAGTGGGAGGAGACAAATGAAAAACAAACATATGTTCGGTGGTGATATTGTAAAGATTTTATGAAGAAAAATAAAGCAAAGAAAGAGGAAAAAGAGTGACAGTGGAGGATGCTATTTTATATAGGGTTGTTGTTGTTGTTATGTGCCATCGAGTCGACCCCGACTCATAGCGACCCCTCCTTGGGTTTCCTGAGGCGGTATCACTACAGAAGTAGGATTCCCCAACCTTCCTTCTGAGGAGTGGCTGGTGGGTTTGAACTGCCAGCCTTCTGGTTAGCAGTCAAGTGCCTTAGGCACTGTGCTATCAGAGCTCCTTTTATGTAGGGTAGTTAGGTAAAAGTAGCCACCTGAAGGAAGAGAGAAAGCAGATAAGCCAGGTGGCTGTCTGGGAGAAGGGATGTTCACGAGGCTGTGAGGAAGGAACATGCTTTACCTGGTCAAGTGTCCATAGAGAGGTAGAAAATGAACAACACTTACATTTTGACAGAAATTCATCCATTCCAGGATTCTTCCATAGTTTACACCAGAAGTGTATAAACACCAATATAGGAAACTATGTACTCATCAAAAACTAAACAGGGCTTTCTGGAACATTCTTTTGGAAACTGTTGTGTTGTTATGTGCCTTTGAGTCAGACCCGACTCATAGCGACCCCTCCTTGGGTTTCCGAGCCGTTATCACTACAGAAGTAGATTGCCCAATCTTCCTTCCAAGGAGTGGTTGGTGGGTTTGAACCTCCAGCCTTCTGGGTAGCAGTCAAATGCCTTAAGCACTACAATACCAGAGCTCCTTTTGGAAAGTATTTTAAAGCTGTGTTTAAAAAAAAAAAAAAAAAAGCACTGCTTTCAGTCTGAGGCAGTATTACTACGGAAGTAGATTGCCCAACCTGCCTTCTGAGGAGTGTCTGGTGGGTTTGAACCTCCAGCCTTCCGGTTAGCAGCCAAATGCCTTAGGCACTACTCCACCAGAGCTCCCTTACTACCAAAAAAAAAAGAAAATGAAAAAGACCCCATAGATGGTATCAAATGCAAACTTTTTTTTTTAATTGTATAGAAACTACAAAATGGTTAAAAACTGAAACATTTTTGCTACATTTAGAAATCCATAACAAGGTTCTTCTGGTCATTTGTTGAGAATTTTTCCGCCATCTTTGTCCCACTGCTTTTGAGTGGGTATCCTATTCTTATTAAGGGCTTAAGTCTGGGGGGAAAAATACTTAGAACTAAATATATAAAATAAATACTTGTGGTTTTTAAGCATTTTTAAGTACCTAAGAACATCCATGTAGCCTGGTTATAGAGTGTTTTAATGTTTCCTTTGAGTTACAAATGCTAAGGTAGTCAAAATCTCTCTTTTTTTTCTTGGAAGCTGTGTTAGTATTTCTGGTGTTATTTACAGTACACAGAGGCCACTTGAGAAAATGTTGTTGAGAGCTATTTAAATATTATTGACAGAAAGTTTAAAGGTTCAGGGAATCAGGACCTTTTGCCTTTAGGTCACCAAATCAAAAGCCATCTTGGTTTGTAATAACTAAAAGATGTTTCCACATGAAGGTTGCTCATGTGAAACCTTTGAGCTAGTTTTCTTTCTTTTCCTGTTGAGAATCCCTTTAGCGTGCAGTTAAAGTTTTATAGTTAGTGTTAATTTTTTTTTAATCAAACCTACAGAAAATTGCAATACAATAAAAAAAAAAGATCTTTTTTCCTCAGAGTAAGTTGCTGACATGATACCCCATCACCCTTGAATATTTTAGTGTGTTATTTCCTACCTTCCTCTGTACAACCACAATACAACCATCAAAATCAGGAAATTACATGGATGCATTACTATCTTTTAATCCTCAGAGCCCATTCATCTTTCTCCACTTGTTTCTGTAATGTCCCTTAAAGCAGGAAGATTCAGTTCAGAATCACACACTGCATTTAGTTGTTGTGCACCTTCACTTCTCTTCAGTCAGGAACAGTTCTCTAGTCTTTTGTGACCTTGATACTTTTAAGGATCATGGGCCAGTTACTGTCCCTCAATTAAAGTTTATTTCCTCATGATTAGATTCATGTTAGGCATATTTGGTAGGAATACCACAGAACTGATGTGTTCCTTTCATTATCAGGTGGCACATAATTTTCATTTGTCTCATTACTAATGATCACTTTGATCACTTGAAGTGGTGTCTACCAAAGCTCTCCACTGTATAGTTATTCTTTTCACCTTGTAATGCGGTACAGTGAATTAACATGACCCTTATAGCCATAGTCTTTGTGATTCCTGCACAGTGATTGGGCAAGACTATGTAAATAAGGTGCTTGTGGCCCCCCAAGGGTATATACAACTTGCTGCTAATGCAGATAAGGTGCGTGGGACCCTAATGAGGGGATAGGTCTGTTTTGCCATCCCACTAGACTTAAAGGGAGGAGCTCTGGTGGCATAGTGCCTAAGGCACTTGACTGCTAACCAGAAGGGCTGGCAGTTCAAACCCACCAGCCACTCTTCAGAAGAAGATTGGTAATCCACTTCTGTAGAGATACTGCTTCAGAAACCCAAGGAGGGGTCGCTGTGAGTCAAATCAACTCTACGGCAGTGAGTTTGGTTTTTGGTAGACTTAAAGGGAGACGTAGCAGAGGGTCGGGGAGAGGACTGTAACATGGAAGTCAGCAAGAGACTGTGATGTAGCAGTAGCAAGAGTGATAGTGGAGCCAGACAGCGGTGGAACCTGCTGACTCTCGTTGAATGTTTATTGCTGTTGTAGCATCACTGCTCTCAGGTACTCTCAGTGGACAAAGCTGGGATTATATGTATACCTCCTATGGGCATACACACGTTTATATCTGTATTTTACATCTATCTATATATGGATACTGTATGGTTTAAAATCAGGAAGGGAGTGCATCAGGGTTGTATCCTTTCCCCATACTTATTCAATCTATATGCTGAGCAAATAATCTGAGAAGCTGGACTATATGAAGAAAAACGTGGCATCAGGAATCATTAACAACCTGAGATACACAGACGATACAACTTTGCTTGCTGGAAGTGAGGATGACTTGAGGCACTTACTGATAAAGGTTGAAGAATACAGTCTGCAGCATGGATTACGTCTCAATATAAAGAAAACAAAAATCCTCACAACTGGACCAATGAGCAGCATCGCAATAAATGGAGAGAAGATTGAGGTTGTCAAAGAATTCACGTTGCTTGGTTCTACAATCGATGCCAATGGAAGCAGCAGTCAGGGCATTAGATGACGTGTAACATTGGAAAGGTCAACTGCAAAGGAACTGTTTTAAGTACTGAGGAGCAAGGATGTCTCCTTGAGGATTAAGGTATGCCTGACACAAGCCATGATATTTCCAATTGCATGGTATGCATGTGAGAGCTGGACAATGAATAAGGAAGACCGAAGAAGAGTTGATGCTTTTGAGTTGTGGTGCTGGCGAAGAATGCTGAAAGTACCGTGGACTGCTAAAAGAACTAACAGATCTGTCCTGGAGGAAGTGCACCCAAAATGCTCCTTGGAAGCGAGAATGGCCAGACTTTGTCTCACCTATTTTGGTCATGTTGTCAGAAAGGACCATTCCTTGGAGAAGGATGTCATGCTTGGTAGGGTGGAGGGTCGGTCGACGAAAGAGGGGGAGGCCTTCAACAAGATGGATTGACACAGTGGCTGCGATGATGGGCTCAAGTATAGCAGGGATCGTGGAGCTGGCGCGGGATCAGGCAGTGTTTCGTTCTGCTGTGCATGGGGTTGCTCTGAGTCGGAAACGACTCGACGGCACCTAACAACAACAACAACATATATGGTAAAAGCCATAAGTTCACGTCAGTACCTCTAATTCCAATACAATACCACAGCGTTTGTTTCCCTACTTGTAATTCCATTCTCTGACAGAGAAAGACTTGGTTATCCTTAATATGTTTACTTATTTCATCAATCCTCATTTATATAGCCAGTTGTCTGTTACCATTGTCATCTACCCCTTTGTGCAGATGCTTTCCTCACCTCATGTGGGTTCTGACATTCTCTACCAGGCCACCCTTAAATATGGACACCCTTCTTAATTGCTTGGACTTTAACACCCCCACGCAGGACTGCCCCTATATATGGATGTCCTCTCCACCCCACCCACGTTCTGACACTTTGTGCTGAAACACCCACATGCATAGGAGCACTCCATAGGGACCTTCATTGTCCCTGTCACCAACTCTACTTCTCCCATGTGAGTGTCCTTCTCACCCTGCTTAGGCTCTGAAACACCACACCAGGCTGCCCCCTGTGCATAGATGTCCTCACTATGCTGTGGCTCTTTCTCCCCGTGCTGGGTTGCTCCTTAGAATGGATGTACTCTTCATCTCTCTCAGACTCCAGCAGCCCATCCCCCTGCCTGAATGCCCTTCTTACCCTGACTGGGCTCTGACTTCCATGCTCATTCAGACTCGCCATCTCACCTAGCCATACTCTTCATGCTTCCTGGTCTCTAACATCGCACTCTGGGCTGCCCCCATTCCTTGCACAGACATTTATTTCACTTTTCCTGGGCTTTAACATGCCATGTTGGACTGCCCTTTTGCTTATTTTTAAACTATGTTTATTTTTCCTGTCTTTGTGCTTTACACTAACATCTGATGACTGACATGTTAAAATTTTTAAATTCGGATAGAATATAATACAGAAACTATAATTTTCAAACCAAAAGTGGAAGTTGACCTGATTACAGTATAACTTCAAAACCAAACTCACTGCCATCGAGTCAATTCTGACTCATAGCGACCCCCATTGGGTTTCTGGGGCAGTAAATCTTTACGGAAGTAGATTGCCCAGTCTTCCTTCCTCAGAGTGGCTGGTGGGAGGGTTTGAACCACCAGTCTTCTGGCTAGCAGTCAAATGCCTTAGGCACTATGCCGCCAGAGCTCCTACAGAAAGCAGTAACCACTTAAAAATTGATATATTAGATGGCATCAAAATTTAAAACTTCTGTTTTCAAAAAACAGTGTTAAGGAAATAAATAAGCAAACCACAGGACTGGGAGAGAATATTACCAAAACAAACACTGACAAGGGATTGGTAGTAGTAATAATATATGAAGAACTCCTACAAAATAATGAGACAAACCAGTTTTAAAAGTGAGCAGAAGACCTGGACACTTCACAAAGAAAAGTATCTTACTAAGCACCTGAGAAGATGGTCAGTATTATTAGTTCTTCACTGTTGTTGTTAGTTGCTGTCATGAGGATGCCAACTCATGGTGACTCATGTGTTACAGAGTGGAACTGCTCCATAGAGTTTTCTTGGTTGTAATCTTAACGGAAGTAGAGCTCCAGGCCTGTCTTCCGTCATAGCACTGGGTGGATTCTAACTACCAACCTTTAAGATGGCAATTGAGCACAAGCCATTTGTGCCACCTAGGGACCTTGGTTTTTCATAGAAATGCAAATCAAAACCAGAATGAGATACCAACACATTAACCAGAATGACTCTAATTAAAAAATCTGACACCACCAAATGTTGGCAAGGATGTGGAGCAACTAGAAGAATTCTCACATATTGTTGATAGCACAACCATTTTTGAAGTAGAACTGGCATTTTCTGTTAAAATTAAAAATGTATCTATTCTACAACCTGGCTGTTCCACACCTAGACTAGGTATTTACCTAAGAGATATGAAAGCATATGGTTGCAGAAAGGGTTGTACAAGACTGATTTCAATCCAGTGTAACCCCATTCTAATGAGACAAGCCTCAGACGAATCTCAGCTGAAGGATCTTCTATAAAGTGTCTGACCAGTATTCTGAAAAGCTATAGGGTCCTCAAAACAAGGGAAGTCTGAGCAACTGTCCCAGCCAAGAGGAGCCTAAGGAACTGTGGTGGTTATGTTGTGTGTCAACTTGGCTGGGCCTGGTTGAGTGGCTGGCCAGCTGGTGGTAGTATTCCCCATGATGAGACTGGCAATCAACTCCATGGTGGGATCTACCACAGGCAGCTGAGTAGCTGCCTTTAGGATGTGGTCTGCTTCCTGTTTATAAGGAGAAGCCTTGGGAATGGTCTCTAGCCTATGGCACGCTTGGGCCCTGGCATACGGAGGCAGAGCTGGACCCCAAGATCGAGGAGTTTTCACCCAGCCCCTAGAGCCTGGCACTTGAACTTGGACTTAAAGCCTCCAAATTGTAAGAATAAACTCCTGTTTGTTTAAGCCATCCCATTTGCGGTATATTCTTGTCAGAGCAGCACTAGGTAACCAGAACATAATTTGGTATTGAGAGAGTGGGGTGCTGCTCTTACAGATACCTAAAATGTGGAAACGGGTGGAGTGCATCCTTGACCCGAGATCCTGGCAGAAAGACCCCGGCATATGGCAGGACAGACGGCAGGACAGACGGCAAGAGACCGGCATGAGAGATGGCAGGAGCAGAGCCGAGAGAACTGGCATGAGACAGATAGCCTTATGAGCCCACGGAGGAGAAAGCTGGGTGCCATTGGGTAGACAGCTTCCTGGCGGAGTGGGTTGCCTTCGGGCGTTAATTGGTAGAAAAGATCGTCATAAAATGGAGTAGCAGGTTGGCCGGCCCACGGAGCAAGAAAGCCAAGTGTGTTTGGGGCAGAAAGATTTCTGACGGAGTGGGTTGCCCTTGGGCATTAATCGGCAGAAGCAGAGAGACCAAGGAAACGGAAGCAGAGCTGCCTCAGCCTTAATGGTAGGACCTTGGCCTTTGGGGGTGGAACAACCACAGGCCCCTAGGTTTCAAAGAGCCAGGCCTTCACCAACTTGGTTCTGGAGTGTGGGGCTGCTCGTTCATGTGAGCCAGTGGAATGGAGCCATAGCCGCTGCCCAAGAGTGAGGGGGCAGGGCTGCCATGCCCAAGAGGGAGAGGAACAGGGCCTGCCAGGCCAAGGGGGTGAGGTCGCCACTTAGGGGAACTAGGGGACTGGAGCCACCCAGTGAAGGAGACCTCTACAGATACCACCCATTGAAAATCTGTACAGGTGCCAAGTTGACAAGGGGTGGAATTGTGATGGTTATGTTTGTATGTCAATTTGACTAGGCCTGGTTGAGTGGCTGGGCAGCTGATGGTAGTTATTCCCCATGATGAGATTGGCAATCAACTCCATGGTGGGATCTACCACAGGCAGCTGAGTAGCTGCCTTTAGGATGTGCTCTGCTACCTGTGTATAAGGAGAAGCCTTGGGGGAATAGTCTCTAGCCTAAGGCTTGGACCCTGTATGTAGCCGTGTCGTTGCCCAGCAGCCTGCTATGCTCTGCCGACCTTGGGACTTACAATGGACTTAAGTCAGTGGCCTGCTGTGTGGTTTGGTAACATCAGAACTGTGCCTTTTGACTAGTCAACCTTGGGGCTTCTCAGCCTCAGCAGCTGTCTGAGTGAAGAAATGCCTCTAGCTCCAGTTGGCTGGGAGCAGGAGGCAGAGCTGGACCCCAAGGTTGAGGGGCTTTCACCCAGCCCCTAGAGCCTGGCACTTTGAACTTGGACTTAAAGCCTCCAAATTGTAAGAGAATAAACTCCTGTTTGTTAAAGCCAAAAAAAAAGAGGGGACGTATACTGATATCAGCAACTGATTTTGAAATGCATTGAAAAAGTAAGATGGATTAATGGATGGATGGAGTGATGAATAGGTGAATAACCGAAAAACCAAACTCACTGCTGTTGAGTTGGACCCGACTCATAGCGACCCCTCCTTGGGTTTCCAAGGCAGTATCACTACGGAAGTAGATTGCCCAACCTTCCTTCTGAGGAGTGGCTGGTGGGTTTAAACCGCCAGCCTTCTGGTTAGCAGTCAGATGCCTTAGACACTACATCACCAGGGCTCCTGAATAAGTGAATAGACATGTGATAAAGCAAAAATAGCAAAATACTGTAGAATCTAGTTGGTGGGTACATGGATATTCACTTTACAATTCTTTTAAATTTTTTTCTATATGTTTAAAAATGTTCATGATCAAATATTGGGGTTTGAAAAAAAATAAAGAAGACCTGAAATTCTCTTTAACAGGACCCACTTTTTTTCTCGTGGCTCTTGATATAAATAGATATCTGTGTTGTTTCTGTAGGCAGAAAGCTCTAACATTGCTACATAGATAATTCCTTTCATTCTCCTTGAGGTACTTGTAGGGAAGGTATAGACAGAGGAAGAGTAGTTTTGCTCTGAAGAGGAATTCTGCTAAGGTTTCTAAAATTGTATCCTTATTAAATTTGGGATGCTTAAATTGGAGGTAATTTACATCAAATAGCTAATATTTAGAACTCCTTTCTTTTTTAGATACACCACCAAATGTGGAACTGAAAAGTACTCAAGAGCAGTCTGTGTCTACAGGTAATGCCACGTCTTGGTTCTCCTGAAATATACCTTGACTAAATAATAGGAGAGTAAGAGGAATGTTCTTATTCTGATTACAGAGAAAATGCCATGGAAATGTGTTGAAGGGAAAAAAAAAATGTGGTTGTTCCTGCCTGATTCAAAAGTAACTCATCCATTTAGATCACATAAAATTCTTTGGCATTACAGAGCCAAACCAAACCCCACCTAATGACAATCATTGTTATTTAAAAAATGTTTTCAACATTGACTTGGATAAAGACAGTTTTGTTGAATAACATATTAGCTTGGATTTAAAAGACTTATATTTTTCACTGTAGAACTGTGGTCAGCAAACTTTTTCTGTAAATGGCCAAATAGTAAATATTTTAGACTTTCCAGCTCACATATGGTCTCTGTTACATATTATTCTTTGTATTTGTGTATGTGTGTGTGTCTTGAACAACAGCTCTTTATCATATCTCACAAGTTTATGCGTCAGCTGTATGCCCCTGCCAATCTGGCCAGGGTTGGTTTGGCTTCCTCGTGTATCTGTTGTCAGGTGGCAGGTCAGCAGGGACAACAGTGGTGTCCTGACCATGTGCTGTTATCATCCAGCAGGCCAGTCTAGGCATATTCACATGGTCGCAACAAATTTCCAAGAAAGAATTTGGAAACATGCCAGCCTCTTAAAACCAAGACTGAGAATTGGCACAGCATTTCTACTGTTGGTTAAAGCAAATCGCAAAGCCAGCCCAAATTCAAAGGGAAGGATTTTTAACAAGTTTGGAGCTCTGGTAGCATAGTGGCTAAGGCACTTGACTGCTAACCAGAGGGCTGCCTGTTCAAACCCACCAGCCACTCCTCGGAAGGAAGGTTGGGCAATCCTACTTCCGTAGTGATACTGCCTCGGAAACCCAAGGAGGGGTCGCTATGAGTCAGGGCTGACTCGACGGCACATAACAACAACAACAATAACAAGCTGTTTCCTTAAACGTGCTTCTATCATATCTGCTTTTTTCTCATGAACTCCAATAGCACTTTGTATTTCCCTTAATCCTTTCCCAAGTCTACCTTAATTAATTGTTGTGTACTTGTTTTACCTACATCTACAAGTTATAAGCTACTTGAGGACAAGATTATGACTTATTCTTATCTGAAGGTTTGTCACCATTTAGTAAATGTTTAGAGAAATAAAGGAACTTAGAGACCAGTATCTTTTCTGCAGAAACACATTTACAGTATGAATGCAAGGGGAAAGTAGGATTTGATATTTGGTATTCAGGCTTCCTTTTAGGAAACCATCTTTCCCAAATTGGGTTATGCCAATGTTTTCAAGCACAGTACTTTTCATCACTACACATTAGTACTTCTTTGTCATAAATAACAGTAGCATACTACTGAACATTGTGAGGAAAGTACCAAAGGAGTACGTTTCTATCCTCAAACATTTTCATTCAGGTAAAAGAAATATTCAAGGAAATCATGTCTACTAGAAAGGTGCATGAACCTGGGCATATTTCTAAACTTCTCAAGAGTTTTCATATAATATTCTACTTGGAATGCATGTGAAGTGTTATGCCTATCACTATGGGATTATGTGAAGCTGAAAATTGAATGGGGGTCTAATCAATAATCTGTTTATAAAAATCCTTGAAAGTTGACTGCAAGGTTCAAACTCTTTCTGTCTTTTAGAAGGCCCAGTGATTTTGAATGACTACAATTTAACCAAACCTCATGAAATAGAAAATGTGGACAGTGCAGAAGGCCCATCCAATGAAGATGAAGATACAGGAGGTAAGCTATAGTGCACAGACAAAACACCAGTAGTTATAGATAAGGTTAAAACTTAGTTAAAGAAGAAACCAGGAACACTTCAAGTAAATGGCATTGTGAATTTAGTTGAGAGTGATTCAGTTTGATTCATTTTACAAATGATTGTATTTAATAGTTAGTTACAAGACATTGGGAAATTTTTAAGGTACCTATTCAGTGTTCAAGCTTCTATTAACTTAATTTTTTTAAATAATGCTTGTTTTACTTTTTTCCCATTATAAAAGTAAAACAATACATGTTCATTATAAGAAGTTTGGAAAGTCCACTTAAGTAGTAAAAAAAAGAAAAACACATCTCTATCTTACCATCCAAAGATAGTTTCTATTTACATTATGGAATATTTACTTCTAGGCTTTTTTATGAAGTCATACATAATTTTGAGCTCTGGTGGAGTAGTGCCTAAGGCATTTGACTGCTAACCAGAAGGCTGGCAGTTCAAACCCACCAACCACTCCTCGGAAGGAAGATTGGGCAATCTACTTCCATAGAGATACCACCTTGGAAACCCAAGTAGGGGCCTCTATGAGTCGAATCGACTCTATGGCAGTGAGTTATTTAAATCTTTATATTGAGAAATTCAACACTCCTGTCTTATGAATGTCACTTACATTTCATCTTAAAGGTTACTTCTTCAGGGAGGCTTTCCCTGACCACCCAGTCACTGTGTTTTAACACCATACTTTTTTTTAATTCTCTGCATGGCATTTATTATGAATAATTTTAGACCGAGTTTGTGTTATCTCTCCCTCCACCCTTCATGAGTCAGGATCTTGGTCTGTCTTTTTCACTGCTAAGTGTTTGCAGCACCTAGAATAATGTGTGGCCCCTTGTCAGTATCTAATAAATGTGTGTTGAGTGAATAATTAAATGAAAGCCCTAGGTTAATTATATGTATGTGTATATGAGTTTCTTTTTTTGTTCTTCTTAAGGTGAAATTCACATAATATAAAATTAACCATTTTAAAGTGATCAGTTCAGTGGCATTTAGTGCATTCACAGTGTTTTGCAGCTACCACCTTTGTCTAGTTCCAAACATTTTTCGTCACTCCAGAAGGAAACCTCACACTCATTAAGCATTTGTTCTCCATTCTCCCATCCCCACTGCCACTGGCAACCAGCAGTCAACTCTCTATCTCAGTGGATTCACTTATTCTGGATAGATCATACAAATGGATATTTTTTATCTGGCTTCTTTCATTTGGTATAATATTTTCAAGGTTCATCCAAGTTGTAGCATGTATTAGTACTTCATTTTTTGTGGCCCAATGATATTCCATTATATGAATTTACCACCATTTGTTTATCCAGTCATTTGTAGTTGAACATTTGAGTTGTTTCCATCTTTTGACTATTGTGAACAGTGCTGTATGTGTCTCTTAAAGGAAGAGTGGAAACAGTTTATCAGGATCTTTTTCTCTTGCCGTAAATTTCTTAAGGGGCATTTCAAAAGGTCAAGAAATAGAGTTCTGTGTCTAAAATTTCAGAGATTCAAATCACAGCTTCAACTAACATTCCAGCTCTGCCGAGCTATACATTAATTTTTGCCAGTACTTAACCACAGAGGCTTAAAAATGCTGCCTGGCACAGGATGTGGTCATTTGTGCTGAGGAAAGGCATATGATGTTCTGCCAGTTTCATGCAACTTCTTGAAGGTGACATCCATGGAGTTGCACTCAAACTGAGGCAAATGGTACCTGAGTCATTGTCCTACAGTCTTCTGAGTTAAGGTTACACAGTTCTGGTTGATCGTCCCTGTACAACTTTTGATCTGAGAATTTATAATTTATGTTAGAATCTGCTCTGGATTCAGAAGTACCCTATGATGTTTATGTTTTCAGATTGTTGTGGGGAGGGGAGCAGACTAAGCACCCAGACAATAACAAAAACCCAAATCATTTTCACTCATCAATGGGATTTTAAAACAAATATTGTAAAAACCCAAGGTAGTGCAACATTTAGGAATCCATGCAATAAATTGCAGACTTTGAACCATTCTGTCCGTGCATTTTGACCCTGCTCTGGAAATGTTACCCAAGAAAGGAGGGAGATTCCATTTCTGTGGTCCATTCACTTTAGTTCATCTTTGCTTATTATAGCTGCCTATGCCATTTCTGTCACCTCACCTCCAACTAGATGTCATTGGGTTAATGGAACATGTGTGTATGGAAATTATTTTTCCCAGCTGCTGGGAAACTGGGAGTTTCATGCAATTCTTGGTAGAGACTAGAAGGTGAGATCAATCATTCTAAATAATTTGGGAAAGAGAGAAGAAACGGTTCTTTCTTCTAAGACTCACTTAGAAAGCAATGAGTAGGCTAATTTTGATGTTGTAACATTAATCCATTATTTAAAATGAT
>NW_006921672.1:8281176-8282669 GCF_000298275.1 Orycteropus afer afer | reverse complement strand
CAAGTCTCTACTAACAGATGAGTGGTGGCTGCGCTTGAGGTGAGTTGGCCAGGAATTGAACCCAGATCCCCCACATGGAAGGCACTTCCATTAAAAATAATGAAATTGAAAATAGCATTGCCTGATATAGATGTACATATTAGTAAAATAAGGTTGTTGTTGTAATACACTATTGAGTCGATTTCGACTCGTAGTGACCCCTCCTTGGGTTTCCGAGGCAGTATCACTACGGAGGTAGATTGCCCCATCTTCCTTCTGAGGACATAATAAAGTACTTCTACCATATTCATTGTGAGGAAACATTAGAACTAGAGCTAAGATTATACTTTTGAAGATGATAGGAGAAATTTAGCTATAATGTAGTAACAATTACCAAAAACTTTGAAGCATGCTTTAGAAAATCCTATTCTATTTAAGTTTAATGGAAGCATTTTAAAAAATATCCTCTGAAAAGTTTTAGATCTTGAGACCCATCTTAGAATGCTTTAAATTTAGAATCATTGTAATCATGTTTAATTTTATTTTTAATTTAAATATATGTTTAATTTTTATTTTAAAAAACAAAATGCAATGTGTATCTTTATAAGTTTCTTTCTTCTTGTTGGGTGCCGTTGAGTCGCCTCTGACTCATAGCAACCTTGTATATAACAGAACAAAATGTTGCATAGTCCTAGCCATCCTCACAATAGTGGCTATAGTTGAGCCCATCATTGCAGCCACTGTGTCAGTCAGTCTCGTTGAGGTCTTTCCTTTTTCGCTGACCCTCCACTATACCCAGCATAATATCCTTCTTCAGAGAATGGTCCCTTCTGACAATATGACCATATATATAACAAAACAAAACATTGCCAAGTCCTCCACCAGTCTCACAATAGTTGTTATGGCTGAGCCCATTGTTGCAGTCACTGTGTCAGTCCATCTCATAAAAGTTTCCCTCTTTTTCTCTGATCCTCTGTTTTACTAAGCATGATGTCTTTCTTCAGCAATTGCTCCCTCCTGATGGCCAAAGTAAGGGAGATGAAGTCTCACCACCCTTGGCTTCTGCAGAGTTTTCTGGTTACTTGCTCCAAGACAGATCTGTTTGTTCTTTTGGCAGTCCATGGTATATTCAGTATTCTTTGCCAACACCATGGTTCAAATGTGTCAATCTTCTTCAGTCTCTCTTTTTCATTGTCCAACTTTTGCATGCGTATGTGAAAATACCGTGACTGGTATTTCATGCACCTTAGTCATCAAAGTGCCACCTTTGCTTTTCAGCACTTTAAAGAAGTTGTCTCAGTTCTCTAGTGCTGCTATGAAAGAAATAGCATAAATGGGTGGCTTTAACAAACAGAAATTTATTCTTGCAAAAACGGCAAGGAGGCCACATGTTCTGACCTTCTCTAATCCCACAAGAGGAAGACAGGATTACCAGCAGTAACCCAAAGCCTATTCCTGCCAGGCCAGACATGCTGCCTCCCTCCAGCCCTTTCACCAACCGTTCCTCCCAAAGC